>NW_028289180.1:600000-900000 GCF_059628265.1 Tinamus guttatus
CCACACCAAAACACCAACCGAAGGCTTCACTGGTGGAGATGCATCTGCAGGGACTGAAACCCACTATTTAAACCTGCCAAAAGAGCTACAAGTCTTGCCAAGCCGCCCTTTCAGGGACTCTGCAGCAGTAGGAAGAGGACAACAGAGACTAGTTCCTGCCCTCCTCGTATTTTCACGTTTTGCCTGCTTGGGGGCTAACAAGGCCTGAAAAACAAGACTCTGGAGGACTCGGTGTGTTCAGCCCTGCACTGCAGCACTCTCAAGTCTAACTTTGAGGGAAAGGAAAAGAGAAACAAAAAACCCCACCGCTTGTATTTCTTATAAGTCCTTGGTAATTTTAAATACTGACTTACTTGAATTGCACTTTAAACCCCATAGGCAAAAAGAAAAAGATCATTAGCTGCATTCAGGAATACATATAAATTTTAAGATACAAGATACTTTATGATAAAGTCTAAGAAGATTTCAAAGAACTGCATAGACATATCCACTGTATGAGCTGCTAAGTTTTGACCTGGCTACAGAGAAAGAGCAATGAAGAGAGATCACTATTAACCAAGTAGAACTGGGCTAGAAACTGGACACTAGTTTGGCTGGGAAAGAAAATACAGTGAAGAGAGGAGCTAAATTAGAACCAGTCACCAGCATGGAGCCACTGGTCTTAAGCCATCACCCAGAAGTGTTACTGTGCAAACAGGATTTGTGGCAGAAAAAAAATGGTTGTAAACGCTAACCTTCTGAAAAGTGTGTCATTAAAGAAAAGCTGATGTTCAAGAGAAGACAGACAGTACCTCATGGCCCTGAGCTCAGAAGATCTTCATCTCAACCTGTGTGGCTCATTCACTAGCAGAAGAGCCAAGCTGTAGATCACTCAGCTGCTCACTGCAGTTATCCTAGCAGTAAATCCGGTATTGTGGCTCTGCAATCAGCTTATCGCCATCCTGCATTGGTGTGACCACACTCACTCGGGACAGGAGGACCAGACCAAAGCACTGATCCAAATCCAACTAATACCACGCAGTTGGTTCCTCTCAATTTTTTTTTGATTCTTGTTCCCAAAGAAACCTCACAGAATCTGCTAAAGAGACATCCAGTTTGGACATTTACCTTACCGTGCCTTAAATATGTATATTAAAAAAAAAAAAGGCACTGAGAATGGGCAGTTCATTTCCTTTAGGCATTTGTGTAGGCACAGGGATAATCTTTAGCTATGCTGAAATGCTTAATAACCAAAGGGGTGCTATTTTGCAAATCAATTCTTTCTTGCAAAGTGTTCTCTACAAAGGAACCTGGGGAACTGAGCTCACACTGCCAAGGAGCTTCCCAGCAAGAAGTTCAACCTGCCCACCAAGACAGACAAGCACTTACGTAATTTCACAGACCTTATTCTTCAGGTCACATTAAAAGAAAATGTAATTAAAAAAAAATCACTAATGCTGGCTATAAAGAGTAAAATTATCAAAGTGCTTTAATAAAGTGTCAAGGATAATTAAAAAGAACCATTAATACCAAGCTCTGTAAGATATTCCAACGGCTGTGTGTGTTTTCTGCATGTGGGAGAGGAGCACTTTCCCTTCCAAAGTGGGTTAAAAAAAATACTAGTTTATTTAGCTTCCTACCACTGTCAGTATTTACTGTGCTCATGCAATTGAGTGCACAGTTGGATTTGCAGCATCTCTAACTGCATCAAAAGGCCTGTCTGCTGTGAAAATCGACAAAGAGGCAGCCCTAATTGAGCAAAACATAACACCAGCCCCACAAGCAGATTTACAAATATCCATCAATTTCATATTTTTAAAGTTATTTCTTAATACCTAAAATTGAGCTATTTTCTGCAGCTTTCCTTTAAACACAGTTTCAGACAGCTGAATGTGTTACCTGAACAGACTGCCTAAGCTTTTAGAACAGAAGCAAATGCAAACCTATAAAGAGGTCTCAAAACAAACCTATGGGAAAGACACCCAGAAAACGTGCCTTGTTTTCCTCCCACAGGCTTTTCTTCTCATGTTAGCAAAACGAAAGGAAAGCAACATTCTGCATAGTGCTTCTCCCTATACTTTTAACTCACTAAGTTCATCTGCTTAAAGCAGGCAGTAACTTGATGATAGAAAATAACAACTGTACTGAGCATTGCAGGGCTGGCCACAGCAGTGGACGTCATTTAAACACTGGCAAGGTCCATCCTGAGACCCTTCCTGCAAGTCACAGTCGAGAGCAGATCTGCTCCAGCAAGCTGCGAGGTGGAAGGCACGACACGGAACACGGCATTTGGTCCCTAGCATAGGCACACATGGCCACAGACCCAAACCCACCCCAAGCCTCAAGAGAACGACGTGTCTGCTGTCTTGAGGTCATGTAAAGACAGCAGCTCTCAAAGTGTAATGGGAAGGGATGAGGAGATGAAAAAGAAAAAAAAGTGTTTCCTCTTGACTTAATCCAAGAGCACCTTGGTATAATAAAGAAGAAAAAAAGGAAACTCAGTTGTAGGGCTGTGAAGGCTACAAAAGCGCAAAGATCCCGTGCCTGTAGACAACAAAGAGAGTTTGCGAAAAATGGACTCCTGATCAAAAAAAATTTTCAAGAAAAACTTTTGGGTATAAAAATCTGTAACTGAAACCAAAATGAGTCAGAAAAGAATCAAAATGCAATACAAAACATTGGGATCCATATATACCCACATAGCATCATTAACCTTTTTCTGATTTACCAGTGTTATAAGCCCCGGACAAAGCCTTCTTTGCTCTGCAGGATGACTAAAGTCCAGGTAAGTGTCATATATTAAACCCTCTTTAGAATCTGCCCATTGGAAAAAAATCCCCCTGCCCAGGAAGCACGAAGGGGACCCCCAGGCAGCAGAGGTTCCTGACGACCCCAGGCACCTTGCAGGCACTATGGCACCCAGTTAGTTCTCCTAAGTAGCCTTGCACAAGCAAGTCTGGCCTCGCTAGGATGTTCTTACACACCCTTACGGGGACTTGTGACAGTTTCTTGTGAGCCCTCAGGCCAGAGGCTCATGCTTTGCAGTTCCATGATTGCTTTTCTCATATTTTCCTTCCAGTCTTTCCCTCTCGTGCCTTTTATCCCAGGAGGACCTTCTGCATCCTGCGCGCGGCAACGCTGGCTTCGTCCTCGGAGTCGGACTCGCTCTGGGAAGTGGAGCTCTGGGAGGCAGAGCTGCAGGGAGAGGAGCACTCTGGGGAGCACAGGTAGTGCATCAGCGGGAGACGGTACTTCCCACAGAAGTCAACGAACTTGATTTGTCTGACACAGCTGTCAAAGTAGACACCTGTAAGGGAAGAGGTCACAGGAGCAAAACATGAGGCAGCGAGCCGAGCAATCTGTAAGCTCTGCAAGGCCGCGGTGCCTCGTGCACGTGCCTCAGACTAGCGTTTAACTGACACTGGATGTGGAAGCAGAAGGGATGAAAGGGAAAAAAGAAGGTAGCAAGACACAGATGGAAACCAGAGGTGTGAAACTTCTTTTCTCGGGAGAGTAAAAGAAATTTTCCAGAAAAGTCTAATGGCCAGATGATTCAGAGAAGGCAAGTTCTACATCAAAAGACACAGGGTAGCAATTCCAAAGAATGAGGCAATTTCTTCCAAACATTAAGGAGAAATATGAGGCTGGAAATTTGCAGACTTCTCCTTCAATGTTGAATGAATTCATCCACCCTGCTTTCAAGTTTGTATAACCTCTTCCCCTGGCTAGACATGATGTGTCTGCAAATAAACACTCTCTCCTTCACGGCTTCACTTCTGTTCTGCCTGAGCAAAGTCACCACCCGGAGTTCGGGTGATGCTTCCCATGGCAACAGCGCTGTTCTGAAACACACCTATGGTCCTCCCCTGGCACAGGGAGTGGTTTTAGATGCAGGCATTTTCAGAAGTTTCCAACAGTGTTTAAGCCCTATCAGGTTTTGAGCAAGCTTTTCGCCTGCAAGATTAGGGAAACACTGAAACACTGTGATAGTTCAGAAGGAAAAAAAGGGAAGTTGAGGGTGAACCAATCCACTGTTATCCATACTGGGAAAAAAAACTCGAAAAAGAGAGGCTGAAAACTTTCTCTTCCAGTGGAAATTCCAGCTCTTCCACCTTTGCTAACAAAGCTGCTTTGATATTGTCCTAGAAGGAGATAAGATACGGACTAAATTATGACTACAGATTAGAGAGCAATTAAGGAACAGTATTTTGTTTTTTTGGCGGGGGTGGTAATCTTTTATGGACAGAATGCACAGATCATTTATGCTGGATGAAAATTAAGCATTAAACCAAATTAAGCTAAGCGTTCTGGGCTTATCTATAAAACCTATTTACAGCGCCCCTCTGCATAGGGGCGCTGTAAATCAGCTGTCCCAAGCAAGAGCTAAATTAATTGCTCTTGGTAGCTGGTAACACTACAGCCTCCTCTTTTCCAATTAGAAACTGAGCCTACCGTCCAGCAGTCCAAGGAGAAACATTTGCAAAAGTTCTCCTGCCCTTCAACAAGCTGGAGTTACTGCAGGGCAGAGCACTGAGCAACTTGAGGACATACCAACACTATGGCGAGCTGGGATAAGCCATGAGAACTCTGACCACTGCCTTATACCCCATGCAACTACAACAAACCAGCGCTGCTCATTTCAGTGGGTGTTCCTAAACTAAGGAATGGCACTGAAAAAGCTTCTTAAAGATAAGGTTGCCAGAGGGCTGCAGCCAATGCAATGGAGCTCTACAGAATTTGGGTGCAACAGCACAAATAGCTGTGCTGACCTACTGCAGTCAGTAGGGCCACAAGGAGAGAAAAGTATGAGGCAAGAGCGGGGAGCAAAGGCGAGCTTACCGCCACACTTGGGATTGGGGCAGTTGCTGGCCAAGCTCAGGTATCGGACGAGGTTCTCCGGGAGGTCACTGGGAGCATAGGGCACATTGCGTGTCTTGATGGTGCGTCCAGCCAGCTCCTGGAGGCTTGGGGGGTTGTAGGTGAGGTCGCGCACGAAGCGCACCACAAGTGGGTTCCCCCGCAGGCTCAGCTCCTCCAGGTGAACCAGGTTGAGGATCTCTCGAGGGAGGTAAGTCAGCAGGTTGTTGTGCAGGCTGAGGGAACGCAGGGAATGCAGCCTGAGCATGGAGGGGGAAACCCGGTCAAGAGGCGCAAGCAAAATCATTCCACAAGTGCACTACACACAGACCGCATTACTCCCCACCCACTTCCCACCTGCTGCTCCCTCTGTTTTTCCTCCTTTTGAAGCATAAGATCATGCTGAAGGAGCTGCTGTTACTACAGCACACCCAATGCCCTAGAAAACCTGACTCCATTCCTGAACGCCTGCTAAAGAAATACAGTTTGAAATTTGATATGTTGCCCATGCCCTTGCTCCTCCTCCCCCTGGGGAAAAAGAAAAAAAAAATATATATATATATATACACACAGACTTTTTTTTCCTCAGAATGCAAACAGCACTTTTAGAGGGAGATAATGTTTCCTTGTATGCAGTGCATGCATCAAAAATGGCTCCATGCAGCATCTGATGAAGTCACCTGCTTTCACTCATGCATTAAAGATGAATGATGGTAGGCGGCCAGCTCTGGAAAACCCCACGTTTTCACTGCCTGCAGCTGCATCACCTTGTGCTGTGATGCTATCAGATCTCACAAACTCAGCCAGGGCAGGCCAGGTTAGCATCTGCACAGGGGATGAGCAACTTCTAATAGGCTGTAGGAGGAGGCTTTCTCCGCTAAGCGAGTGCAAAGCAACCCTCTAGCCCAGTGTCCGAGGATGCTATGGTCTCCACCTAATGCAAGCTCCAAGACAACTGGAAAGTTTATCCATCAAGAATGACACAGCTACGCCATCAAATTCCAACTCAGAAAATTTCTACGCTGCCATCCAATTGCTTTGGAGCTTATGTCTACACTGAATTCTTCACCTCCCACCTCAGGCAACCCAAACAGCATTTAAGTGTCCTCTTTCTTCCATTATGTAACAGATAAAGGAATAACAACATCTAGGGCTGTGTTGGAGGATTTTAATGAATGCTAAAACATTCCGAGATCCTTGAACAAGAAATGCCAAGGGAAAACAAGGGCTGGTACAGCAGACACACACACACACACACACATACACACACACGCACACACACAGAGAAGGCTTTAGATGAAAGGCAAAGCAGACAGAAGCTTTCCTCACCAAGAACACAGCAGCATAGCAGTTTATTTTCTCTGAGCCACCCAGGTGCTTCTCTGGATTTCCTCTAGAAACCCATTAAGTCACCTTTAAGTGGACACTGTGACACTTTTTTTTTCCACAATCCTTTAACAGTGGCTTTCCTATTATATATTTGTGGTCTGTTTGCAGTGCACCATGCTAAGGAAATTCCTGTTCTGGTCTAACTAGATTAAAATAAATGAAGGACAAACAGATCTTCTCAATTACTTTTATGCACACCTGCAGAATAAAGTGTAAATACTCACTGTGCCAGCTGAGGCGGAATGCTCTGGATCTTGTTGTCACACAAAACAAGATAGCTTAGAGAAGGCAGGTTTGCTAATTCAGGTGGAATTGAAGTGATGAAATTCCCTCCAAGGTACAGAAACTCTAAGCTGAAAGAAAAAACATCACATCATTCATTAAGATTATTTAATTTAACACTAGGGCCTTCTCATCCTCTGGGTTCCTTAAAGTTACATCTAAACTTTTTTTTAAAGAGAATTCTCGAACTTAAGCTGACTATGCACGAGTTAATTTGTTAAGGGAGAGGCCATGGAAAAGCATGCAGAGCTGCACCCCAGAATTACAGGAGCGCTGCTGCTGTGCCAGAGATGATGCTCCACTGTGCCCTCACTCGCGCTCTGACGGTCACCACCACATTGCAGGGCAGTGCCGGCCAACACTCCTGCTACCCCTCTGCCCCCAGGCAAGGCCGTGCATGCAGCTCGCAGCACTGCTGCCGCAGCCGGCAGGAGATCTCCGGTTCACCCGCAGCCAAGCAGGACACTGCCAGTTGTCAATGAAAAGTCCTTGGCTCTTAGCCCCTCACCAGGGCTGCTTGCCCTTTATAGCATCCCTCAATTCCCTGGCTGCTGACTGTGACCTAACAGCACAAGAGAGAGGCAGCCAGTCCTGCTTTGATAAAATTCACAGGCAGACAGCGGCCCAGACGCACCGGCACGGCCGTCAGCTGAGGAAGTCATCCATGGACACATGTGTGGTTTCTCAGGGGACAGATTTCATCATACCCAAGCTGTGGAGCCCAGAGCCACCACACACATAAGCTGGGACAGGCTGGACTGGAGTTGGGGGAATATAGCATGTCCTGCAAAAACTGGGTGTTCTGCAAAGGGAACAGGCGCTGGGGTGGCCCCTCAGTGCTCCCTGCCACATGGAAGCATTTGCAGTGCACGTCTGCCCTTCCCAAGACAAGGAGGTTGTCACACACAGCTTCAGATTAACTGCTGCAAGTCCACTTCTCTATGTCTCTATCTATCAGTCAAGGACTCTTCCTTCCCCGTTCTCGGACACTGTTCGGAAGTGGGGCATGGGAACAGGTTGTGTTGGCACCTCTGGCCAGGATGAGACATAACCGAGTCAGCACCATCATGCAGACAACTCTTTCCTGGTGCCTCCAAAAGGCGGATCCATCCACAGTTCTGTGTGCAGGTTCGTGCAGCACTCGTGCCGGATCGCTGACCTGTTCTCAGACAAGCTAAGTACAGTGTCCGTTGACCCTCCTGGCCCATCACAGCAGCCAAGCAGCCCTAAGCAAGTCAGGGAAACAGGAAGAGCCAAGACTGCCAGCATCTCCCAGGAACAGCTCATGGCATCGCTCCAGCAGGAGACGTCTTCATCTCAGCTCCTGGAGAGAGGCTACAGATATCACTGGCAAAGGAGCACGTGGCCAAAGCTCTCAAGGGACATGGTGCCTGAGGCAGGAAAGGTTTAAACCCTGGACCTCAGCCAGGGCACGCACGCAGCGCCAGAGAGACTCCTGCCTGAGGCATCCCCAACATGGAGCACAAGAATGGCAGAAAGAGGCTATTTTATTCCGCTCTTCCAAGAAACATGAACCCAAGGATCCAATGACAGCATCTGCTTGGGCTGCAGAGGCTACTAATACAGCGCAGAGCCCACATGCCCACATGGCAGGGCTCACAGGGCTTGACTTTCCCCAGAATCGTCTCCCCTTTTGAAGGATGCCAGAAGCACTGGAGACCTGGCAAAGTGGCTACAAAATCCAGCCTTTCCTGAACAATTTTAACTGAAAGGGTGATTTGAAACAAAGTAATTATACTTGCAAAAACAGCGCACAGAAACGACCCCCTTACCCACCACCAGCTGCTGCTCCGCAGCAGCCCTGCTTTGAGGCAGGTGAGGAAGAGGCTGGTGTGCAGAGAACATGGCAAGGGGAGATTAGTTTTAATTAAATTTAGATTTCCTGACAAAGCCCAGAATTTTAACCCAAATTCCTCCTTCGAGCCCCACTGTTACCCCAGGTGGATCTAGGCTCTCACTAGGAATGCAACTGCTGACATTGCAGTTCCTATGCAAATTTTAACTCTCGGCCCTGCCGAAAACTGTTGGGCAAGGGAATTCTAGCAATGTGGATTTCAATGTTTAAACAAGCTTTAGATATGTACAAGTCTCCTTTTCCTAGGAAAAGTGAATAATTAACTCTGCATCCTCTCTGTTTGAAGACAACAATGTCAGTAAGGCCACATTGCGTAAAAACACGTAATGCCGGGGAAGGGGGGAAGGGATCAACACATATGGCAAATAATGTTCACCAAAACCAGTTCAAGGCTTCGAATGCACAGATCTCAGGAGCAGCAGCCTACACAAATTCAACGTGCAAAAATCCCACTAGAGTTAACTCCTTTCCTGACAGAGGGCTTAAAAACTGCTTTCTTTTTATGTATCTGCTCTCAGAGGTCAGCAGATTAACAACCACCGAGGCCCAATCTGATGCATCAAACCCAAGATTTCCAACATCTATTTACGATATGAATTAGATGGCAAGTTTATTAAACTTGACAGGGCTTTGGAGACTATTAAGACTATTAAGAGACTTATTTCACATGCAGTGAAGATATTCTTATAGCTTCCATTGAAATACTGCTCAGTAGCAGACGCAACCCACAAGAAAACCTCAAGACATACATTTTGCTAGAAAGAAGGATGTAGCCTGCCCGTGGCTGAGCAGGATGGATTAACTAATAACCATTGCTTCTGGATCAAATTAAAACGTCAAGAGTTGTTTGAGCAGAGCTAATGGCCCAGGCAAGGGGTTAAAGAGACGCCACCGTTTTGTAAGGAGCGCTGACTGTGCCACGAGGGCCACAGGCTTTAGCTCATCCATTCCCGGAGTGACTTTCATGTCGTACGTGGCACGCGAGGCAAAGCTGGCGCCCACGCATTCCCACTCGGAGGACCAGAAGGCACCACAGGGACTGAGCTTAGCGAGGGAGATTTCCAAGAAAGCGCTTGCATGAAGAGTCAGGTTTTCCAGCCATGAGTAAGCTGCATTCTCCTCACGTCTCGCCTGGGTTCCCAGCACTGCACACACACAGAGGGGGAGCTGCAGTTTTGCTGGTCTTTCAAAAGCCGGTCCAGGATCTCAGGAAGCCAGTGAGCAACCACTCTTCCTGTCGGCTGGGGAGAACGCGAGCATAGCCCCTAGTTCTGAAGCTGGAATAGGTTACGCATTTCTAACCTAAGGCAAATGATCTGGCTGTACAAATCTCACCGAGGACAGAAGGCCCCAGATCATCATCATGCTGCAGCTGCAGCCTAAGCGCGTTCCCTATCAGGCATTAGGGAATCAACAGGGGACAAGTACCTGACACCAGAAAACAGCAGATCCCAGGTTTTTGCCATTCCCATTCCTTTTTCTCCTGACTATGAGGGGATCTACATGTCTCTTTGCTGTGCACTGGGAGCTTCTTTCAAATCTGGGGACATTTTCTAACCTCCATTCCCCCAGCACTGTTGGTTAAAGTTGGCTACTGAGTTCTAAAGCAGTTCTAAGAAATGCTCACACAATTATGAATTGATACTGGTAGCAGCATCAAAATGTGCTTTTAACATGTCAAGGGACTGTGTAGTTTTGCTTGAAGATGAGCTGGAAGTTTCCACATCATCATGTGCCACTGAACTGTGCCATAAAGCTCCAAAACACGTGGAAAATAGGAAGTGCCCGCTCAGAGCACTAGAGGTATTTTTAACACTCTATCAATTACTGTAACACTTCGTAGTGCTGTTTCAACCGCCTTCCAGCACAGAAGAGACTCAACATTTCAACCCACCCAGTTTCCCCAAAGATACTTGTTTGGATAAAATTAACAGCTGACATCAAACGGATGCATCTAATTAGCTAATCTAAAAAGAAACAATGAGCCTGAAATAGCTCCAGGTCTTTTTAAGATAAACTTTTCAGCAAGAAATTTCCCCCAGCAGTTTTAAGGCTCATGCAAGGGAGGATTTTAAAAGCAGCCCACAGCACACTCCTGTTCACCCTGTTCTGCAATTTATTAATTCCTGAGAGAACTACACAGCCTTTGCTGACACACAAATTTAAGATCAAACAGTTGTCTGAAAACTATTTGCAAAGCGTTTGAAGAGGGGAAGAAAAAAGGGAGAGAGCAAGATTTCCTAATGCTGTATCTTTATCAAAGCTTCATTTGCTGTTTTTCCCACATCATAACTGGCATTCCTGAGCATTTGCTTGTCTAACACGCTTACTGCTATCCCTGAATAAAAGCAGACCCTCTGTCTTTCACTGCATCTAAGCTTTTACACAAAACTTGCGTGAACCCAGTTACAAGTCTGAGTCCTTGATCCCAGCCCTTGAGTAACTGGGCTCACCTAGAAATACCCAAGCAGGCAGGAAAGGAACCTGCATGACAGATGCCTGGAAGCAGCCAGGCTCTTTCCTACTCTCCTTCTGCTTCTTCCCAGCGCTGGTTCTGCTGAACCCAAAAGGTACTAACAAGAAGAGTAAGGCCAAGCTCGAAGTTCATACCAGGAGATTCAAGGTACCAAGTGCATTTCGCTAGTGTCTCAAGAGCTTGTCCCTCTGAGGAACACTTACCTCTCCACATCACGCATGGATAAGGACAAGCCGTACACCAACAAGACAAAGGCCTTGATGGGACAGGCCAGGTCAAAACTGCCTTTTATCAGACTGTCTTGCCAGGCTAATTTTGTCCAGAATGGGCACAAGCAGATGAGGGCATTTACCATGAGCTCTCACGCTGAAAGCCCACCACGACCAACGCTGCAGGCAGAACTACGGAAGAGATGATGCTGACAACCAACCATCCTAAGCACATCTTTTATCAGGCAACGAATGCAAGGAGAGCCGTACCCATTTGGTGCATTTTCTGCTTTGCATTCACTGCAACACCCAGTGCAGCAATTCCGCTCCTGCACGATCCTGACACTTGTGAGGAGCCGACGGATCACAAGGAGAGAGCAGCAGTATATTTTCCACAGTGCCTCCCTGGAGGAAAACATGCAGTGAGGGCTACTCGCCCTTAGTGCTGGTGAGCTCTGACCACCATCACCAATGTTACTATCGTAAAAGTGATCGTGTCCACCTGCTGATGGAGACATCTGAAGGAAACTTCAACCTTTAGGACGCTTTCAGGCGGTCATTCTAAAACTGCCCGAGAAGTTACTTATAATCTATGAAGAAGATGAAACATCCCCTCTTTCACCACAGGAACTCACGCAGCACTCAACAAAAAGACTTCTGTGGGCAAGGATGGGCAGATGGCTGAAGCTGGGAGAAGTAAGACAAGACAGCAGGAGAAGCTGCAGCTCTTACCGCAGTTCAGTAACTTGCCAAATCACTAGGAACATGCTCGGAAAGTTTTGCACAAAATGCCTGGCTTGCTACAAAGATTTACTGCCTTCACGTGAGTATGCACTCATGACACACGTCTCACACTGCAGGGGCTTGGCTTCTGTAGCTGCCAGAGTCTTCCTTCTCCTTTTTCAGGACAGCTCCATCAGCTTTCTACTCTTGCAGCTTCACCATGAAGGCTCCTTGCTGCTGCATCAGAACAACTGATGCATTATCTCTTCAAATACTACAATAGAAAGATATTTTGAAAATGGAGTAAAAATATGAAGCTTGTCTATTCAGAATTAGAGAGCTCAGTCATTCTCTGATAGCTCATAAAATATTTCTATATCTCTGCAACTACAGCCAACTCTTTAATCAGGACTGGAGCAAACAGGAAGCTGCTAGGGTCAGAGGAAGGAGAGAACTACTGGCCTCAGGAACCAGCCGGAGGACCGTGTCTGGTGAAAGCGCTGCTTACATTCCTCTGTGGTTTCAGAAACTAGGAGACATGAACAAAGTTTCTCTGATGGGAAGTGTCCTGTTGAAGAAGGCTCAACACCTTGGCTTGCCAGCAACAGTGAGACAGCCAGTTTACAGCCTGAGCTTGAGGCTGAGGATAGCAGAGAGGTCTCAGTATCTATACCAGGTCCTTCCTACCTTCTCCACCCTCCACCCAAACACTCTGGATTTAATAGATGCCTTCATGCTGCTTTGTCATAGAACTTGGCTCTGCTCTGTCCTTGATCAGGCCTTCTTTGCCTTCTTTGAGGTGAGTCTGGCAGCGGTTTCTCTTCAGTACATATTCACTATCCTTTTGAGTGCCGGGTCATTGGCTATCTGGCTCCAACCAGCAACCTCAACACTCCCTGTGCAGGAATACTAAGTTATGAACATATTGTTTTCTCCCAGCTCTGGCAACAGGCCTCTCCTCTTGGTTGCTTAAGTGGACCCACAAACCAAAAAGAGTCAGCAATACCTGTGAAGAAGCTGACAATCCTAGTGCAATGCAAATTTGCTATCTTGAGCTAAAGTTCAATTTTATTAAGGTGACATATTAGCAGAAGTTCACCAAGTGAACAGTTATTACGCAGGCAGCAGACATGAACTGTGTGTCGTTTAGTTTTTCTACCTGACACATCATTTTGTCATGATAAACAACTAGTTCAATAGCTTTGTCCACGTAGTCCTCTTGGAATTGTTATTCTGGGGTTCAAGCAGGATCAGCCCAGGAAAAGCTGCAGGACAGGACAAGCAGTAGCCTCGCTTTAGGGCAAGGCAAAGAATAAAGTGGAGAGAATAAAGTAATAAAAAAGAGAATAAATAACCAGACAGCAGTAGTTTGCTGCACGTTGGAGCACTGTACACAGCCCACTGGGGCACCACATGAAGCACTGGGCAGCCTAGCAGCTCAGGCTGAGAAATGGCAACTTCCAGAGTAGGGAGCATATTACAGGGCTAGGCTACTCCAGCACCACAACAAACATGCTAGTGGCGTTTGTTTTCGGGGAAGGGAAGTGCCCGAGACAGCCACAGATGAGGGCAGGTAGGGAGCAGCAAAGAGTACTCCTCCACGTGCCAGTCCCAGGTCAGGATGCAGCCCAGCTCTGCTGGGAAGGACAAGGACATTCGCTAATTCTCAATACACCAAGATAGTGTCTCTGGAGCTTAGCTTAGCCCAGCATTGCTCCAGGCCCCCAGAAGATGCACACTGTCTGCCATCAGGGCAAAAAAATAGCATGCCACGCTGCATTATATCACCTGTGACGGACAGAGCTGCATTCAAATGACTTTAGTACCTCCAACTATAACTTCAGGAGACAGCACATCACGTGCAACATCTTTTGCTCCCACTGGATCCGTCTCTGCTGAGTCACTGAGGCAAATCCAACTCCTTAGGGTCAAGGTTGCTGAAGCTTGCACAAGAGAGACCAACTCCAGCGAGTCTCCCAGCAAAGAGCCTAAGGTGAAGAAAGTTCAGGCTCAAGTCTCAGCAAAGAGACACACTTAGCAAAGAGGCTAGTCAGAGGCTTGAGAAACCAGCTGAACACATTACATGCCCATATGTAACAAGAGGGACACAACACAGTCCCCAGCTTGCTCATGAGTAAGGCTGGCTTTGGAGGTACGACCCCTTGGCCAACGCAGCCAGCAAATTAACCAAGCCTATGCAAGACATGTCCCCAACCAGTAATGTTCTTGGCTATGATTCAGTCATAGGGTTTTGTGCTATTGACCTTCAGAGGGTTGATCCAGCTCTAGAGCTGGATGTATTGTGGCACCTGAGCATAGCCTGGGGCTCCACACCTCAGGACACCTGTCAGCTTGTGGTGGCCACATGAGCCATGAGAGTGGAGAGGAATCAAACAGAAGGCCAGTTGTGCCAGCGAACCCTCCAGGACTGCAGCGCTATCAACAACAAGGGCCCTATTGTCCGCACACACCACAAGCGCCTCCTTATTCTCGTGTGCAGCCCAGCAGGCGCGCACTGTGTGAGAGCTGAGCTTTCATCCTGCCCGTATCTAGAGAGCTGCAAGAAAGTGAAGACACGGAGCACGTTCTTGCGGCACTTGCCGCACTGCCCCTGCCCCACGGCAGCCCGAGGACCACGCAACCCTGAGGGGCTTGGCTCCGATGTGCAGGCACGAGGCCGACAGCGCGCAGAGTCAGCCTGGCGCACACGTGAAGAGGCCATTGGCTGCGTGTGAGCAGGACGAGCGGCCGCGGCGGCTTGGCCCTCACCTGCGCAGCTCCTGGATGTCGGGCGGGATGCTGTGCAGGCGGTTCCCGCCGAGGCTGAGGCTCTGCAGGCCGCGCAGGCCGAGCAGCGCGGGTGGCACCTCGGCGAAGCGGTTGCCGCTCAGGTTGAGGACGCGCAGGGAGCGGCCGAGCGGGGCCTCCGCGAGCCCCTTGGGCAGCGAGCCGGGCCCGCCGAGCCGGTTGTTCTTGGCGAGCAGCGTGCGGAGGCGCGGCAGCGCCAGCAGCTCGGTGCCCAGCTCCGCCAGCCCCGTGCCGCTCACGTCCAGCTCCTCGAGTGCCGGGAACCACTGCGCGAGGCCGGCGGGCAGCGGGCCCGCCAGCCGCCGCGGCGACAGCACCAGCCGCCGCGCCTCGGCGCTGCGCCGCGCGCTCAGCTCCGCCGCCAGCTCCGCCGCCGCCTCCTCCTCGCCCGCTGCCGGGCCGCGCCGCGGCAGCCCCGGCTCCGGCTCCGCAGCGGGGCCGCCGCCCGCACCAGCCTCCGCCGCCGCCGCCATCCCGCCCGCGCCGCTCCGCGCAGCTCCGCGCCGCAGCGCCCGCCGCGACCCCGCGCGTCACGCGGCCCTCCCGGCCCCGGAATCTGCATGGCGCCCCGGCCCGGCCTATGCAGGTTGCGGGGCGCCAGCAGGCGGGCGGCGGCTGGAGAGGGCGCCCCGCCGCCGCCCCGGAACGAGCATGCGGAGCAGCGGCGGGGGCAGCACGGGGCGGCCGCGCGCCCGGGGAGCAGAGCGGGGGCAGCGGGGCCCGGAGCGGCGGCGCTCGGTTCGCTCGGGCCGAGGCTGCGCCCTCCGCTCGCGGCAGCGGCGTCCGTGCGGCCCCGGCGGCCGCAAAGGGGCTCCCCAGGGACGGCGCGCCTCGCCCGGGCCTCTGCTCCCTGCCGTTATCCCCCCGCGCTGCCGTTACACCCGCCCGCGGTGCCGTTATCCCCCCGCGCTGCCGTTACACCCGCCCGCGGTGCCGTTACTCCACATCACCGTTTAGCCCTCTCCGTGTTAACCTTTTTCCCCACAGGGCTGTGCATTGGTGTCCAGAGAGGGCCCAGCAGGGGCGATCTGTTCCCTTCAGGGACTCCGGTCTTGGCACTCGAATCCAACACTGATCTCTGACAGCGCAAGACTCAGGGGAAGGGGAGTGCCGAGGAGGTGAATGAAAGTCAGCCTCTGCCCTGGGTTGTCCAGCTTCTGGGCCGCACTGGTTGAAGATCCACAGCAGTCCAAGGGCCACTTGGGAGGCCAGCAGCCCCACCAGCCTCCATGTTTCCCACCCCAATATATTGCCCTGGTCGATGTTCTGTGTTCCACAACATCAGCAGCGACATCCTCAGACAGCCCCTCAGATTCCCCGAGAGACCCTCCTGTTCAGCTCTTTGGAAGAAATGGCATTTCTCAGTGCCCCATGGTTATGTACTGTTAAAACTGGCCCCTAAACGATCCTGATTTTGTCCTCTGTTGATAGAGAACAGCCTGCCCCAGGAAAGCGCATCTTCACCAAGACAAGGTGAGGGCTGGAAATGGGGTCTTGAAGATCTGCTGTTGGTGGTGCACTGAAATAAAGTTGTGTGCACAGAGCTACCTTGAGGTGTGTCCTAGCCACATGTCAAAGGACAACTCAATTCTTGAGCAGGGATATCCCCCAGAGGGATTCACTAAGATTCGCTGGGGATTTGCTATCCCCAGAGCATTCACTGGGTCTGTAAGGCTAAGAAGTGTGATGGAGGCTGCATCTTGATACTGGGTCATACCACACACTGCTCCAAGAGCAAGTAACTTGAGGTTCTGGATTTCAGTTCATTGCCCTTTGGTCACAGGCTAAAAGCTATGTAATCAGTAATCACATATTGGAAGAAGCAGCAGCAATGTGTGACTAGGTGAGAAGATTGCCTGCCCAGGGGAACTTTTGCCCTGGCAAAGTCTAGGCTAAAAGAACAGACCTCTTTTGCTTCTGTGATGCATAGGGTGGTCTCCCTCCCACTCAAAACACTTTATTTATGCAAAAGTCTCTGTCGTCTTAGAGCTGAAGAAATGCAGACAAACCAGAGTTGGCTTGTACCAACCAAGAGTTTAAAAAGAATGTCTGAAATAGCAAAGATGCTGTGTTCAAAGGTGTCCAGAATATCATGGACAAAACTCATGGTCCACCTATATTTCTTTGGATGCTGCAAGAACACCTGGTTTCTAAAACAAACATAGAAAGGGACAGCTCCTTCACTTGAGAGCCATGGGTTGCCATAGCTGTCCCCAGCCTTCAAGGAAGGGAGTGCTGCAATGAGTTCCTCCCAAGCGAAGGGGAGCAGACTTCCTCTCTCCCACCCCCCTAAAATCACTTAGCTGCAGTAAGTATGCACAAGATAAAGTATTTACAATGCCATGTAGCCAAATTGGCAGCTACGCTTTACTTCATTCCTTCCTTAAATCCTGGGAAATTCCACAGCAGAAAATAAGTCGGGAGATAAGCCTGTTTTAAAGCTGAGAATGACCAGGGAATGCTTGTGTTGAAGACTTTCATACACAGCAGCTGGTATATGGGAGAGATGTTATCTGGGCATTATTTGTTATGATGCAAAAAGTAACATGTGAGAAGCCACACTGTTTTTTTTTAATAGCTTTGAAAGGAGCATATCACCTAAAACAAAGTAACCCAACCTTCTGCTCTTTCGAACTGGCATTTGCGCAGAAGATCTCACACAGCAAAGTGGTGAAATCCAGTACAGTTGTGCGAGAGAGGAATGTAAAGAGGCTCTGTTCATGTAATACAACGCCATGAAAAGCTGTTTCATGACTCAATTGGGCAAAGGTGGCTCTAACTACTCAGTCGGGACTCAGTAGGCTCACCAGTCTGTTCTCCCATGTTGGAATAAGAGCAGCTACACATTGATTGTTCGTAATAGTTGCTTATTTAGTGTGATCTTAAAAGACCTTTGGAGAAGGAGACTGTGAAACCTCAAGCAAGTACCTTCCATTCTTTTGCTATCCCATGGGTTCAGAAACAAGGACATTTAGAGAAGTCCTCCTTCTTCTCTTAGTTATACCTGAAGTTCCTGATCTGTCTTCACACGCCATATTTTCAAGACCATTCATTATTTTTGCATGTCTCTGAGTTCTTTCCGTCTGATACACCTCTTTCCTGAAAGCTGCTGCCTAGAAAGTGCTCCAGCAAAAGCCTCCCTGATGCCGCATGGAACAGAGTAATTGCTCCATGTTTTACAGGCTGTGCCCTGTAAAAATGCTAAAAAAGGTTTGCTTTTTTTCTTTTCTTGGCCATGTGACCCTAAGTCACCTTCAGCTTGCACTCTACTGGCATAACAGGCTTTTTATCCAGAACTGCATCCTAGGTGCCAGCCTGCAGGAAGAAGCAGAAATCAAGCGTGCAGACTGTAAAACTCTAGCCTGATCTTTATTTAACGGCTACTTCTCATTCCTTTATTTTTTTGGTGGGGGATATGTCTGATTGTTTTTCCTGTTTTCCAGATAACTTGCACCTTCCTCCAACCTGAAATTGCCTAGCTGACTGGTGGCTGTCCTGCCACCTGATATCACATGGGTTTCAAAGGTTTCACCCGAACTGGGGCAAAAAGGGAACACCTAGTGCAGGTGAGGAAACATTTCAAGCAATCCCCAGAGGGTTCTTTAGTAAAGAGCCTAACTTCAGCCTTCTTGGTTGAGACATGTACGTGTGCATACGTGTGTTTGTGTAGGTGCATGGGCCTAGTGGCTCCAGTGGACCAGAGACATTTATTCCCTCAGGCAGGCATAATACAATAGAAACAAGACAGCCTTTTGGGAAGGTAGAGAAAAACTGGGGCAAGGAGAACTGTCCCTTAAAATATTTGAGGGTTAAGCAGGGAAAGAAGCGGAGGGCAATGAGTATTGCTAAAAGTGAATCAAAGATAATTTCCCTGGTTTTAATAGGGCTTCATAAGATGCCTTAAAGTGTGTTATGCAGAATACCTAATTGCAGCGGAAAGAACAAGTGGAAATTGTAAGTGAAGAACTGCTTAAGTGACAGCAAACAGGTTTGCCTTGAGCTAACCACACAGTAGGTGGGGATTTTGTTTCCATTAAGATTTTTTTTTTTCCAGAAAATGAGGCATGGGCTTCATTCTCCATCCAAAAGGCTCTTGCGTGCATGGGGAAAGAAATGGTAGACAACTTCTGTCTAAAATCTGGGAGACTTGTTGCTACCTCAGAAATACCCTGCTCCTACAAGATGCAGACAGGCAAGAGCCGAGAACAAAAGAGGACCCTGGGGACACCCAGACATCTGGGCTGCAGTGTCCTGGTGTTCACGGAGCCTCTGTGATAAGGGAGCTGGGGAGGAGCTGGCAGTGTGTGCTAGGGATGTGGTGGAACTTTGACATGGAGAATTAAGGAAAGACTGAAGTCACACGGATGGGAAATGGTAGGCAAGCTGAAAAGGAGCATGAAATAAAGCAGTGGTGCGCCATTCGACAGAGGAGAAACTGATCTCCTGGCAGAGAAGCCCCACCTGGGGATACTTCCACAGAGAAACTTCACCTAAGCCTGGCACAGCTGAGGCATTTAGGAGTGCACCGCCAGCATCCATTACCCTCAGCTGGCTGTTTGCACAGTCACCACTTCTGGTATGTCAGAAGTCAATTCTCCAAGCTGCATCTCCCTCAGGTGTGAGCTGTGGCATCTCTGCTGCTGCTGAGGGGACACAGCGCAAGCGTCCACGCTGCCCTTGACACCCCACTCCCTGGCACCCATGAGCCAGGCTGAGAGAGCTGACAGCGAATGTTGTAGCACACAGAGGTGCCGGCCAGACACTTGCTCAGCAAGATCACAGAGCAACCCCGTGGCAAACTGACAACTCTGCTCTCTTGCAGAGTCCTTGCAAATCTCCCTGCCGCTGTGCTCTCTGAGCCAAGAAACCAGCAGCCACGTCAACTCACACTTGCCAGGTGCGGTAGGGTCTGTTCCCAGGAGTGCAGATGGATCTGTCGGACAGGCAGACAGACAGGATTTTTATTTTTGGGGGAGGCAAGAGAAAAAGCACGAAGGTTGTAGTGAACACTCAGAAACAAAAAAAACAAATGCACTTTTTAAAATTTTGTTTCATTTATTTGGCAGTAATATCCAATCCCCCCTGCTTCAAAAAAAATTACAAAATCAAGTAAAATAAGTGCACTAAGAAAACCTACAGAATACTGATAAACTTCACACACGTACGGGAGGGAATATAGACAGAGGAGTGGGAAGATTTTTGTTTTTTCCTTAAATCTGGTTTTCCGAAAAAAAGAAAAAGCCTTCCCTGCCCTTGCAGTCCGACAGCCATTGTGCTGGGGTACACGTGGTGTTCAGCACACCCCTCCTCACCAGCCTACGCACCCCGCAGGAGCCAGCAAGAGCCCGGCCTGCGCTGGGCACAGCTCCCTGGAGGCTGCCCTCCCTCCCCGGGCGGGCAGGCAAGCTGCCCAGGTGCTGCTGGGTTACCAGAGCCTTGGAAACAGCATTGCTCTCCAGAGTTGTATTCTCCCTTTGAGGTCAGAAGGAGGAAGAGGCTGCACAAGTTTCCCCGTGGAGGCCTCAGTTCACTGCCCTCGTACCCTGCTGCCGCAGAATACGCTGGAGTTACCCTGCATGGCTTTTCAGAGGACTCAGCCTGGCTTGCTCACGAGGCAGCTGCCCACCCTACACAGGAACGCAGAACCCGTAACCCCAGCTGCCAACCTCACAGCCACAGCAGGGAGGAAGCCGACCAGAGAAGGCATTGAGGAATCGCAACCTAAAGCAGCACTTCAGCTATGAACTAGCTACCCTCACCTACACACGCTTTACTTCTCCCTGTTGGAGATCTTCCTGACTGAACAATAAGACGTTGCTCCCATGCAGGGAAAGCCTTTAAGGCAATTTGTTGTGTTTTCTCTAAGGCACTTTAATGATCCAAGCTGGGAGGAAGTGAGCTGGGAGGCACCAGCTAACTTCTTTTAGAATAGGACTGGAATAAAGGAAAACATTTATTAACAGTGTTCCTGTGACTCCAGCATCAGCATACGAAGCTGCTTGACTCATGCCTTTGGGGAGGAGTGAGGGCATGTCTAAGGGATGCTCCTGTTCCACCAACCACTTCCTCCAGCGCCACCAGTGGGAATGAGAGAACACAAGCAGCTCGACTCTTGTTGGCCACTTATTCTTGACTTGTTCTTGACACCTGTTCCCAGTGTAGTGCTATTCAGCTCTCAAACTCAGCCTTCCCCTCATCTCATATGGACTGGCTTTCCTCACTTCCACAGGCAATAGCACTGGTCCAAATCTGGACTATCGTGGGAGAAGAAGCAGACCCTCTTTGTATTTATTATGCTGGGATCTCTGAGCATGGTGGGGTGGATCGATCCCCACTGCAAAAGCCAGACCATAGCAGGCACCAAGCTTTCTCCTCCTGCACTTGCTAGGCACAAGCTCATTCTGCCTTTTCAAGTCCTGTGCATTAGGGGGATGGTTGGGACACCAGTCCTACTGATCCTCGCTCAAGTGGAACAACCTTCTGCTGATGCAACTGGAAGTTTCGCTTGAGTAAGCAGTAAGGACCACAAAATACCTTGGCAAAAAACGCTGAAATTGTTTTTGATCGGGAAGATCGAAGTAATAGGCAGTCCCCTCAATTCCGGGTATCTGCAACTGCTTGGGATAAACAGCAGGGGCATGAAGGGAATGTGGAAACGGGTTGTTTGCTTGTGTAAGCACTAGAAAAGACATCTTCCAACTTCAGGAGAGAACCAGCAGGGATTGAGGCTAGAGAGGTGATGGGCAAATAAAGATCATTACATTCTTAACTAGGACCAATGCAAAAGAGCCCAGAAAACAATGACCCGGGAAGGGATGCAAGAGTTGCCAAAGATGGTCAGATTGGAGTCACTGTGAAAAGCCTCAGAAATGAAGATTGGAGCGTTGACTCCAAACCCAGCCCTGGAACCAAAGGATGCTGCTGCATTATCCCAGCCGTCGAAGGAGACCCAGGAAGACAGTTAACCTCACAGACTTCAGCTGAGCAGTTTTCTATGTAGTTACGTCTTTTAAAACACCCTGCTAATGGGATTGCCCAATCCATCTGTCTCTAGACTACCTGGCATTTCCATCTGGGTGATTTAGGGAGGGTTGTGCATGGACTCTGCACTCTGAGCACAAGATCAGTGCTGGCCAAGGCAGCAAGAGCTAGAGAGAGTTGCAGTGTCGATCTGTGTCAGGCAAAACTAATTACATCCAGCCCCATCTCTTCTCCTCATGAGGGCCACTGTCATCCCCAGCTGAGAAATACCCTGTAGTGTCGGGCTCACAAGTCACTTGTGTTGCTTGTGTGGCTAAGTGCAGTGTGATAAAATTGCATGGGCAATCTATGCATGGGCATTACAGCACTTGCAGGAACAAAACCCCACAAGCTGGGTTTTCTTGAAAGATCTAGAGCTACAAAACATACAAAAGCTGAATTACTACCTTAGGAAATAAAGTCATAAAAAAACAAAACAAAAGAAAACAAAAGGGGGAGTCGGCACGTGAATGTGATACGAAAAAATACGATAGCACCTTTAAGGAGAGAGCAGGGAGTAAGAGCGAGATGAGGTCAAAAGGAACCTTGTTGTGTTGGAGCCCACAATGAACTGGGGGAGCTCTCAGCCTTCCAAGGCCCCAGCAATGAAGCTCCCTGAACAGGTGGGCTGTGCTCCCCTTCCCTGGTCCCATTTCTCTGTGAATTACAAAACAAATAACCCATTGCTATACAATGTAAATATCTGTGACTGGGCGACTGTAGCAGACACTTGTGCATACTGAGATCAGCACTGGAGGACAGGGCAGCAGGTTGGGCCCTTCCTCCTGGGTTCCTCCTGTGGGGAGGCCCCTTACATCTCCTTGGTGCTCATTCGCTTGGTCTTCTCAGCCGTCTCCTAGAGGAAGAGAGCACAGAAATGAAGCTCTGCACCTGCAAAGGCACTTGCAGTTCCCCCGAGTCTTTATCCATCCACAAACAGCGTCAATATTGACTTCCTTGAAAGCCACACACCTGTATTTGTCTCCATGGACAACACGGAAGACTGCTCTTTGCAGAATAAGGTGCTCCCCTATCTACCAGGCAGTCTCCAAGTGACAGAGACAGAAGGAATTCTAGTGAGGAGGCACTTCATGTAAGCAGATCTTCCCAGCTTCACACTTACCTGATGCTTCTGCAGTTCCTGAACATATCTAGCCAGCTCCTCCTCAGTCAGGTCTTGTTCAGGTTGCCGTCTCTGACCAGGGACCTTCTCATTCTTCCCTGCAAACAGAAATGGAGTTCAGTACTTTGAACTCAAACAGAAATGGGGGGGCGCAGATTTCAGAGCGCGAGCTGAGGAGAACGGAAGAGGCAGGTTAGACTGAGGCTGCATGAGACCACAGCCTATCTCAAGGCTAAGGAGATTTTGGGAGTGCTGGCCATATCTTCTTTGAAAAGGAATGTGGCTGCCTGGCACTTCAGGAGCTGGGTATCCAGCCTGCCCACCTCCCTCCCCTAAGGTAACAAATAAAACCACAAGGAAGAGGCTTCATTCTGCTGTCCTCTACTGTTACTTAAAAGAGGCACCTTTAGTTCGATTATCTTGGCTGGCTAAACTAAACTTCGTAGCGGACAAGAATATAAACAGAGCACTCCATTTAGCTGCTTATTCAGGTCTGTTGCAGGGAATAAATGGCGGCTCAGTGACAACTGATGCTTAACGAAGAACTAATTTCGCACAGCAAAGCCATGTGCACCACGCTGATGCCTCTCACCCATCTGATTTGTTGGTTTATCCCCTCAACAACAGCTTTTTCCCCGACATGGGAAGAAAGTGAAAGATCTCCTGTGCGACTGCATGCTTCTGCCACAGAGGCAGCAACACTGTGTTTTGCATGGCAACTTTGATAGTTGTTTGCAAGCCAGCAGCAAAAATAAGTCTCTCAATAGCTTACCTAACCCCCGAGACCTGCCCATACCTCAGAGGCAGCTCTTGGTACTGCATTACAATGATCTTCTCTCAGGTGGGTTCCTGCTACTGCAGCCAAAAGTTCCCAGCAATGTGGGACGGGGTGATCACGGAGGGTGTGCTGCAGACTGCCAGGTGCTGTGAAAGGAACTCGTTCATACCTGTCACTTTCCTCACTCCTTTTATGTCCAGGCTGGCAAACACTGCCTGGCTACAGATGTGCGCTCTCACACTGCTGCCAACAAAGCTCAAGCAAAGGCCCTGCTTCTAGGGAGGAAGGCCAGGAGAAGGCAGCCCGGTATCGGCAGGGTGTGCCTGGCTTTTCGGAAAAGTCCAGCATGTTTAAACATTTGGGAGAAGGCAGAATGGAGAGCCTTGGTTCAGAACCCCACCAGGGCTTCCCACAGCTGAGAGAGCTTAAAAAGGTCCTTCCAGAGGACCAACAGATAAACCAACAACCCTGCCTTAATATAAACACTACCTCTCTTCAGTCCCATCACCATTAATTTTTTCTACTTCTAGGGTTTTTATTAAAAGAATGTCAGGTATTTTCCTGACATTATTGGCTTATGTCTTACATTTCCTGTCTGGGGCGAGCAGGACCTCTTTTATGATACTGTAAATACAGATACTGTGAGATACTGACACACATACAGGGAAGGTAACTCGCTCCCCACCTACACATATGGTTGTAGGCAGTCACATGTTTGGTTTGTGTATACCCCAAGGCAGCTGGATGCAAAGTAGCTCTAGTCTGGAAAATTTGGGGCTGAAATTTCCTGACACCAAACCCAACCTACAACCCTCAGCAGCATTTCCCCCAACTCAAGAATACACTTTCTCATCTCTGGCACAGAACAAGCTTGGGTTCTGGCCAAACTGGAACACAGGAAGGGTGATGCAAAAGCTACTCTCATACAGTCTTAGGAAGAATGGGAGAGAGAAGAGATCTGGACAGCTGCTACGCTGCAAAGCCTAGAAAGTAAAAATCCCTTTTGTACAGAACCAAATAAAACAATGTTCTGGAGAGCAAACAAACCCTCGCATGTCATTGCGGTGCACACCCAGTTCCCACAGGCACAGACGCAGCGGTTGCATTCCACCTCGGTCTCTGCTCCATCTTCATAGGTTTCATCTTCCAGAGCACACTCTAGAGAGGTACAAAACAAGAGCAGGGATTGTGAGACACAGAGCTGGCAGAGGAGAACAAGCTCTGGAGATACTTTGAGAGGAAGGAGGAAGAACTTTCTCAAAGAAGCCTGCTTCTCCCTGTCCACAGATTACAGTTGCTGGTGGAACATAAGGGCTAAAATACTCATCTTGAATTTACTGTGTGAAATCAGTGAAAAAAACATTGGGGAAAGTCAAACATTTCACTTTGATTTGCTCAAAATAATATATTGCAATTTCTCAATTCCAAATGAAATCTCAACATTAGATTTGCTTGAATTTCCCGATTTGTTATACATATGAGAGAACCTCCAAAGTGAAATGTCTTGGTTACTTGGAAAGCTTCTTCATTTCAGCACATAGGCCTTCTCACAACTTTATTCTGTAGTTAACTCAGAGGCCTACCAAGGCCTAACTCAAGGGCCTATCTCATGTTAGGTGAAAATCAGCTCATCATGTTTTCAGGGAGGGCTGCAACATCCCTAGCTTCCCACTGAAAAAGGAAGCAGACAGTTCAACTCCATATTCCCAGAGGAGCATCGCCTGTGTCAGCAGCGTGGTGCCACTACAGCGGGATGCAACCCGGCACCATCTGGGTGGCAGGAGCAAGCATCCCCGAGAAGACACCCGAATTAATGGCCAGGAATGCTTAGTCAGCCCAGCAGCCAGCTGTTTCCAAGGGAAGTGTGGCACGGTCTGGAAGGGTAGCGAATTTTGAGACATTCACCAGGGAGGGTGCCTGTGTGAAAGGCAGAGCACAGCAGGACTTTGCTCGGGTTTGACTTTCCTAAGTTATTCAGACATGAAGTCCTCACATGACTTTTCTCCACACTGTTAAATATGTGCCTTGACCTTCCATGCATACCTTACCCACCTGACCTACGTCCTTGCTTCTAAAACCCATACCTTTTTCATCACAAGATCTGTGGGTGCTCTGAGACAGAGAAAGGAGGATTTTGGTCAGTCCCAGGCTCAGAGAACAAGGGGTGCTGCAGGGCAGGAGGTAGGGGCAGGCTAACAGAACCCTAGGAATGGAGCTGGTTGTTGGGCTTAAAGCTGGTGTCCTTCCTCCTTTCTTGAGAGTTCCCACTGGTTCCCCAGTAAGAGGGAGGAGTTCCTACTTTTCTCTGGTGGGTTAAAGGATGGGCTGAGGCACTTGAGGAATTCATTGAAGCTCAGTTTCCAGTCAGCATTTTCATCAGACAGTTCGATGAGGGCATCTACACAGAGTCCCCTGAAAGGAATTGAAACACAAATTGAAACAAATTGAATCAAATTGAAATAATGGAAGTTTCATCTCTATATAAGGAAGAGCTTCTTTCCTGTGAGAGCCCTGGAACTGGCTGCCCAGAGAGGCTGTGGAGTCTCCTTCTCTGGAGATCTTCCAAACCCACCTGGATGCCACCCTGTGCCACGTGCTCTAGGTGTCCCTGCTGGAGCAGGGGGGTTGGACTAGATGATCTCTAGAGATCCCTTCCAAGCTCAGCCATTCTGTGATTCTGTGTGAAACAGATGCAGGCTCTGCATATGGTGGTTCCAGACTAGTCCCTACTCTACCATCTTCAGAGTACAGATGAGGAAAAACAGTAATAACCAGGAAGGTTTCAAGATGACAGATACAGCTTTTGTATATATATAAAAACAAAAAGACAAAAACAACTCACTGGATATAGACAAAAGAGAAACACATACAAAATACTTCCTGGCTGGGGAAGAGCTGAGAAGGTGGGGGTTATTCAGAAAGAATCAGGCAGCAGAAATATCGCTCTGCTGACATCTATGTACTCTCACACAGACACAAGCATAGCCTGCCCACAAGCAGCCTGTTCTCTTCAGTGTTTCTTACACACGGATACACACAGAAAAAGGGAAAAACTCTCCAGCTACGTTTTCATGTGATGCTTTCATCAGCTCTTACTGCAAGCTTGTTCTCCCACTGCTATCCCCCTAATCCCTGGCCACACATTCCCACCATCTTATTTTTTGCGCCGGATTTACCAGTCAGGCACCTATGCAAGGAAGGTCTGCTGGAAAACTGAACCTCTAGGAAATAAAAAAGCAGACAAGTTTTCCATCACACGACTCATCTTTTGGCTGCACTCCCACCGGATTCAGTGCAAGAGGGTAGGAATGCACAGTCTAAGGTGAAGGATAAGGGTGGGCCTGCCTGGTGGCACACACGTCTAATTAGGGGAGAAGTCGGTTTGAACACAGGCATCTTGGCTCATGCCAGTGCAGATTGGTGTTATGCATAGGCGTCTTCATTCCACAAGTGGGCAGCTGCCACTACCCACAACATCTGCCCCTTGGCTCTCCCTCTGGCCTCCTTCCCACCGCCCCACCTGAGCAGCTTGTTGGTCTCCTGGTCCATGTAGGTGGTGATGTTGACAGCAGTCTCATTCTGCTCCACAAACTTCAGGAACTCAGTGGAGTCCAGGCGAGAATCACCATTGTCAAAGCTCTGTAGGGAAAGACAGAAAGATGTGAGGTGGTCTGATGTAACAGTTCAGGGAAGCCTTTTATTTCCCCTCTTCTAAATGCACTTCTCATCATTGAGGCTTTAGTGAAACATGTTGAATCATCCCTGCTTTGCAGAGGCTCAAAGAAAAGCAGCAACGCATACATGCTAGCGTCAGAACGGGGAGAGGTGATCATAGCCTTGAGCTCACTGATAAACTACACTGCCTCTTATTTACCTCCCGCTGCTGCTTGATTTATGTCTCTAACCCATTTCTTCTTTTTCTTCCAACCAGCCCTTAGCCTCCTTGTACATCCTGCCATAAAGCACACCAGTTGAGTTCAAAAAGGCATCAACTTTCCCATACACATCCAAATTCAAAGCTGTATCTGCACTGTGGCTGTGATAAAAAGAAATGCCACAGGCAGTTATTTTTTTGCCAATCCTAAAGAAGGAACACTTTAATGCAACAGCACAATGTCTTGCCACTAACTTGGGGAGGTTCTGATAGGATTCCTGGCATGGAAGAACAGGATTTTTAGTCCCCAAGTCCTGGCTGCCCTCCCAGTGCAGTAATTGCATTCTGCTTTTCTGTCTGGGGCTGTCATATCACAGGGCTGAGCACTCAGCATGAGCTGCCGAGCCCCCTCGGAGACAGCTGCATTGCAGTGAGGGAAAGAATGAGCTCTGTATACATGCTGCTGTAAGAGATGCTGGATGACTTTTGGTGTGTGACTTGTGGCAGGTTACTGTGTCTCCTTGCGCAGTGTTACCAGAGAGACACAGGTTGCTATTATCTAGACATGGTTGAGGAAGAAGCCAGAAAGGCAAGGAAAACAGCTCTGTGTGTAACTGCCTCGTTAACATGCTTCAACTTCCACAAGATTTTAGAGTCTTTTCCCCTGCTATTTCCTTTGAGAGTAGCCACTGTTCCCTTAATCACCCAGATTCAGCTGGGCTTGTTACTATGTCTTTCAAGGCTACCGTCTGCATTTACTTTCCCCATCGGAGGTCGTCCAAAACAGAGCAATTTCCCATGACTGGCCTAACTCCTCTTGGCACGATGTCTTTCAAGGTCTAGGTCTGCAGTTCCCACATGTGTGCCTCACATCTGAGTGACCCACACGAACGAGGATCTTATGTGCGAGACAGCACACCTGCTAACCCTTGCCCATGGGGAAAAACTTCACCTCACCCTCCACTTGCTTGTGCTGGGCATGAGCAGTCTGAGAAGGGAGGGCAGCTCCCGAATTTCATCAGGACTTTGTCAGCCTGGGGCCTAGGTGGGGGCCGAGCCGGGCTGTACCGTGGCCATGCGCAGAGCCCACGGCTGCCGCACGCGGCTCTGCAGAGGCTGTCGGGAGCAGCCTGTGTGCAGCGAAGGGGCCGCACAGCCCCGCTTGTGGGGACACCGCCGCTTTCGGGCGCTAGCAGCACCTGCGTGTGCAGGGATGAAGGCTCCCAAGGGGTTTCTGCAGAAGACGCCAGTGTTAATGGCCATGGAGGCTGCGGCGCTGTGCAGAGCGCGGGGGTAGCCCGCCCGCCTCACCAGGGGGTGCCATTGCCATGGCAAAGGCGACTGCAGCGCTGCCTCCCGTCAGGCACCATTAATCTCTCGCTGTCAACAGCTCCTGATTTAAGCGCTCTCTCCATTCCCCCCACCTGCTCCGCCCGGAGCGGGGGGAGGTCTCTGGAGGAGGCGGCGAGGGGGAGGGAGCGCGGCACATGCGGCAGGAGCATGGCAGGCGCGTGTGATCCGCCAGCTCGGGTGGGGAGCAGAGGAGGGGGCCTGGCTGCCCGGAGGCAGGAGCAACCAGCCTGCCCGAGGCGCGAGCCCTGCCTGTGGCTACTCCCTCTTAGCACAGGGCTTGGGGACTGACAGCTCTGCCCCAACTGGGGCATCTTCCTCCCAAGCAGAGACCCCTCCTCAAAACCCCAAATATTCCCTCTCCTCCATAGCCTTGGGACTGCCTGGAACAATGGATCAGCAACAACCTCCCACCCCAAAACGTGTCTCTGCACCAAACCAGTACAGCTTCTTCCCTCCTTAGCTTGCCTCTTATTTTTTCCTCCCTCTGCCCCTCATTCCTGTATTTTCAACACTGTCATCCCCCTTTCTCCCCTGGTTCTCTCCCGTCCCTTGGGACTGGTCCTTCCTGCTGCCTCAGGCATGTTTGCCCTTCCCTCCCCCTTTTCCACAGGGCAGGCCAGACAGCGGGAGCTAGAGATGTTTCAGCTTCATGTTGGCTGTGCGAGCGGCTCTGGCAGCAGTTGCTGCAGGCAGCTCACAGCACATGATGCTATAGGATATATCAGACTTCTCTGGCCCCCATCACTACTGGCACGTCACACACTGGAGCCTCTTGGCGCAAGACATGGCAGCTGTCTCGCAGTGACAGAGCAAGAAATACTTGCTGGCCTCTGAGGCAAGCCTCATGCTCCTTGCCTTGAAATACTTGTCCAGGACTTCGCTGTAGTTGCTGCCCTTGGAAAACCAGCCATCTGGGATAATCTCAGCTTCCAGCCACTGAATGACACGGCGACGAAGCTCATCCCTGTCCGACTGGTAGCAGACAACTGTCACGGAAAGAAGGGGTAGTGGGAGAGAAAGGAAGGGAGAAACAAAGTTGGCAAAGAGACTACAGTGCAACGACTGGAAATAAAAACCCAACAGGCAGTCCTGATGATAGCAGTTTGCTGGCCCCTTGGTCCTTGGAAATGAGCCATGGCCAGATCAAAGCAGAGCAGCCATGTGCTGAACAGCGGACGGACTGTGGGTGACACCATGTGGCAAGGATGGCAAACGACACTCTCACCTCCCCCTTCTGTCTTCCAGTCCTCGAAGCTTGTGGAATAGTAACCAGCTGACTCATCTTGGCTTGAAGAGCTCCGAGAATAAAGGAGCAAGGCAGCTGACTAGCCTTGGACAGTGTCTCCAGGCTTAGAGCCCAATATTTCAGGAGATTTAATTCTTCAAAGCCCTGGCTTGCCCACTTAGACTGGAAATTAGATGGGTTTAAATTATGTTTGTTTGCTGTGCTCTGCAGTCCACGATTTCTCTACGTGGCTATCACTTCGTGTGCTAGGACCCAACTTTGTATTTAGAAGTGAAATTGAAAGCCTAGGTCTTGTGAGCCGTCACATCTGCCTGCAGGTAAATGGAGTCAGAAGAGGAAGCAGTATGAATTTTGACCCTTGCACACACAAAGGATCTCCGTCCAAACCCAATTGCTGCAGTCACAGCCAAACAGACAGATGTAAAAAAGAATAATTTTGAACTTCCCCTCAGCCACTTTGGTGTGGTGGCTGTGCCCTGACATGGTCCTTTGTTTTAGGCTTCCACAAGGGCTTGCTCTCGTCTGTCCTAGGACACGAAGGATAATGATTATAGAGCTTCAGCACTCAGCCTTGGACAGAAAATGTCCCCTTATGTAGTACAGGCCATGCCCCCCAAATCCATAGCCTAAAAACACACAGAAAGGATAAGGGAGGAAGCCAATCACAGGAACCAGAGACTTGCTGGTAGATGGGACAGATGCCTCAGCCAACCTCCTGCCCTCCCACCAACGGAGGCGTCATGATCCAGTGTTGCCTCTCTGTACCTGGGCCTACCTGTTAACCACTCCTGAAGCATAAGTCCCCTTTTAAAAGAGTGCTCCTCGAGCTGGGGGCAGCAGCTCCACAATTACTATGTCTCGAATCCCCAGTGAGCTCTGTAAGACTGTCTCCTGCCTCATCCTGGGCAATTAATACAGCTTGGGTCCACAGGGGCAAACTTGGTTTCTTTTCACCTTGTGCCTACACAGGGTCCCTAGGCCCTCCCTGCAGCGGAGGGCCGAGCCCAGGAGAGGTGCACATGAACAATGAAAGGTTATCAGGAGTACAGAGTTGGACAATAATGCTAATGGCAATCAGATAAATAGTTGATTTATCAACTCAGACCCTGCCACAGCCAGTGCAGAGGAGCCACGTTTATACAGAGCTATGCAACTGCCCCAGAAGACCTTCCTCCTGCCTCTCTTCCTAAATACATATTCAGGCCCCAGCAAAGTAAGGAGACGGCTTCTCACCTGGACTTGCAGCTGGATTCTCAGACTTCTTCTCTGTTAACAGAAAGACAGAAGAGGACATTTATGATGCTATGTGAAGCAGTAAAAGCTTTTTCCCGTTCTGACTGAAACATGGGCAATAGCAGAGGAGCCTGGGAACCTTTGGAAAAACTACTTATTAGGCTTCCCACAACACAGGCAGACAATAGCTCCAAGAGCCCAGCACAGCCAGGGTGTCAGGACCCTAAGTGCACTAATGGACCATAACGTCCCTTACTAACTTCATCGGTGGTCTCCACCCACATACTCTACCCATCAGCCCAAGAGCTACATTTAAAATCATGCCTGGGCCCCTAGATCTTGTTTTAGAAATGCAGGTTTGCCCATCTCTAGCTGTGTTGCAGTCTACACCTGGCCACAGATCCTAATGATCCAAGCCCTGACCTCTAGGCAACCTTCCTACCGTGATGTCAGACCTGCTTCATTACTATGGACTTGAATGGCAATCACTGGGCTGTTCCTTGGCTTTAACCTTGATTACCATCACCAGCCTTGATTCTGTCCTGACTTCATGGCTTGATCTTGGACCTACTTCATCATCATAAACTTGCCTGACAATGTCGGCTCTTGGTTGAACCTGGCTTCTCTTCCCAGGTTTTCCTAGTTTCCCTTGCTTGTTTACTGTGGGAGAGGTCCGTGACGGGTAATGCACCTGCCCTGCTGGCCACATTATCATGCTCTGCTCCCAGCTTCCCCCCAACCCACCTTAGGGAGCAGCCAGTCCTGGCTGCTTTCTGTCATGGGGTTACCTTTACAGTGGCCATCATAGTCCACCTGGATCTTGGAGCCAGTGAGGCAGGCATCCCGGTGCAGCTCACAGTGGTTCAGGTATGTCTTGCCATTGCTACCGCACACGGGCCTCTTGTGAGGTTTACATTGCTGTGAGAGAATTAGGTAAGAGAGTTTTGTACCTGTCCTTTCTGCACAGCTAGACAGAGGCACGTGAGTCCCAGCATCAAGCCAGCTCAACTTTTGCAACCTTCTCTTGTCCCCAAAGGTGTTTGGAACAAGCTGAGCACTCCCATTCCCACCCCAGAAAAACCCTTGTAGGGTCAGAGGAGCCCATGGGTGCTGATTCAGAGGCTTTTCCTTATCCCAGCCCTAGCCCCATCATCATACAGGAGCCTTCCTGAAATCAGAACACAGTAGAGAGAAATCAGAGCCCAGAATAAACGCTGAGCGTAAACCTCCATCTGCCTCTCTGCGTGTCACGGACGTGCCTTGCTGGAAATGTTTTACTGAATATGTTCTGGGCACCTCTGTTTGCACCTGCAGGTCAACTCTGTCGCAACTCCTTGCAGAATCTGCTCCACCTCTCTGCCACTGAAATCAGAATAGGCTGGCAACCAAGGGCAGGTGCCTGCGGTAGAGCGAGAGTTCACCAGCTGAGCGTCACTGTTTGTGCTCTGCACCTCCTTCCTGTGCCTCGGCCAGCCTGGGCAAGGCAGGCCAGAGTGTTAGACTCTTTTTCTGTTAAGAGGCATTTCACTTTCCAGTGTCCAGGCTGCCAGTGTCTGAGCTGCAGAGTCTGAGGGAAGTGGGAGCAAAGAGCCGCACGCCCGTTTCCAGAGGCGCGGCAGGAATGGCTGTGAAAGCACAGGGCAGAGCGCAGCAGTAGGAGACTGCTGCTTTATAGCTGGGAGAGGCTTTTCAGCACATCCCAGGCTCCCTGCTGGACAAACCTATTTATCCTCACAGCGCTCTGCCAAAATTGTTTCAATTTTAGGGAAGCTGATTTTTAGTGGGGTGCTTGTAATCTCCTCAAACAAGACTCCAGCGAGAGCAGGTTGTCTTGAAGCTTGCAGGGCACCCCTTGCATACCAATGCCCTACCAGGCTCTCCCAACAGGAGAGGCCCCTAGCCAAGCTGTCCCTGCAGGTGAAGACTCCAGGCAGTTGTGTGAGTAGGACAGCTATAAGCCCAACTGCTTGAAAAAATTCTGAATTTGCAGCTGCCCCTGATGGCCTCCAGCCCCACCGTGTCATGGGGCCCTTCCAGTGACGTGAACCCAGCCTTGAGCGGGGGTGTTGTGATGCCTTCCTCAGATGCAGATGCTCTTCTGCCTCCCTACCTCAATGCAGAGACAGGTTGGCTCTCCCTTTTCTGTCACAGCACACTCTCGTCCAGCTCCACAGAAAACATTGGCACAGATTTTGGATTTGCTCCGTGGTTCCTCCTGCAAGACACGAAGGAAGAGACATAGAATATGTCAAGTCAGCATTCACTACCTAGCTTAAAAAAAACCCAAAACCTTTAGCCTGGATCAAAGGGCATCACACTAGTAACACACACATGACAAAACAAGAACAAGAAAGATGTCACTACAACAGACGGAGAGCTCAGACCATAAACAAGAGCAAACACAAAAACTAGGGTTTGCAGCCCCAGCAAAGGAGAGTGTCCTTGAGGTCATTCCAGGAAATTCACCGGCGAGAACTGAAGCAAACATGAGCATAAGAAAACCTAGTGCTAATGGCAAGAATGGCAAGAAACTCCCTGTTGTCAAGGATTACTGACTTCAAAATTCTTCACACTGGGTAAAGAGCAGAAATATCTTTGGCTGAAACATTTGGGAAAAAGATGAATATAACCCTGGAAGGAGATGAATATAACCCCCACTTTCCAAAGTATAATACCAAACAGGAGAAAGAAAACACCACGAGGCATCAGATAATGCCCCAGTCACAAAACATTTCACAAAGCTATGTGGCCTAGTATCTTGCTTCCACTGGTCAAGATCACATTCTTCAAAAGAAGAAACACTGACACAGATGATTATATTGTAACCTTCTCACAGAGAATTTTTTTTTTCCTGGCTCCTGACAGTGAGTGGTTGGCTATGCCCCGAGGCACGATCTGCAAGCTTTACAGTTTCCTCCTAGCCAAGGTCATCACAAGCACTCTTCTGGTTCATGTAACTGTCAAATCTTTTCTCGAGCCCTGTTGCATTCCCAAATTGGTGGCAGATAACAGGGCAGAATTCCACAGATTAATCATGCTTTTGATAAAACCACCATTTGCTTTTATCAGCTTAATGTTTCTTTTTACTTACGCTCTTAAAAGAGGAGACGGTTCCTGAGGTTTGTACTTTAGAGACTAGGTGTAATTTCATGCTTTGTCACTAATTTCCTTTGTGACCCTCATTACGTATTACATTTGACACCTAATAGTTAAGTATCTTGTTCAAGCTAGTAATTTGGCTTTCTCAGCGTTTTTTTACTGGAGGCGGAAGACTGAACACTCTTGAAAGTAGGTGACCAAACCAGAACAGAATTTGCAGAGGAGCAAGTGTTACTGATATATATAATGACAAATGTGGAGTATGCATTTTTCTCCTGTTGCTTCTTTATCTCCCCCTTTTTTTACTTCGCTTTTAAACCACAATTACACACTCATTTGCTTCTTCACTGAACTGCCCACAGTGACAGAAAAATCAGATCATTTTCTGAATGAACTTGCCCTGATCTTCAGAATACGTTTTCTGTTGGCCTGTTGCACAGTCATCCCGTCTGAGGAGGTATTTTCAAAAATGACGGTCTCAGCTCAGAAACGTACAACACTTTCCAGGTTTGCTCACCTCATAAATACAGTTTATTATCCTCACTCCGTTCCCTCCTTTTTCTTCCCAGCTGATAAATCACGTATAGTTTCTGAGCTATAAAAGACATTCTGCCTTTTCTGCAACATCTGTATCCCTGTAGCTGCCTCCTGTGGAGAGATGGATAAATGATCTAAGCACTTCTGGGAGGAAGGCTGTTCCTCTGAGAGTGCAACGGAGCAATATGAGCACTCTGCTGCACAGGGCAACTTCACACAACTTCGGACAGGAAAGGGAGAATAAATCACTTTGCAAAAAGCAGGATGAAAATCAAAATAAATTCTCCCAGACTGCAAACCGCCTTGGTCACTCGCGCACCTAAATTGCACTGCTGATGCCTAAATGCTGATTTACTGCAAAGGGCTTCTGAGCAAGCCCCCAGCCATGCATGGAGCCAAAGACCAGAACAAGAAGGGCTGGACACGGCTTGAAACGCCTGTGGCCGAGGTTTGCAAGCCAGGCTGCTGGCAATAGGTGGCAGTGCTTTGCCTCTCCTTGCTCACGGGCATGCAGCAGCCTCCCCAAATGCCAAACCTGCCTCCTGCTTCAGGAACTGAGACTTAAAGAAAGGACGGAAGCGAAGCCGGCCTCAGTGGGCACCCAGCGGGCAGCTTGGCCACGGTGGCCAAGCTCGTGTCGCCTCATCAGCTCCCCGGGATCAGCCCTGCACCGTGCCCGTGCTGGTCACTGCTGCCCTCCTCGCAGTCTCACAGCCAAAGAGCCAGTCTCTGCAATCCAAGCTGGCGACATGGCCACAGACCTCTAGGACTCGCTGCCTGTCCCTGCTCCTCCCTCCTGCTCTCCACATCTCCTACCTGGTGGAGAGCGTCTCCCACCTGCCTCTGCGCCGTGTGCGCCTCAGCCTGGGGCCAGCGGCTGCTGCTGCCCATACTGACTCTGCCTCTTTCGAGACCAGGACCCGTTTTCCCCTGTGAACCCACACACGGACAGAGATAGCAGTTGCAACAACGGCAGCTTGGTCGAGCTGCCTGGCTCTGAAGTGGTTCATGGGCTACCACAGAGCAGGAGCTCTTTCTCCAGTGGCTGCCATCCATCTTCCCACAGCTTCCTGCCAGGCTGAGCTGTGGGCTAATCCTTGAGTCTCCCCTCTGTGACCTAGAGCGTAACTGAGGAGGTGGTGGTGGTGAAGGAACGGGTGAATTCGGTGGGGCTCTCGGAACCAGGGCTGATAGACTTCAATCTTGAGTCTGGAACAAACCACAAATCCATTTCTTGTGACAGATATTTTGAGCTTGCCTTGAACCTTGTGATGTTTGGTGTCTTTTTTTTTTAAGCTTTACCTCTTGGAGACATGTGAGGAGGTGAGGACGTCAGCTGTCACTTCAATATTAAATAGCCTGTCCTCACAGCTACTGCATAAACGCTTGAAAATGCAAGTGGCAAAGGCTGAAATAGCAGGTGACAAGCAGAGAGACTCCAGTATGTTATGTATTTAAATGCCATCATCTTCAACCTAACCTCAGGGCCTGGGGGCCTGGAAGCATGTTTTCATACCGCCTCCTCTGGGTGAGCTGCTGTCTCCCTTTCTGTCGCTCCCAGCCGTGCAGAGGGGCTCAGGCAGGTGGAGGGGAAAGGGCTTGGAGTTACCACTGACTGCTGTACAGTGGCATCCATGTCGCAAGCCATGACGAGACGGTTCCTCTTCCCGGCTCAGGTGGGCTGGTCCAGCTGGGGCAATGCTCTCAAGCACCGCTCTGACACCCAGAGAGCAGGTGGGCAGGCTAGCAGCAAAGGGCCCAAGAAGCATCCAGGCTCTGAATGGCCACCACAGCACCGTGGTGCTCCTGCCTCTTCACCCTCGACTTCTGCAGGGCACAACCTCGCCAGCCATCTCTCTGGCCCAAAACCACAGGCAAAGCTGTTTGTTGCCACCATGCTGCTGGTGGAGCAGAAGCCCAGAGCAGTGGGGCAGCAGCAGCCTCCCGTATGTCCACAAGACAGAGACGGGAACACATGCCGCTCACGCAGCATTGCGGAGCCTACTGCCATGGGCTAAGGCTTCTCGCTTGCGGCCTAAGGGCAGTTGAGGCCGGAGGGAAGCGCTGAGCGGGACACCTGCGCTGAGCGTGCTGCAAGCCACCAAGGGCGCCTTCCCGCTTGGCTGCTGCATCGCCACCACAGAGCAGCGGGGAGGAGAGACCCGCTTGGCTGCTGCATCACCACCACAGAGCAAGGGGGAGGAGAGACATTTCCAAGGCACCTGTAAGTGGGAGAGGCGGCATTGACGTCGGTGGTGAGGAATCGCCATGGCAAGTGAGGAATCGCCATGGCAACCGGCAGAGCGGGGCCTCAAGGCAGAGATCTGAAATTGGGCAGCAGAAAGGGCCGTGTCGCATCTTGAGCAGAAAGAGCGCCGGGGAGAGCGCAGATGCCGGGAACGTCCCCAGGCCCGTCTGAGCCCGGATGTTCCGGGTGGAGCGCGGTTCCGTGTGCTGCCCCGTGCGGATCGGCAGGAGGGGCCCAAGGTGCCCTGCTTGGTGGCGCCTGCCTGCATTGGCGAGGCTGCTTCAAGAGCGCGCTGCCCGCAGGCACATGGCCATGCTGCATGCCTGGTGTGACCGTCCCCAACCTAAGCGCCTGGCAGAGACCAGCCCCACGTGCTGGTGCTCCAGGGCTTGCAAAGACATACACCTCCATACGCTTGCAGGGACAGCGTTAGGGATGGCCTGTGTGTGACTCTAGGATATATGAGAGTGACTGCAGTCTGCTGAAAAGGTTGATAGTTTACCAACAGAACAACTTTGAGGGAAAGAACAAGTTTCCACCTGCAAAGAAGAACTGTGCAAGCGGCTGCATGTCCATTGTGGCCCAGCACATGGAGGAAACAGAAGGGAGTCCTGTTATTACACACACTCACACACGCTATGAAACCGCACACAGACCATGCTGCTGGGAAGCGGATGAGGTAAGGAATGGATGCGCTTGGAAAATCATCCCCGAACCACTTTCTGCACGTCCTTCCATATGAAATCTCTTCTTAAGAGACCTCAAAAGTATTTTCTCAGCCGCACAAGAAAGCACTGGACAAGTGGTACATGCTGTCCTGCTCCTACTGACCTCAGTAAATAGCTTTTGGGCTATCAACAGTTACCCCAGCTTCAGCTTCTTTCTCTTCTTCTGGTATCAGTTTGTGGAAAACCATAAAATGACTCAGCCATTCATACTGCTGTGTTGTTTGCTGTAAAATCAAGGATTTGCGTTTTGGCCCTGCCTGATGTGCAAGCAAATCAAAGTGCTCTAAAGCGGTGACAACGAAAGCTCTTCTGGGAAGCAATCTGATATACAAAATTGAGCACTACATAGAAAAAGCAAAGTAAATGGCAAGAAAATGATGGCTGGAGTTGCAAAACTTGCACAGATTGTTACTCTTCAAGGAAGACAGCAGCTAAAGCTGGGGGGAAGCCTTCAATTCAAATATAACCAGTATAACAGTAGATTCTCCTCAGATAAACATGGAGAAATAAGCATTGCTACTGCGTATTTTCCACCAGTCCTCCTTTTGTCTTCAGATTCAATTCCATCTTTTCCATTCCCTGTGACATTGACTTCCATAGGAGTATCCACATTGTAGGTCTCAAGAACACACCAAAGGAGCACTGGCAAGCAGCACTCTGAGTAATTTATAAATGAACTCAATGTCCAGCCATGACATCTAATATTTCATTCAGCCCTTGTCTTGGCAATGTTTTCCCCTCAGTGCAGAAAGATTTGGAGCTATTGGGTCAAAGATGCGGAAAGCTGAGGCAAGAAGCCTTGTCTCCTGACTACTGAGCCTCTCCTGTTTGCTGCAGGGCTGGGAGGGAGAATTACACAGAATCACAGAACGGTTGAGGTTGGAAGGGACCTCTGGAGATCACCCAGTCCAACCCCCCTGCTTCAGCAGGGACACCTAGAGCATGTGGCACAGGGTCGCAGCCAGGCACGTGTTGAAGATCTCCAGAGAAGGAGACTCCAGAGCCTCTCTGGGCAGCCTGTGCTCGGCCACCCTCACAGTCAAGAAGATTTTCCTCAAATTCAGGTGGAACTGCCTATGCTTCAGTTTGCACCTGTTGCCTCTTGCCCTATCGCTGGCCACTGCTGAATAGGGTCTGCCCCCATTGACATCCCCCCTTAAGGTATTTGTACACACTGATATGGGCAGCTCTGGGGACATTCAGTAACTCCTGTACAGAGATGGCACTAGGAGAGCGTTTGGCTCACGTGCTTCATCCCACCACCTGGCGGTGCCTCTGGGCAGGATAGCTCCTTGGGCTGTCTTGCCAGAGCCGGACGAGCAGCCCATGCCTGCTGGAGGGAACAGCCTGTTACCCTCAGTCCTCCCTGCTGCAGGGTGGGCAGTCTCCCCCCTCCTCATTCCGGTTTACGGCTAACGAGCAACGTGCCTGTCCCTCCCCAGCAACGCTGACCTGATTCCTGCGGCAACTCCCTCAATCCTCTAACACTCCAATGTAACAGGGCACATCTCTGGCAGTGGCATAAACTGAACAGACTGGCAACAAAACAAGCAAGCAACCTGGCCTTGGGATTGTCATATATAAATAGATGAACATTTCAATTTCTCCTTCTTAGTGCTATTGCCTCAGGACACCTGCAGGCTCTGGAATTAACGCTGCACAAGCTGCCTTGAAATCCCATTTAGAAGGTTTATTTACAACTCTTGCAGGGTGGATAAGTGTCTGGCTTGCACTGTCTGAACCATGCGAGATTTCAAGACTAGTTTTCCAGTCAAAGCAAGCTCCCTGGTCAGAATTAACACTAGGCTCACGCTGGGACTGTGTGGTGATCCACAGCCATCCATCTTGGAAGAAGAGGTCACCAGATATTGCTGAAGCCACTGCTATAGGGCCACCTCAGGCCCCATCTGTGCTCTTCCTCAGGTCCCACAGTGACACTTTTCCATGGGCACTATCATCTCCCTCCTGCTACCACCTCCAGGAGCTCCCCTTGGCTTCAGGAGATATATAACACATGCCCTACAGCTCCATCCAGGAAAATGTTGTCAGGCTGAAGGCCAGACAACAGGCCACCCCCACACTAGTTAAAAAGCAGAAGGAAAAATGTCAAGTTTGTGTGGCAAAGCCTGGGCCAGGAATGGATTCCTCAGGGAACCGCCAACCGGCACATTGGACAACACCATCAAGGGTAACAAAGTCCTGTCTGAACGGTTACAGCACGAAGCCTGTGACGGATGTGAAGGAGTCTGGAGCCAGTACTTTAGGAGTCCATCTCCTCCTCCTGCTGACCCAAGCCCCAAAGCTGCTCCGTGAGGAGCAGGACTAACAAAGCCCCATTCGCAGGCGCGCTCTGCACGGAGCGTCTGGCAGCTGGCAGGGAGGCAACTTGTGAATTCTTCCCTCCAGGGGGTTACTTGTGGGCCCCTCTCATTAAGCCGGTCACCTAGAGTCACGGAACCAGCTGGATCCCATTATCTGGGAGGCTTCACTGCTTTATCAGCCGTGGTGGAAACAGGCGGGGAGATTCCAGAGGCGTGGGAGGTGAGACAGGCCGGCATGGCCGGTGCCCTGACACAGCCACGGCTCCTAAGGGTGTCAGGCTACAAACAGCACTTCTGCACGGCTCCACGGAACAGCCTTCCAGCTCCCCACCTCGCTCCGGGCAGGCTGAGCTATGTGGTGTGCAGCCCTGGGGCCAACCCCTTGCAGCAGCCTGCTCTGTACGAGGCCCTTGATTCCAACTCCCCTTTCAGCATCACTTCCCTTGCATTCCAGAGAGCCCCCATCTCTCTCCTGCTTCAATCCACCCCTCAAAGCTTCCATCCCTGAGATACTTCAGCCAGCTGCAATGCAAGGCTGCCAACGGCCATCCGGACACAGTGCTGGGAACTGCTGTACTGCAGGACACCCACCTCAGAAAAGCAAACATCCCAGTCCACCAACCCACACACCCAGTCATCAGCCACATGTACCCTCTGTTCTTCCCAAATCCTTCCCAGCATCTCCTACTCTCAGTCAACATCCAGGACTGGCTTGCTATTACTACATCACACAACCAAATGCAATCCTGTTAAGGCTTTTTAATGCTTAATAAATGAGTATGGCTGAGATCCTCCTGCAACAAGAAAGATTGCCCTGGCAGCACTGCCTGCCAAGGCTGCTCTGCCCTCTTCGAGAAGGGAGCAGACAGAGGCTGCAGCTACACGTGGAGAGAAAGGCTCCTGCATTAGGAAAAAATGCCAGTGCTGCACAGCTGCCACAGTGACCTAGAAGTCTGCCCCAGGGCAGGAGCTGGTGAGGAAGACTGAGCAAGCTCTACATGCCCTGTGACCTCAAGTGTAGTGTAGGCTGTATGGCAAGGACTGTGACTTTCCTGTGCTCCAGTGCAAGTGGGTAAGAGCTGGGGTAAGCAACAAAATGAGACATAGGAACTGGAGGCAGAAGGCTCTCCTCCTCATACTCTAGGGAAAAGGAGAAAGTCATTTACCAAATAGAGCTAATTTGTCTTAGTGCTGCTAACAGCTACGGAGCTCAGCACATCTCTCTCAGGGACTCCGCTGTTTTTCCTTTTAAACTAGCAGGAATGGCTGTTCTCTGGCTCCCACAACCTCATATTTTCCATTACGAGGCTAGGACCAGTGAGGCCCCATAAAGGGAACAATGACATGAGAGAGTCGGAGGAAAGGAAACCTCTATCACAAACAAGTCTGAAAAAAGGCTGCCATGGGGAAACAAGATTGCATTTAGCAATGCAGTCCAGCTCGGCTGCTCACCCTCAGATAAAAAAATTAACCTCAGAAGCACAGCCTCAAAACTATAATGATCAGAACTGCACTGTCTCTTAGCACTCTTCCTTTTACCCAGCCCTGCAACATTTCTGGAATCAGAGGCTGGATTCCCTTCTACCGCATCATGCAATAAAATTGCCAGCTCCTTCTCAGCTCTCAGGAACTTTCTTACTAGGGCTGGCTCCTGACAAGGCAGGGAGGCAGGAGACCACAGACTGATTAGCACATGCCAAGCCAGCTGGAGGGATTTCAGCTGCAAGCACAGCAGATTCAGTCCTATGGGAGGAGAATAGATGCTGCTGCTGCTGCAGCTGCGTCATATTTCTTAGCGGGAGGAATTCTATTAATTACTTTGTATTTGGGTATGAAAACCATACCTGCACTCTGAAGGCCCTAAATGAAGTCAGCCTCAGAGGCCCTGCAGAATGATATTGGTATCGACAGGTTGGAAAAAAAAAAGCCTTAGAGAAGGGGATTTGCCCAAGCATTACCACAAGTGGCCCAATGCCTTCCCTACCCCATCCAGGGCCAGGATCACTCTGCAGGCTGACATACAAATCCTGCTCCTTTCTGGGGCATGACTCTCCTTCCCAGACCCAGAGCGCTCTGGACCAAGCTCTGTTTCTGTGGATTCCTGGAGATGCAATTCTCCATCCTGGTTTAACACGTACAAACATGACCAGTGTAACTCCTGCTGTCCTGGATTTTACCAGGAGGTACCAGTGTGTATGTGGGCAGCACGGGAGACCAGTCAGAGCAAATTAGAGGCGGCCAGAAGAAGCTCTTGCCAACAAGAGTGTAGGCACGAGGAAAAGCAGCTCCTCCTCCGAGCAGGCCGTGAGGCCCAGATTGCTGTCACCACTTCCCAGACCCAAGGGACAGATTGCTGTTTATGCCATACATGACCTGTTCCGTTTCAGACCGAAGCATGGTGACCCATAACTCCTTCTGCATCATGGCAGTCCCTCCTTGTCAGTCCTTTCTATCCCTAATTTTGCATAGGCAGAAGCCCTGCAGATATCCAAGCAGTAACATACCTGAGGAAATTTAGAACTGTACTGGTCCTGCCAAGAAGTTGTGTTGCCCATTTCTCCAGCCAGATGGTTGGTGTGTGCCCAGAGATTTACTTATGAACAGGATACAAATCTGGCACATTCTCAGCCATTGCCTAGCTCCAATGGAGGGAAGGGAAGGGTCAGCTACGCAGCTGGGGGCAAATCAGGATCTACGACTCTAGGGCATCTCCTCACGTCCTCCAATAACTGGAAGCATAAGAGGAACGTGGAGTGCAGGAAATGCCAAGGTTTACCAGCAGTCTCCAGCTGTTTGTGCAAGAGCCTTCATCAGTTTTGTTCCCGGTATTAATGTAATGGATATGATGATCCCTCTTCCCAGCTCTGTGCCTTCATCCTTCCTTACCCACTTTCAACCACAATATGTTGCAAAAAAGCAATGAAAGTCCTGCTGGGCAATTGCAGGGAAGCCCTGAGTCAGAGTCACAGCGTGGGAAGGAGATTGAGAACAGAGCAGGACATCAGCCAGCTGCACACCAGGCTCCTCCACCCATCTGCTCTGCTGGAGCTCTCTGGCCACCGCCTTCCTCTCCTCAAAGCTTCCTTCCTATAGGGAAGGCCATGGAAGCTTCTCTATGCAGTGATGGAAGAGTCAGAACAAAGCCAAAGCCTTGCATTACTTGCTTAAGTGACTTCTCTTGCCCTGCAGTCTCCCCTTTCTGAAAGAATAGGAAGATCTGAAAACAGGAACAGGAAAAAACAAACCTGCAAGAGTGGGGAGATTTGGGAAGGCTGGAATGAGCTGAGCAGTGGTACATCTGCCAAAAAGGTGCAACTCCATCAACGGTCAGGGTGACCCTGTAGCCAGAAGGATCTGCAAACAAGTCTGCCAAGGTGTTGCCATATTGTAACCCTCAAAATGTGACCAAGCATTTGAGGGGCTGGGCAGGTGTGAAGAAATCTCTCTAGGTGCTTATGATCTTATTTTTGCCACCAAAGACTTGACAACCGGCAGAAGAGCATGTGACCATTTGTATTGGAAAGGGAAGAGGAAAAGCACTGCTGTAAGACTAAGTGAAAATCTTTGCTGGAAGAGCAACATGTCTGCAGAAGCAAGGAACTACAGGGAGAGGTGTGCATGTGCTTTTTGCTGCTCACAGAAGCATCACAGGAGTAACAGGAAAACCCCATTAACCTGCAAGGGCCTTTTCTCTGCAGCCCAGCACCGGGAGCACTGACTAGCATGCTAGGCCACCCAGGACCCAGCACAAGGAGACCTGTGGAGCCTGAGCCACTGCTAACTACTTCTTTTCAAGTCCTGCTGTCCCTTTTATCGCCTAGGATGTGCAGAGCCTAGGCACCAGCACTGAAACCTTCCTTGTGTGGACATAACACTGTTTTACATTTCTCCTGAAGAACATGGCAGAAAGGAGGATGGGGAAATCAGAAGTTTCACCACAAAATCCACTATGAAATCCAGAGCCCCTTGCAGCCTGAGCTCGGTGGGGATGCTACCCACACAGAGCTGCTGCAGGAGCTGCAGGCTGAGCGAGCAGTGGGGCCTGTGTGTGGTTCCCTATATCTCATTCCTCATTGAATCCAACATGAACAGCATGGTGGCAGCAAACAAATTATGCTGTGTGGGCTATCGGTGAGGAAATGGCTGGCAGGCTTCACAACATCACCCTGACCTGTTAGCTCCCAATCAGGTGCTCTCGTAATAAGCTCATTGAGACTCTGCTCCCTCTTGCAACAGTGGAGCCCTATACGAAACAAGGGATGCACCTTAATTCAGGACCAAACAACTAGTTGCACATAGTAGTTGTCCTGGGCTCCATATCACTGCTGGCATCCTAGGGCCGGGTTGAGAGAGGAAGCACTGCAGCCTCTGAGACCCGAGGGCAAGTCTGTGACTAAGAAACACAAGAAATGATTATTGATTTCCTATAATTCCTAAAGAAGGCCAGGAAACATTTTTCAGACAGATGGATTTTTCACTGGAAAATGCAGTTTGGGATTGATCAGAACTATTTGCAGATTTGTGCCTTGTTTGGGGAACAGTTTCGATCCTCAAATTACTTGTAAAATGAAACACACTTTTCTCTTTTTTACTTTAAAATATATTTCAGGATGTGTTATACATAAATTGAAAGATTAAAAACAGTAAAATAGTGTTTTGATAAGCTTAACCACCTTTTGTTTGGCCAGTTCTGCTTTTTGTCGGGGTAAAAAAAAAACAAAACAGTTTATCTGTAATAAATTTTTTTCTTTTGAGTCTTTAATTCAGCTAGGGAGTTGAAAAAATAATGGTTCTCATGATTCTATTGCTAAAACAGCATTATTCGGGGGTCTGGAGCAATGTAGCCATCTCATTCTTTCTTCTCCTTCCATCTGGCTCTTCATGACAGTGTCTGGAAATAATGAAGTTTTGCATATCTCTCTCTTGCAGTCACAAGGGCTGGATTTTTTTCCTGCCTAGCTAGGAAAATTGTTGATGCTCACTCCCATGACTTGACTTTTAAAAAAACCAAACAAACAGAAAAACAAAGCCATAAAGTTCCATTCTGTGGTTGTGACAACCCAAATAGATGTTGCTTCAGGGAACGCGTCCGCTCCTCTGAGTCGCTCCAGCCCAGGCAAAGCGCAGATTTAATGTGGCCATTCTCAGTCAGGAGTTTTCACAGGGGCTACAGAAAACCTCCCAGAGCCCTACCATGCTCCAGCCCCATCGCTGAGGCCTGGTGCCTTCCCATGGCTTTCCCTCCTGGAAGCGCCTCTGCCAGGGGCTCTGAGAGCCAGGGGAAGCACGGTGAATCTCAGTGCCTGCCAAGCACAGTCCTGTCTGCACACTCAGCACCGGCCAAATTCAGCTTGCAGGGGCATCAGGAACTTGTTAGCAACAAGGCCGGGGAGCAAAGACGCCTGGGCCCCTCTCCTTCCCCCCTACTCCAAAACAGCCACGCGCCGTGATGGGCTCACTGAATGCGGCGCCACTGCCCTGGGCTGGCGTGGAGAGGCTCCATGTGGTGCTGTGAGTGACCCTGGGGCTCCCAGCACCTACCGGGGCTCCTGTTCCTAGAGCAGAGATGGCGGGAGGAGGCAGTGCCCAAGGCACGGACCATCCCCTAACGCTCCAACTTTTCTCAGAATGTTTTGCTTTCTGCCCCGTGGCCTGGCGGGGCTTCCTCACGGAGATGAAAGGCAGGGGCCCGACGCAGCCTCCAGAGCCCTTACGCATTCCTGGCGCATGGCCTCCCTCGAAACAGCTGCGCGGGCGCCGCTGGGGGAGCAAAGGCGGGTGCCGAGGCCCGCGGGAGGCGCACAGCGGCGGCGGTTGGCGCCTGCCAGCTACGGCCAAGACCCAAGCGGAAACCGCGCTGCGCTGGGGCCAGCAGCGACCTTCACAGCCTGTGCAGTGCCCCAGTGCTCAGCGCCAGTTTGGGGGCTGGGACGCGCTCGGCCCTTTGTGCTTCCCATCCCAGTCTGGCTCCAGCCAAGCTGAGCTGCACTCCCAACTGCAGGCGCCCGCCCCTGCTCACCCCCGAAGGGCGTTCAAGGGAGAGGTGGGAGGCCTCCGGCAGGGCTTCAGCCCAATTCGCTGCCCCCACCACTTAACTCTGGCACCCGGGCAGGACCTCAGCCCCAGCCCCCAGAACCAGCAACATCAGAGGGTGATGGCTGCCTCCACACCCCTGCCAGTGCGCGACCTGCCCCTGGGGTGGCACAGCCCGGCTGCACGCCCTGCCTGCACACCTCACCCCTTCACACAGGAGGACGAGGAATTACATTAAGGAAAAAAAAGAAGAAAAAAAGGCATTCTCTTACTTCCCTTCAGGCATATTCCCCAGGGCCAGCTGGATTCACCCTGTGCACTCTCTGCACAAACATACAAAATATCCCACTGCTGTATGCACATGGGGGACTAGAGCCAGTAAGGGAAGAGGGGTTAAAGAACAGCCCCTTTATGCACGTCCTCTTAAGACCAGACTTTCCACCTTGTTTCTCTCAGACAATTACCACTCTTGCCCCTCACCTGCCCTCCTGTTTTAATTTCTCTTCTCGAGTGTAAGACTTCCTCTTTATTAGCGTTCAACTTCCTCCTGCTGCCTGCAGCTCTTACCGCTCTGTGTTGTCAGACTGAAGACTATTCTTTCCTCCTGACTGGCTTTTATTCCTCTAATTTTGTCACAATGAAGTTTTCAGTGTTTTCACGGGTACTTGGGCAATCTTGGCCTTTAAATCCCTTTTAATGTTACGAGGTAAGAAGTAGGGTTCAGGCTCCTTTGGTTGAAAGGAAACTTGAACGTCCCAAAGGGTTGGGGAATGAAAGCTCCTCTAACTCGAACTCTGCTTTAATCTTGCTTTTTTGGTTCAGGAATCTCCTTGGAATTTGAGAAAAGAACTTCAAAAGACCTCAGAGAGAGGTGAAATCCAAGCCACAGAGCCAGGTCTCATTTTTTCCTGCTCCCTTTCCCCGTACCTTGTCTGTCCAGCTGACTTTCCTTGCCCACTCTTTTAAGTCGTATTTCCCTCCTGCAGCTCTCATCTTCACAAATATTTGCCTTTCAGTCAAAACTGCAAGGAGATCAGGCCCATGCTGGAACCACAGGACACAGAGGGACCTCCTAGGTCATTAAGACCCACTCCATGCTATTACTGTATCCTTTTCGTACCACTCCGTTTACGTAGTCCCACCCAGCTGTAAAGCTACTTTTTGCCTTTCTCACTGAAAGTTTGTTATCAAAACCCTTCGCTTCTACTGTTGCAAGCCCTCTTTTAATGCCAAGACTGATTTTATTCACAGCCAATTCATACATATTTATTCATATGCCTGCTCTGTCCTTTAGCTTAAATAGTGCTTTTCCCTTCCTGACATTCCATTTCCCCCATCCCCCTAGCTTAAGGGAGGAAACTAGATAGCAATAACAGATGTCTGTCTTAATACATGGCACTCTTTTATAAAAGTCATCTGTGTTTTGATTCACATTGATAACTCTTTTAAGGAAGTATGGGATCCAAAAATCTTCCACTGCAGTGGAAATCTGGGGCAACGGGCCAAGTTGGGTGAAAATATGCAGGTTACTACCACTTTGCAGCAAGAAGAGGGAGAAGAAAGGTTTCAAAACAGAATTTAGCATTTTTGTCACAGTGCAGGCTTAGCCAAGATTATAATCAGGACGATAAAGTCACCTCTGCCAAATTCCTGTTTCTTCCTGGGAAAAGGAATCCTTCACATAACAAGATATGACACGTAAGATTACTAATGGAAAAAGAAAGACTGGATTTGCCTTTGATTGTATTAGTCTAGGAATGAGCAGAATGACAGCTCGTAATGTGAAGCTGTATTTCACAGAAGGAGCAGCCCCCCTTCAGAACCAAGTCTGCTACTGTTTTGAAGTTGATACCAATTACCAGCCACGTTGTGATCTCAACAGGCAGCTGAAAGAAAAAGAGGCAGCATTTACCAACACTGTGGACCCTCTCTAATAAACCATGCTAACATAGCCCGCAATTAAAATCACCACTCTATGCGCGGTAACGACTTTGGGGGCCCATGATCGCCCCCCACATGTAAACTCCTGTGCCCCCAGAGATGGAGTACATGCAGGGCCATGGGCTCTTGCAGAGAGTGGGGACCTGGCCACGAGAAGCCGGCGGTTCTCTCCTTAGCCTGCCCTTATTTGTGCACTGACCTCCAGCAAATTCTTCACCTGTGTTAACATCCCCCACAGAAGGCAGCAGACCACACAGCCCTTATCCTCCTCTCCCTGCTGAAGATGACCACCTCAGGCACCCCAAACTTGAGGCATATATTGGCAATGCTGGAGAGATGCAGACTGGAGGGAAGGACTAGGGGACAAGGGATGTAGCCTGCATTGTGGTCGTCTCCACCATTATGTGCTCCACGGGTAAATAATGGACTTCTGCCTCCAGGGCCGCTTGTCAGCTCTAAATATGCTCCAAGAAGGCAAACAAGAGCACAATAAAAAAAAAGCCCAGAAATAAATCCATTTCATTATAAATTCATTTTCTTTTCATTCCATTTTTCTTGCTAATAAAAAATTTAGGTTATACTAAGCACACTCTTTTCCCAGTAATCTCTACTGGCTGTTGGCTAAAGAACCTTAAGCTTGACAGTATAATGGCTTTGTTATGAAAAAATTACAATTATATTACTTTCCAAGACAAATTCTACAGTACTGAATGTCTGAGCAATGCAGCACTGCCCTTCAACCTGTTGGCATAAGGATTTTGCATGGAGAGATAGGAGGAAGAGACGTCCTTTCAGGAGATGCATTTTGCTGTGCAGATCACCACTGCCCAGAAATACAGAATAGATTCTGTACTCCCTTGAACACTGGTTAATGGAGTGACACATCTTTTTGCCTGTAGGCTATTTGCAGTTGTGGCCCAGTGTCACTGATAATTAGAAATTATAACTACCTGAAGACTCACCAGCAGTCTGCATGACTGCCTCAGTCATAGCTCAATCCCTGTTGCAGCAGGGCTCATAACAAACTCATTAGCAGTAGCTAAGGCTGCCTAGAAGACATTGCAGAGGAAGAGCTGAGGTGGCTACAGGACGGCTGCTTTCCTTCTCTGGGGCCACCATTGCATGATAAGGCTCTTACAACAAAGGACTAGGAAAGGGAATTTTAGAAGAATTCCCCCTCTCGAACACTCCTCAGAAAGAGAATATTCCAGGGAATGCCCAGACAGGCATAGGCTGCCACGACTCAGAAGTTAAGCTTATCTTCTGAAATTAAACAGGGCCATTCCACACAGTAGTATGAGCATTTGAACTTTGCTTGTCTTTGTACGTCAGGGACTGACCTTTCAAAGCCCTCAGATAACCGGGGTGCAGTCAAACTGGCTGGAAGTCAAAACTAACCCCCTCATTATATGTGGAAGTAGCAGCACACCGCAGCTTAAAGGTAGTCTGCACTTCCCATTACAAAATCATCCCTTTGGTAGCTGATAGTTTTGCCAGGACCAAACTTTGCCCAAGTTGAAATTTTCCATGCCCAGTGTTTGCCTGCATCTCTAAGCGCTCCCCTGCAGGTCATCAGTCATCAGAGCTGATTCCAGAAGGAAGTGGGAGTTTAGGACACAAAGCACAAGGGTGGAGATCAGTATCAGATGTTTTGCACAGAAGAACCAGGCTTTGGGCAAGACTGAGGTTAGAGCGGACAGCACAGGAAAGACAGGACCATCTTCTGTGGCTACAGCCTGGCGTGGAACCCTTGTGTGTTTTCATATGTGTACGTGTGCTAAGCTCCCTCGCCAAGCGAGGCACTAAGGGGATCTAGTTCAGCACACTAGATTTGCAGATCCTTTGCTGGGGATTGGCCAAGGCTGCACCTTCCCCTTGCCCTGATGAACCTGCTTTCCCTCTCAGCCCCTCTCTGCAAAGCTGTGCTGTGGATCCAAGAGCCAAAAATATAGACCACTCATATCTCCCTCTGACCTCCCACTGCTTTTCCTTTACTTCACCTTGAAAGAGAAGGGTAGTGAGTATTGCACTCCGGCCAAGGGTACTGACTCAGTAGCGGTAGGCACATCTCTAGAAAAAACGTGAAGGCCATCTGAGTGGTAGCTTCACTTGCTTGTTTTCCTCCCTGCTAATAGAGTGCAGCGGGGCCTGCCTTACACAAGTTTGACAGGAGCTTAATTAACAAGCAAATGCTCTAATGAGAGATGATGCAGCAGAGGGCAAAACGTAATTACAGATGCTCTGTACCACAAAGGCACTCCCAAATGCAGAACCAGTTACAACCAGAATTCAGCACTGCTTTCTCCTCTCTCAACATCAGCAGCCTCCCCTCATGGCACTTGGTCCTAGAAGAGGTTGGGGTCTCTTTGGGCAGCCACATGTTGCCTGCACAAGGCCGCGGCCCTGGGCACAACCTGTCCTGCTCACAGGAGCAGCAGCCACCGAGCAGCACACACTGCACAACAGAGATGAACCGCTCGGGGCAGCCGGTACGCTTAAGTAAGGGGTACCTGCACAGCACGCGCTTTCCCGAGCAGGGAAGAGGTAATTCTGCCAGACCTAAGGAAACCACTCACAAACCTGGCAGATTATAGTAGCAGCATACGCCAAGATCTCCGCTCAGACAGAAGTATTTTTAAATACCAAAGTGAATTCAGCTGGCTTGGGGACTGGGTATTTACATAGACTTTGTTTATACTATAATCGCTGATATTATTTTTAATCTGTTTTCCCAAATAACAGCAAGAAGCCAGTTGTCAGGGTGCACAGGAGTTTTGTCGGGCTGCTCTAACCAAGGAGAACATGTGTGACCTGGTTCACATGTGCTCCCACGCAGCACTGTTCTCCCTGGAAGGCAGGTGACCTTGCGGATCACCTCAGGTTGCCTCTTCAGAATCTCCTTTCGGAAGGCCAACACGCTTTACCGGGTCTCCCCCTCATCTTTTATTTCCAACCCTGCACAATCATCCCTTGAAGGGGAAATACCAGAAAGGCTTTGGTTCCTTCTCCAGTGCAGAGTATTTCCCAATTCATCTGATATTCACAGGTGCTGAAAATGTTTAACCACACAGAAGGATGGTCTTCAGCCTCTAAAAAGCCAGCTGCATCAGCCTAACACTGGGTGACATACTCTCTGTTCTAGGGCACACAGTTCCACAAAAGCAATGCAGAGGCTGTGATTTCTTTTTGATAGCAATGCTGTAAAAATGGCTAAGTTACAATTTTTCTACAAATCCTCTTGTTTGTGTGAAACTACAGATGCCACAGAGACATTTGTTACAGACTGAAACTCAGCATTTTACATGCTTTCTGTTAAAATCAAATCAAAGACAGGGGGAAGACTCTCTGTTTGGACACCCTTTAAGTTAAGCAAGCATAAAACATTTGGCATTTTTCCCTTGCTTAATGCAGTATAAACAATTTTGGTATGGGAGAGAGAAAATTTACCATTTAATGAACATGACAAAGAGCTGAAAAAGAGGCCAGACTGTTTTTGCAGAGTGAATTAAGCAGGGGACAACCCCTGCTTGTGTGGCACTGCCACGCAGAGCTCTGCTCTGAAGCTAAGGGGCTGCCGTGCTCCGTCAGCAAAAAAAAAAAAAAAAAAAAAAAAAAAGAGCCTGGAGAGGCATAAAACTGAAGCAGACGAAGGGTTTCGGAAGGCAGCCCCTGGTGAATCTGACGGCAGCGGTTTAAGACATCAGCTCTCCCGGCTGCCTGCCGGCCTTGTCTCTCCACCCCATCATCCAGCCAGAATTTATGGCTCCTCCAATAAAGTCAGCAGAGAGCAACACCCGCGCGCACCTCCGCCGGGCCAGCTCGCAGCCTGGCAGAGCGCCCCAACCTGCTGCCAGTTGTGGCTCTGCAGTGAAGTCTCAGATTTGTGGCTGCATCTTCATGGGCAGGAACAGCAGAAAGGAGCAGAACAAAAGGTCTCCCCAACCACAAACAGAATAGAAGCAGCTTGAAGGAAAATGGGCTCAAGAACTTCTAAAAGTTCTAAAAAGAACTTCTGAATGCCTGTGGTGCTTCTACTCTCAATCCTTTGCCATCAGGAAGTTGCTTGGTTACTCACTGCTTGCTCCGGAGGGAAGGGAGCCGCAGGCATTGTAGATAAAGCCAGGTCTGCAGGCAGTATCTTCAGTGATCAGCTCTCTGCTAGCCCAGAGCCATGGTAAGAGCAAGAGCATCTCCCACAGCCTCCAGCTACACAGGATCATGTGTAATAAAGCCAAGAGCTTGCTTCACCCTAATGCCTGTGCGTTTGACAGCACCCTCCAATTTTAAGGGTTCCACTCAAGAAATTGAATCATCTGAATGCAAAGTGGCCAGCTTTTTTAGTCTGAAAAGGGTTAAACAAGACCCTCTTCAAGCAGAGGAGCCATTTTACCATAAAAATGGTGCATGCTGAAAGAGATTGAGCTAGGAAACTAAGAAGGGACAATAGGTTAATTCTCAACAAAGATTTAAGAAAACCAAGGAAACACACACACCCAAAGCATTTATAAAAGTGTGTTGCTAGAGCTGGCTTTGACTCAAGCCCACGAGGAAATCAACAGTTGCTTTTTGAATCTTGAGAACAAATTGCTTAGGTACATATTGCTGTGCATGTACAGAAATGGTTTTCATGCACTTCATGTTATTCTTGTCATGCTGAAGACTACTGTCATGCTGAAGTAAGAAGTAACTAGAAGCATCTAGTATAACTAGATGCTACCTGCACAAATGCACAGGCTGCAGGAATTAGAGGAAAGACAATCTGTTACACTTGATATGATCCGAGAAGTAAAAGGCGATATTATAATAACATACTAAATCACAATATATTCTCCAAAAATAGAAACTTGGGATTCTGCAGGCATCCTTGAGGCTTACATTTATTGAAAGACTAATACTGTGCAATGAAAGGCCTAGTAACACAACACTGCATTACAGTTTTCAAGTAAAATTTCTCCACCTGCTTTTCAAAGAAAACAAATCTTACCTTTTGGATATCTAGTCACCTGCATTAGCTCAGTTGGAAATAAAAATGGGGAATGAAGAGCCCCCAAAACTTCTTGCTACATATCCTATAGCCTTCTTAGCAAAAAAAGAAAAAAAAAAAAAAACACACCGAAAACACAACTGCAAAACTTGCCGCTGTCTTTTCCTGACAAATGTCCAAGCTCTGTCAGGCTACTGAGTCTGGAAAATTATCCCACTGAACAGAACTGACTGCATGTGTTCTCCCTTCAACCTATGGCAAAAGCAAGATAAGGGGAAGAACCGTAGCCTGAAGGCAAGAGGTTTATGGGAACCCGCAGTATCTCACCTCTCTCACATGAGGTCTGCAGGCTCACGACCATCGATGCCACTGGCTGCAGAGCCTCCTTTCCAGGCCCCCCACCCTCGTGCCTGCTCTCACACAGACCAGACCTAGGTCATTTCAGTGAGTTAAGCCTGAAAAAAAACTACCTTTCCAAAAACAGGCTAAATACCTTGTAATGAACACACAGCTGCAGGGATGTGGAAAAGCCTTTTGCTTGCAGGTGGCTTGATCGTGATTCTCACTCATCGAATGAATCTCCAAATCCGCAGCCAGGCAGGTATTGTTTGCTCATGCACTTGGTACCCTTGACTCCATGATGCACACGCATAAACACAGGTTAGTCCCACCAGGGATCATGGTCAGAGAAACCTTTAACATTGCAAGCAGCAGCGTCAGGCTCAGGCTTTGGCTGATGAATGCAGAGACAGATTAAGATCAGGTTTACCTAAAAGGAATACTGCCTATGGCTGTTTGCTCGTCTCCTCAAAGAAAGGACGCACTCTCTATGCCAAGGATAGTCAAAACAGGTCAGGAAGCAGTTCCTTGGGTGTTGCAGCTTCATCCATCACAGCAACCTAACTCAAATTCAGTTTGTCAATGCATGCTGAACTGTAAGCCAGAATGACTGATGACCCTTGGTAACCTGCCCAGTCACCCCTGCTGCATGATGGCAATTCCTACCCTAGGTTAGGCAGATCGCCATGGTCAGTAGCTGCTTTGGCTGCCTGATCCAGGTCTTTTGTTACAGCAGAACACAATCAACCTTGAGCAATCAGTCCCCTAAAACACCCGGATAATGACACAGATCTGCCAGGAGGAACCTGTTCCTTCAGTCTCATCAGTGCCCCATTAAACCTTGTCATTTCTTCCCGCTTCTCGTGCTGTCAGACCTACTAAGGAGACCCTCCAGGAGATACACACTTTACTTCTACGTGCTCCGTGGGCATAGTTTACAGGATTTCTTTGTCTTATCTAAAGTTCGTATCTGCACTTGAGGTATTTTTTCCTCTGCCCTCTTGGAAACTACCAGATTCCACTCACACTGAGACATCAGTCACCAGTACTTGGTGTGCCTGACCTTTAGAAGCTGAATCTCATGAAGAAAATAGATACAAATAGAAGCACTTCGTCCTTGTACAACCTAAAGCTTTCAACAAGCTCTTAGGAATACAAAATGATGTTGGATGGGACAGAGACAAAGGGATTGAATCTGGAATCTCTACTACTTTGGGTGTGGGGACACCTGTTCTCCAAATTAAAAATCCTTGATCTTAAAGCCAATAGAGCTGTATGTTCTTCACGTCCCTTATGAGGGCTGGGCATGAATTGCACAGCATCATCGACTAACACTTGTGTGGTAAAAAGATATCTTTTAAAAGACAGTCCATGCACTGATTTAGGACCAGGGCCCCCCCTGTATGCTACCAAAACACCCTTGAAGTACCTGAGAAGAAATCCACACTACCATTCAAGAGACTCCCTTGCTTTCAATCAATCTTAGATGCTTATCTGTCTTCATGGCTCAGGGTTTCAGCAGCTTATCTAGTACCACTGGAGGTCTGCAGGAAGCAAAATAGGGCCTTGCAAGCCCTGCCAAGCAATCCCCCGCCCCACGACCACAGTAACTGCGTATATTGCGTTAACATAACCCTGCCCATGTTTTGCAGGAGGATAGGCAAGAGCACAAAACCTGCAGAATGAGCCTCTCTGCATCTAGTCTTAAATTATGGTATTCTTCAGTCTTGAATGCATCCCTGAGAGGAAGAAGTATTTTTGGACTTTCTGTCTTTGCAATAAATGGGAGTTTGACAACTCCTGTTCCCAGAGCCAAATCCTAGGGCTCTTCCAAAGTCTCGCTCCGCTGCCTGCAAGTAAGTGCACTATGGATGGGTGCACGGCCCTTGGGCCATATCCAGGACAAGCTCTAGCAGCACTTCAGACTATTCTGGTTGCGCTTCTCCCCTCCCCTACCAGATTCCAGCTTTTGTTTGCCAGAACCAGCTCCCTGAGCTGCCAAAGCTGCTGAGACCCTTACAAGCTGTTCCCTTGAGCCCACCACTCTCTTCCAAGCTGGAGGAAAAGCCCACCTGCCTGAGTTCTTGCTTTTCCAGGGACTTGCAGCAATTTCCAGGACACCGGGTGACCCATCCTCACTATCAGAAGTGCCACAGCCAGCTAAATGAGAGAGTAAAGAGGCAGCTCAATAGTCTGAAGGGAGATCCACTACTGCAGAGCCCTGAACATAGCAGATAAGGTAGAGGTAGGCAGGGATGTCCAAGTCACACTGACTCAGGCTTGTGTGACGCTGTTTTCCTGCATCAGCTTCTTATACATGCACGAGGATTCAAATTTTTTTTTTCTTTTTTCTTCTTTTTCCTTTTTGTGTTTTTTTTCTTTTTCTTTTTTTTCCCCCCCACATAGAGTTAATTCTCAGCTGTGCAGCAGCACAAGAACAAGTCACCACAGAGGAGGCGGAGGAGGAAGAAACACACAGCCCCATGTGGGAGAGGGCTGTGGGAGGCATCCACTGCTTTCCACAGCAGCTTACAGCTAGGGTGGCCTCCACTCACTGTGCAAGTGCTCCTTTACATGTACCTTGTAAGACTATTGGGATGCAGTTTTAAAAATCACAGCCCTGATAAACACTGGATTTTGCTGGAGTCATCAAAAATGGGTTTTGAGCTCAAGGCAGAACATACAATGAAAACACTACCCCAGGGAAGGGAATCATCTCCTCTCACCTCTGATCAATAGCCAAAATAAAGCAAAAGACTTCTAAAAAGCTTGTGTCAAAAAAACATCCATGAGCTTTATCTGATTGCCTCTGCTGCCCACTTAGCATTGCCTTGGAGAAAGATGCCTGGAAGATGAGAAACCTTCATACCGGCTGGTGAGTTGGATTCTTGGTTCTCTCAAGATGCAAAATGGATTAGAGGATGAAATATGCAGGACCTTTCTACTTGCTTGGAAAGGAGGAAAGAAAAAAAAAAAAAAAGGCACACCTATCCAGAAGAGAAGCTTCCCAAGGTCCAAGTCAATACTCAGTTCAGCTTGTGCCAAGCTCTGTACAAATACATCTCCGAACAGTGTCCATGCCCTTGGGACAACATGTATGCAAGACTTCATCCTGGAAGAAATTACTGTATTGTTACTTGGTTAGAAACAGATCTTTTAAGAGAAGGGTGGAGTGAACTACAAGAAAGCTGGCTCTGCCTTCCTCACTAGCTGTACTCAATTTGGGTCAGATTTACTGATAATAGCTTGAGTTTTCTGGGAGTGAAGCAGCCTGCGTGCCCTTTGCACCGCCGCTGTCCCAGAACTGACGCCTGAGTGTAAAATAACCAAGTCACACCTAAACATATTCAGCCTGGGACTTCCTCCCAGCAAAGCCCCCATATCCTGCAACCTCTGCTGTGAGGAATGCAGTACTAATCTGAGAAACAACAGTACAGGCTGGTATTCACACGGGACTTCAGAGTGCACTGTCTACTGGCACGAAGATGTGCTCGTCAGTGTCAATAATGCAGCTTGTAACAGCTCTCAGCTCCCAGCTCTGTAAACTGCCCTGTTGTGTATGTGACAGACTGTGCTCTTCCCTGCACTCAGGTTGAGCCCCTGCCTGGTCTCCTGCAAAGTATCATGACTCAGTTGGGGAGGGTATGATGGGTAGCAGGGCTCAACTCATATAGGAGCTGTTAAATGGCCTGTCTTACCGGGCTGTGATGTGGTGACAGGGCCCTATCTATCCCATGAATTGAGATGAGCATGCGCACCTCCAGCCCAGCTCCGCTCAAATCAAAGCTCCAGATATTCCAAGTCTTTAATAACATGCTTTAACTTATGTATGTTGTAGTTTATCATAGAATATTCAAAATCAAGGTTGTAACTGGGAACCATAACAGTATATCCATGTACTGTGGGCAAGATGGTCATTTTGAAAACAGCGCCACTTGCAACTCCCGATTTTGCATAGGTCATCTCCCTAATATTCTAAATTAAGGTTCGTGCCATTTTTCCTCTTTCTTCTTTTCGTAATTTATATTGCCTAAGGCTGGATGGAGCCCCAACAACAAGGTATGGAGCTGCCCTTCCATAGTGTGGCATAGAGCAAGTACCTCACAGGCAACACTAACAGAATAGCAAAGGCCATTGCAGCTCCTTAGTCCAGGCCATGGCAAATTCAGCCTTTTTTTCTCCTTGCATCTCAGACAGAATCAGCACAGGAAGCATTAAACGGGGTTCAACAAAGAGTCCCCATAATGAGTTAGTGATTAGGAAACGGGCCTTACGGCTGGGACTGTTTGGCTCGCCAACTACACGGCTCAGGGGCTGGCGTAGTCACATGCCACAGCTACAAGGGAAGCAAAGAGAATTACAGCACCGAAGAACTCTTCTGCCTAGCAGATTAAATATGAGATTCAACATCTATAGCTCAAGATTATACACATGTATGTATGTAAGCTATGTAAGCTAGAAATGAGGTGTAACAGCATGATGGTAATTAGCCACTGCTACAACACACCAAGCACAGTGGTATTTTCCATTTGTGGCAATTACTTAACAAAGACTAGATGCTTGAAGACATGCTTTAGAGTCCAGGGCAAATGGAATTAATCAGAAAGCTGGGTATATGGGATCTATTACGCAAGGAGGCAGAGAAGTAAAGCACAACGGCACCTTCTGGCCTCACCATCTACTGGGAAAATTGCTTCCTTTATTCTCAGTAGCACGGGTAGACAGCCACATTTTAGTGACAAGACACCCTACTGTTCATGTGAAGTAGTACTAATAATAATACTTCATGTTTCACCCATGTCTCTAATCTGAAACGCTCGGAGCTCTTCCTCATCACTGTGCCAGCCAGCCTGACAACTCACTGGGCGATACGTTGACATTATTATTTCCCTTCCATCCAGCCTGGACTTTTTCAGAGGAGCTAATCATCTGCTTAAAATTGATACAGGAGATGGTATGTGGATCACCTGTGATTTGGGGCACCTATTTTTTGGTCTACTGAGGAGAAAATGGTCACACAAGCGCCTTGCCTAAGGCCTCACTGTGAGACAGGGCCTGGCACAAACAGCTGCCCAGCAGCTGCCTTCTTTGAATGCTCATCTCCAGCATGTAATTTGCAGCACTTAAGTGCTCAGTATAATCTCCTTAGAAAAGTACTGCTATCAAGGTATTTTTAAAAACAGAAGTCTGCAGTTGAAATGCTGGGTAAAAGAGGAAAGAAAAAGAGAAATGTTTCCTAGGTGTTTTAGCAAACATCTTCCTATGACAGAGAGGGCAAAAGAAGTAATTTCCATTAGTTACTATGACAATGCATGGAAATAGCTAGCCCATCTTGTCAACCTTGGACAGACCTGCCAGCGGATACAGGTGACCACGCCCTCTGTAAGATACTCTGCTTAACAGCAACATGCAACTAATAGAAAAATCTGCACTGGCAGAACATCAAGTGTTCCCCTCACAGCTCATCTCCCACTTGCTTTCTCTGAGCTACCAACTGCAAAAGAGATGCTTGCTGCTTCCCTCAAGCAGCAAACACTCCAGCAGCACGGTCCCCACTGTGTAACACCCCAACTCTCCCACCCTGTGCTCCTTCCTCCATCTCTGGCTCCACTAAAAACATTCCTTCCCACCTGGGAACAACCAGCTACTAATATAACTTGCATCTTACACGCAGGTTATATTAGCACTTCCTTTGCTGCATAGCAATTCTCATCCAGGTCTTCATCGTCCTCACTGTTATCACTGCTATTGATAAGGATACACACGCTCTGCAGTATGTGCTGCCCCTTCTACACAAAGCTCAAACTTCTCCTGGTAGGGCTGCATCTGGCCTCCCAAAGCCATCGGTGGGGCACAGCACGCTTGTCAGCCCCATTCTGCAGACAGGAACACTGCAGCTCCGAGGAATGAGGCGCTTTGCCCAAAGCCTACGTACAAATCAAGGCACGATGATGACTAAGAGCTAGAACAAACAGATCTGGGAAGAGAAGGCTGTTTGTATTTGCTTGGTGCCTGTGGACTCTGAAGCTGCTTCAACCAGACATCCTGAGAGAGACTTCTTTCTTGCTTTTCCTCCCTCCAAAAACAAACAAAAAGCAGCAAATAAACATAAACCTGAAAAAAAAAAAACAATGTCTCTGCTTAGTATTGCTTTACTGTTGACCTTGCATGTGCTGCCAGGACAGCCTGACTAATGCAGGCGCTTGGCTGCATGCTGCTGCACTGCAACAGCTTGGCAGTGATTTGTGAGGACCACTCAGTGCTCAGCTGCTCTCCTGTCTCTTCAGGCTTTAATGGGCAAAAGGTTAGGAGTGACCTAGGAACTGCAGTAACACCATTCAGTTTGGGGGCTGTTTGCAGAGCACAATGAGGTCCAACACTGCATATATAGTGAGGTCCAATAACTACGCAGTATAGATAAACACAGAAGCATAATTAGATCTGCTAGGGCAGAATAAAAAGAGACTAATTGTTCATTTATGAGGTCCATCAAGATAAACTTACTGACTTTGAGATACAAAAGACTGCTGCAGGACAGGAAGGGGACATTTAGCAGGGATGCATAAAACAGGACTTGACAAGACATTAATGGCTCCAGTTTGTACAAGCAGCTACTAATCTCAGGGCCCCCTGCCACGCTTTGCCAAGGAAATGGCCTGTTTTTCTGAAGGAGGATGCTTCAGGGCTGCCCCCCGGCCTGGCAGCAGGGCCAGCGCAGGACGTTCCTGGTGGGAGGCAACATGTGGCCCCTGCAGCCCTCTGGCTGAGAGGACAGTGCCAGGCAGCCCGGCCGGGTGCCAAGCACAGCCCGTTTCTGGATGGTGTGTAACAGCACGCCAACAAGCTCGGGCACCAAGGCCTGTCTTCATCTGCAGGCCAAGGGCAACGCAGGCAGGTAATAAGTACTCCCTTCCCTGATCTCTACATCATCATTCATCACGGGATCCGAGCCCCAGGCCTGGGGAAAACACATGGGAGCTACGTGAGAAATGGAGTCTCTGCTGCAATTTGACTTCTCTGCTGTCCCCAGGGGAAATGAAGCAGGGGGGCACCAACTGAAGAGAGGAGATTAGGCTGTTATTACTCATCCTGCATCATTGCCTCCAGGCTGGAATAGGCCACAACTCACACCCCATGGATAAGCATGGTGTCCTGCGGGAATGCCTCCACTTTCCGTCAGGTTCAAACCAACACCTTCGAGGTGAACTGATCTCTCGTCATCTTAATCCTCCAGAGGCCCAGGTTTCCATGAGTACGCTCCAGCCTGGACCTGGGTCACAACCTCTCCAGCCCTCCCTGAGGAATTTTACTCGCCCAGACAACTATACGATCCAGACATAGCAAGAATTCCCAGAGGAAGTCTCTTCCGCCTACATACAGGAAACAAGACAGTAATTCCAACTCCTCATACTTAAGTTTCCTCAAACATAAACACGAAGAAATGGCCAAAACACAGCGGGAGAACAAAGTCCCAGAGCATATAAAGTGCATACGCAAGGAGTTAGGTCATGCAGGAGGCGAGCTCTTGGCTTCAGGCTACAACTACCAGTGCTTCAACAGCAGTGGCTGCTACAGCGTGGAGAGACCTCGCAGGCACCCAGCTCCGTTTCGAATCATCATCCAGAAAACAGCAACAGACTTCACAATCATAACCATCCCTGGATCATGGGCCACTGAAAGTTAACCTGGTAACTTGCTGGCTCCTGCCCAAACTCTCCCTCCTTTGTGTCTGTCCAGGCAGATGGACAGAAACTTCATGTTCTGCCCCACACGTTCAGCCCCACAAGGCCGTACCCTTTCAGGAGGTCAAGAGGCATCACTTGCCTCTGCTGCTGTGGGGTCGCAGGTACCCACACTGGCTAAGATGTCCCAGTGCATCCCACCACTGGCAGTGGACGTCTTTGCTAGCACATTCTAGCTCACCTCTGTCACCCTCCTCGTGCTTCTCTCTCACACAAGATTTTAGTTCCCTATTCTTTCCACTCCAATCTGAAAGACCAAGAAGACACTGCTAGGCTGGAGCCTTAGCCCTGCCACAGGTCCTTCCACAGCAAGTCCTTCTACTACCACCCTAGATCTCCTGGCAGGTAAAGAAACAAAGAAGCAGTCTGTGCCTATAGATAATCTTGGAAAATACCAGTATTCCTTGAAAATTTTGATTTTTGGGAAAAGTTAATTAGGAAAAAATAATGGAAAGTTCCTCTGACATCCATATTTCCCAGGGCTCTTCATCCTGTCTCAGGATGCTGAATCAGGAGAAGGGATCTGAGGGAACTTATACTGACTGCTGTTGACGAGGGACAAGCAGGAGTGGTGACAACAGCTGTCTAGCTTAGTCTAGCTCTTCCAAGCCTTGTGCTGTCCTGGCTTGGACCATAAGATGTGCAAAACTTCTCTTCCTACTGCTGAAATCCAGCTGCTGTACCCCACCATTTTCATCTGTCCCCTCAATTTGCTCTTCATATTGCAAGGCTCTCTACAAAGATATAATCAAGAGAGAAACCAATTTCTTATGCTTACAGCTTTACAACAGTGTCACAAAATGACACAAGGAATGGCCAAAGAAGAAGGAAAGGTGGGTATTAAAGGGAGCGTTACACAGTATAATGGTGTTTAGGGAGAGTGGTTAGACGTCCATTTTTTGGACAGTCAAGGGCAACTTTACTGTTGACCAATTAGAGCCAAAGGGAATTGGATACAGGGAACCATCCTGCAATGTCCATACAAACGAGATGGGTACGAATAAGTCTTTTTCCTCTATTTCCTGTTTTTCCTGGTGTTTTCTCAGAAGCACTGGAACACTAGTTCCCTTGCCATGACAAGGCAAAGAATAGATTTCAGTCTTCAAGCTATGTACAGCTTCTTCTGCCAAAATATTTGCTTAGCTGTCAAACTGCAGAGTAGGATCCACCTACAGATTAGCCACTAAGATACTAACTCCCCTGATCATCCAACCCAAATTTCTTGTTCTTTCCAAACAGGTTCACCCAAGAGAAGCCTCCAAATTGTTTTCAACTCGTGGACCAAAAAAGGTGCCAGTTTCTCAAGAAAGTCCGCACAAATAGATTGAGGCACGAGCTTGCTTTTCTTCATCGTCTTTCATTGGCAACATAGATTAGTCCACTGTCCCAAACAAGTACAGGCCCGATGTTAAAACCCAGTAATACAGTGTAATAAATGAGTGTTGGATATACAATAGAAAATAATAATTCATAGAAAAAATAGTTCTGTATAGCTGGTTTGTATGACAGAGAAGGTATGTGCTCACTGGGAGCTGGTGTCTTCAGCACAGCATGCAGTTGTGAAGAGTGTGTTTTGATCAGAATTGGAGCGCACAGGAGAGCAGGCAGTCAGAAAAAGCCATGTAGTCCCTGCCCATGCTGCAGACTCCTTCTGCCCCCTGAAACAGCACTGAAGCCTCCAGGCCTGGTTATCTGGCATTTACTTATTTCAAGAATGCCCCAAAACTGCAATCCTGGCGCAAGTGCGAAGAAGCTCCTGCTCCAGCTGGTTCACACCTGACGGTGACACATAGCTCTGGCAAAGCGGAGACACAGATCCCAGCATTTGCCAGCCCGACCCAGCTCTGGGAGCAACTGCACTCCACAGCGTAATGGTGCTCTAAACTTTCTTCTGATAAACTCGGGCACTGCTCTGAGGATTGGATCTCTGCAAAGAAATGCTGGTGATTCACAGGTCAGCTCAGACCTCAAGTACAGCAGAAGCCTTTTTCACCATTACCTTTTGTGAAGGTAGATCCAACCCCACTAAAGATGGCATTTTTGGAAACTAATCTCCTCTAGCTCACAGGATATAGAGCTAAAATAGAGCCTGGTTAATAGGAGTCTCAGGAGCTTGGAAAGATGCATCTGGACAAGATTTGTGACACTCTGGTCAGTACAAAGAGAAATATTCCCCAGCTCATGTAACATCACACGAGACAGATCAAAGGTATCCCACTGCCTCCTGATGGGCGAGCAGCTGTAGCAACAACGGCAGCTAGAAAAATGCGACAGGCAACAGGAGCCTTTCAGCTAGTCCCCTCCTCCTGCGCCGGGAGGAAGAAGCAGCCCCCCTGGTAATTACCCGCACAAAAATGTGCGCCCTGGCAGCTAAAAGCACTCAGGCAGCTATGGCGAATTTGCACAAAGTGGCTCAGACTGAACATTAAACAGCAGCTCCATCTGAGGCAGCTTTAGGGTGTCACAAACCTCTGTATATTACATGGCCCCACTCACCTGTGCAGCCAAACTCAGAGGTCACAGGCCCTTCAATGTAGCCAGGGGAGTGGTTTAAACCCTCCCGCACGAGCAGTTTGGCCAAGGATTTTGGCATGGTGCAAAGTGCACCAAGCAGAGCTCCTCGTTCCGTCCCCCAGCATTTGGCGCAGGAACAGAATCCCTTTTCCCTGCCTCCTGCGTTGACTACATGCTTAGCACTGGGCTAGGAGATTCCTGAAACGCCTGGTATGCCACCCAAGGGCATGGCTCCAGGGAGGAAAAGGCGTATCAGTCCCAAAGCAGCTTCCAGAGACACCAAACACTGAAGCTGTGTCAGCAACCTGGAGCTGCTGTTTTATTACCTTAAGTGACTGGGTTTTACATTAATGCACAAAGTTAGCGCACGTTAAAAGCACCTTGAGATAACCACGTGATAGGCACCACGGACTCCTTTTTCCCCCCGCTACCATGGCCAAAGTGTCAACGGGCAGAGGACTGACCTATCCCACAGAGTCTCTACCATTAATTTCCAAGGCAAATGAATCCTCAAAAGGACAACTGCAGGGCCAATTTCTAGCCTTGTCTCAGAGTTACGCAATTACATCAGGATGCCAACTTACACTTAGTAAGGGAACAGTTTTTAATCCTCAAAAGGCAGGAAAAGTTTAACTAAACCAAGCTAAGGATGCCGGCCAGAACCCATTAACAGCCTGAAACCGAAGCTGGGAGGGAGGGAAGGAGAAGGACACCAGCCATCACAGAGACCAGATGCGTTCCCAGCTTCACCTCCCCAGGGTCCCAGGCCCTCTGCTGGAAAAGGGGCACGCTGGTGGGGGAAGCACACAACCTTGGAATTACTAGGGCCTTGTCCTCTTCTGTGCAAGAGCAGCCAAGTCAGAGGGAGAGGAAGCACTTACGTGAGTTAAGTAAACAGAACTTAGCCTAAAGCTTTTTTGATTTTCTCTTTTTTCCTCTCCCTCTTCCGTCTTTTCACACACAGAAGTTACGCTGATGGAAAAGGAGAAGGGATGGAGATAGATGGCAAGGTTTCAATGGATGCATGCACCACAAACACTGCACCATGACAAATGGGTATCAGTCTGGCTCCAGATGCTGGACACCCCTTGTTGCTTGGAGGTTACAGCCCCCTCAGATCTTGCAGCAGATCTCACCAGAGCAATCCTCAAGCCCTTTTTACTCAAAGTGAGGCAAGTCAGCTCAAACCGTTTGTGTATCTTTTCCCAGAGGCAGGCTCATTTGGCCTGGAACACTTGAAAGGCAGTTTAAGAGAAGAGCTACAGGGATTTAGCCGAATGGATGGTGGAGAGTTGGGGACAGGCTGGGGACAGTGACTCTCCTCCTGGCAAAGCTGGATCCTGCCCAATGCAGCCATGTTGACACTAACCTTCTTGTTAACGTCCAATGTTCCCTTGTGGGGGGGAGAAAAAAAAAAAAAAAAAAAAAAAAAGCTTCTTGGTGGTTCTGTAGTAGGTTTAAGCCAAAATGGAAAGAATACAGACAAACAGAAAACCCTCACTCTCTTTCTGAGCTAAGCATCCCGATGGGATATATAACAACACTGGTCTCATTACAGCAGTGCACTCGGGTAAAACCCCTCTGTGCAAACCACCCTTCGGACCTCCTCGACACAGCCAGAGGGACCAGATTCCTTTCCCGCGTTAAGCAACTATCTACTCCACCAGGATACGCACAACCGATCAAGTTACACACTGGTGGATTAACTTCTAATATGCTCATCAGACATTTTGTGCCTCTCCCTTTTCCTCAAAAGCCGTGGATGCTTCTCAAAATCATTCCCTCTGCCTAGGAAAGCACCAGCTGGCAACACAAGCAACGTCACCTCCACAGCATCCCTGTTAATCCTAACAAACAGCCTCCACATGGAAAGGCTGATCCAGGAAGGGAGAGATAAAAAGCACCGTCTGAAATGGGGGGCTGGCTTCCATCCGAAGAGGAGAGTTCACCGTCTATTGCTCTTGTGACTATTGCTGAACTGGGCCAAGAAAAGCTCCCGAGCTCTGGCACAGCTCAGATTTTCCAGTCTGCATAAAATCATGCCAGGAACATTAACTGAAGCAATTTTTTTTTCTTACTGTAAAGCCTCTAATTATGCACCTAACAATATTACAGAAACGACAGTGGTACAAAAACCCAACCCAGTTCAGATACAGTTTTGCCTACAAACAGGTTATCAGCTTATGGCTCCATGTTAATATTCTGAATGTCCCGAAAGGCACTGAGCACCAGCTGCAGCAGAAACAGGAGAAAAAGAGGTTATAATTCCCAAAATCTAGAAGACCCACTGTATACTAGTCTTACTGAGTGTGATACAGCACAGCAGTAACAGAATGGGGCACTTGGAAGAGGCTGCCTTCAAAGCCATCCCCAAGTTCTACGCTGCTCATCCCCTAGAAGACAAAAACTCCCAGATACCCGCCAAGGTAGGGCCCTGAAGCACATACTCAGCACCGAGCAGTCACGAGCAGCAAGAAACCAAATCGAGGCCCCCAAAGAAAACTCCCCCAAGGCGGCAGCCTTCCCTCGGACCAGGACCAAACCTCAGCCCTTGCTCTCAAGCTTTGCTGGAATCAACTGGAAATGAACCAGAACATGCCCTGGTTTGACACCTGGACTGTTACCTCAGAAAGCTCTCAAATCATTCATTTAGCCACTCCAGCAGGAGCTGGCCTTTAAAAGCAATTTTTGAACATAATAGCTGCACATTTTTCTTACTTGCACTTCCTCCGTGGGGACAGCAAAGCATACAAACATTACTTATATCTGGGCAGCCAACCAGGGCACTCCAAACTGGACAAAGCTAGGCAAAAAGCAGGATTTAACAGTTGGTCAGAGTCAACATAACGTGAGTGGCACCGAAACAGAAATCAGTAGCCAAACATGTCCTTGTCGTATTCTTGCTGGCCACCGACTCCATCACATTTTCCTTAGACCGTGGCCACTATTATTTAGCTGTTGCTACTAATCCTATGAATACATTATTGTGCAGTTCCTCCTTACAGAGGCTGCTCTGTGCATTGCCTGGAATTTGTTAACTGTGTGTGAATGTATCTTTTTTTTAAAAAAAAACAAGATTCCAAGAAAACGGACAGCACTACCGCGCAGTGCACGTGCAGCCTGCGCTCCAGCTCTGTTTCCACGCTTGCTGCGAGCGGAGCTACTTGGCCAGCTCGCCACCTCTGCCATCCCAACGCTCCTCTCCCGGGCACGGCAAGGCGCTGGCGGGGAGCTCACCGGACACCGATACTTACGGAGACACACCAGCACCAAGGGGCCTTGCTCCCAGATCATGTCTCCAACCCCGGCAGTGCGGGACACAGTTGGAGGCGGGAACTGTTTGGGGGGATACACGAGTGTTCCGGCATTTTTGCACAGCGCCAAGTTGCAATGCTCTGGGATGGGGCCGGCCATCTGGGAGAAACGTGCAAGGAGCGGAACGGGCGTGGGCAGGAGGCAGGACCCCCCCGCGGCCCCGTCGCTTCCCTGCAGCGGGCGCCCGGCGCCCTCCCCGGCCCCACAGCTTGACTTCATTCGCTCCAAATCACTTCCACATTTCCCCGCCGTCATTACCGAATATTTTGCTCCTGACCTCACTTTTTTTTTTTTTTCCCCCTCTCTTTTTAAGGCGGCTGCAGCGTGGGCAGCTCGGGGCGATGCTGGTTCTCCGGGAAGGGCCCCCGAGGCCAGGGGGCGGGCGGGCGGGCAGGGGGCTGGGGGCGCCGCTCGCAGCCGTCCCGCCCGCGGCTCCGCGCACGGCAGCGCGCCCGCAGCCCCGGCCCGGCGAAGCGCGAAACCCGGGCGGGTTTGGGGATTTTTTTTTAAAAAAAAAACTTTCTTCTTTTCTTTTGCTTTTTTTTTTTTCTTGCCAGAAGCATCCCCCACACACACACCCAATGGCCCCCCGCCGCCTACCTCGGCTCGCAGCCGCGCGACGGCCACCAGTGCGCAGAGCAGCGAGAGAGTTTTCCAGACCTGCGAAAGAGGCAGAGAGGGGAGAGATGAGAAGTGAGCGCGGAGGGAACCCGTCGCGGCCGCAAACCCTTCGCCGGCCCCTCACCATGTTGCAGGCGGCGGGGCCCAGCCAAGCGAGAGCGGCAGCAGCGGCGGCGGCTTCTCCCCAGCTCCGGCGGCGGCGCGAGGGGCGGCAGGAAGGGCCGCCCCCCGGCCCCGACCCCGCGGCTCCGCCCCCGGCCCGGCCCGGCCCGGCTCGGCCCGGCCCGGCCCCTCCCGCCGCACCGCCCCGTCGGGGCCGCGCGGAGCCCCCCCGGGCGCGCGGCGGGAGGAGGTGCCCGGGGGGCGGCCGCTCCGGGTAACGGCGCGAAAAGTAACGGCCCGCGAGTAACGGCCTCACGGGTAACGGCCCCCGCGGTAAATGACGGCGCCGTAAAAAACGGCTCCGTAGATAGTGTCACTGTAAACAGCGACACCAGGGTGCCCCAGGGCTGCTGGAGCCCGCGCTGTTCTCCCCTCACCGGACTTGGTGGCCCGGCTGTGGCCAAAGGCACATGTCAGCCCTGGAAATGGAGCCCAAGGTGGTGGCGAGGACCGGGTTTAGAAGGCGCTCCCCCCGCCGAGGGAAGGGTTGGATGAGGGGTGGAGAAGGAAAAAGCACCTTGGAAAGGAAGTCGCTGTCCTTTGCCTTTTCTTAGAGCGGAGGAGATGGAGGTGCGAGGCACTGCAGGGTGCGTAGGACAAGCCCACGTCTTCACCATGCGCGACCCGCAGCCACTCTGCGGGACCGCGCAGACGCTCCCGCCGTGGCTGTGGAGGCAATGCACACGGACACGCAGTAAGCTTGATAAACAGGAGCTTAAGCCTGTGTCTGTTAGGATCCAAATCACGTTAGCAGAGCCGAAGAGCCAGTCAGGGCGTTATTCCAGTCACACGGGATTCGTAATCCCACATGAATGCCTGGTGCTCCACATTTGCATATAAAACCCTGCGATCCTTTTGTTCAATATCTTCAGCGATGAATTTCAGGAGCTCCTGCTGGCAGGAGGAGGGGGTGGCCACGAAGGCCCCAAGGCGTAGGGTCGTTGATAGTCAAAAGCTGGCACTTGGAGAGCCCATCTTGCTCCCATCTTGTCTCCTCGCCATGTTCCGTGTCCTGAGCAGATGCAAGAGCAGGGAGGGTAGTGCCGTGCATGCCCACAGTGTTTGCCAACACCAGGTATTGCTCCTGCATCCTGGAAGGGGCAAACTCTGACAGATGGCTATCCATGTCTTGGATGAGGCCAATTCTGAAGTGCCTGTGGCAACAGTGTTCCTTCACTGGGCTCGCCCACACTCTGATGTTGCACTGTGTTTTGTTTTAGGACCACGACTAACAATTCTGTATTTAGACAGTATCATCCTCATCCTGCTCTGCCTCTATCTGAGTGGAAGTGACCTATAAACCAGCCCAAAGAGATGACTAATTATTTCGCAGCTGATGATGAGTGATGTAGTTTTCACTGTAACTTTGTTATGAACTCGCCTTTGCAGCGTATCTCTTTGCTTGGGAGTCACGGATTCCCTTGTTTCATGAGGCAGAGCTGTGGCTGAACTCAGCTGGACTTTAACTTGCAGAAGCATCGTAGAAACAGGTTCATTCTGACTCACCCTAATGCAAGTGCCACACTAAATTAAACAGTGGCAAATGATAAATCAGTACAGAAAAGATGCATTGATTTCTGGCCTCTTGATGTCTGGTTCTGCCCAAGCAGTGCTCACTCTCCCCAGAAGGTGCAGGTGACTCTCATCGCTCTTGGAGGCACTGCAACAGAAGGGATCTCCTGGATCCTGCCCTTGCTCCTTGGTGCCTAGAGCAGTCATTGCATGCAGTTTTGATGAGCCACCATCCTGGATCATATGAGTTTGTCAGCAGGAGCAGGAGTTTTCTGTGTAGTCTAAAGACTGAATATGAAATGCAGAGAAATGTGGTAATCTCCCACTCTGTGTGGGCCTTCGGGTAGATAAAAGCATAACAAAGAGTTTGGATCAGAAGTGCTAGAGTGGTTTCAAAGCTGTGGCCATACTGGACATAGTAATTCATCTTGTGCTGGTCACACAGCCCAAGTGATATCATACGAATGCCTGCAGTTTAAAAAGGTTGATTGGAAGCGTGCACGACGCTTGCCTGAAGCTCTGCGGGTTGCCTGCTCTGATGACCCAAAAAACTTGGGAATCATTGCTCCATAAGAAAGATATTTTACTGTGTACATTGATATTTCACTTCCCCTGGCACTTACTTTCCAGTCACTGCTACCTGTAATACAAACTTTTTGTTATATGTATAGGGTTTCAGGCTCTGAGATTGGCACACACACGTGCATGCCCAAGTGGGCCATGCTCCCAAAATTCTGGAAGAAGCCAGCCCCTGAGAAGTGGAGCACATGAAGTTCTATGAGTTTACATCTCCTGGATGGGTACATCCTCTTGTGTTTAATAAAGTACAAGATCCAACCAAAGCCTTCTGCTGGGAGACTGTAAACATTTTTCTTGACTCTCTTATGTCTAATAAGAGTTATTCAAAAACTGCAGCCTCTCCCTTGTTACAGTATGTGTACAGATGTGTGCCTGAAGTGATCATATAAGCCTCATTTCCTTGGGAAACCAGGCAAAATATGTGCCAAAATACTACTCTCTAAGTCCTCACCCAGCCCTTGCAGCTATACTGTGATATCACCCCCTCCACCCCACCTCACTGCTACCCGCAGCACTCAGCTCCCTCCCACCTCCCAGCCCTAAGCTCCATGCCTGCAGCGCGAGTTAGACCAGCCAGTACGGATCAGTAACCTGGCTTTGTGACACAGAAATAATCTATCCTGACGAGAATTGTTAAAGAAATTTAGCATTATTCGAAGTACTTAGGAAGCAGGGTATTACTTTTAATAGCTGATAAGGAGATGGCTGAGAAGGCTCAGCTTGGGTGGAATGGGAGGGATCTCTTATCTTGGGCTACAGGAGTAACTTATTACAGACCAGAGGGTAGTTCTGCAACTGAGCCAAAGTGAGGAAGGGACAAAAGACAGCTCAGGTCTCCCAGAAAAACACCTGGGAGACAGGCTAGGATTGAGAATTGAGAAAAAAGCCTCAAGCAGAGCAATGCCTTGGCTGCCACATTGTCCCGGCTGCAGGCGTCAAGCCTAAACACGAGGCTGGTACCAGTTTAGGGAGATGCCAAATGACTCTTGTTACCCCAGCTTTGCAGCTGCACCCACCCTGAAGCAAGAGGCTCTTAGGTTATAACAGCATGTAGTTCTCACCTGCCTGCCCAGCTGGGCCAGTTAAGGTGGGTTCAAGGCTTCTCTGCCTCAAATCAGGACAGGAAGGGTTACTTTTCTAAGCAAAATTCCAACTCAGGTAAGAGGTAACTGTGGTTAACTGTGATACGAGGATATACATGTGAAGAGAAGGTTATTTAAATCTTCCTGGTTACTATACAGTTATTTCTCACATCCATATCACTTGGTGACCTGTAGTTTGGTCACCTTCCAGCCTGCACTTGGTTAAGTAAAACCTTTTATTTTTATTTTTCCTAGTTTTAATTTTTTGCTTCACTCCTTGCTCTCGTAATTTACCTTCTCCTTGTGGCTTCCCGAGGTCTCACTCTTGCCCCAAGTTCAGCGTTTCCACTAAATACAGTTCCTCAAAGCCCTATTTCACTCCAGCCCCGACATGCTCGTTCCAGCTTGAAGGTTCATGAGTTGTTTTCCTCCCCAGCTTGCTAGCTAAGGACATGCTCAAATCCCCTTAGCCCTCTGCCCCAGCCCTCAGCAGAGCCCAGGAGACCTCCAGGGATTTTGCTGCCCAGAGGCTCTTTGCCTGGGAACTGTGGCTGGGTAGGACAGGGCTGGACGTGGGACAGCGTCTCTGTGCATCACGTGGGACCTCTGAGGCTGGGGGGAGTGGTCCATGGAAACGCATTCAGCTCAAACTGTTGCAACACACAACACACGAACACAGGGCGGCTGCTCTGGTGGTCTGTGACAAAGCTGGGGAGTTGGTGGTGTAAGTTTGGGCAGCTGATCTAGGACACAAACATTAGCTCTGGGACTCGTAAAATGAGAAACCGTGCTGCTAAGCAAGAAAATGTGCAATGTGTTAATAAACACAGCTCACCCTAGAGACTGGCGCTTGTCATTGCTTTGCAATGCTATGAAATCATATTTTCCCCTCCCAACCTTGGGCTAGGCAGTGGCACCCAAGGGGTTTTGATTTTCCCCCATACAGAGGTACAATGCCTGACCTAAAACAGACCTATCAGTCCCTAGGAGATGCTAAGCACCCTCAGCTCCACCACCAAGCATGGGAAATGCGGGTGCTGAGCACCTACAAATAAAGCTGTTGCATTAGATGCTAAATATGGAGGAAGCGTCTGACTTTAGACATCTGTATCTGAAAGTGCTGGCCTTCATTTGCAGCAGCCACGCTGCCCCACGGGGGCAAGATTTATGCCAGACCTTTAATGTGCAGGAGCAGGACAAATAGATCTAAACAAAACCAGATCTGAAGGGAAAGGTCACTGCTTTCACCCTCTGTGAGAGAAAGCTTATGGACTGGAAACGTTAGTGACAGGTAACAAAATGGATAAGAAGTCGTAATTGCAAACTGGACAAGTTGTCCCATGAGACCAGAAACTGGAAGAGCGGGGCAGGAGGTGCTCTGATATGATACTACACGGAGGCTTGATGACAGGGCAAGGGGGATGAAAGATACATCTCTAACAGCACAGTGGACTGGGAGAGATGAGCAGCACAAGCCAGGAGTGAAGGAAGGATTGAATGCATCACCACAGGGAATAGGAAAGAGCTGAGCAGGTTCCAGCTGACAGGAACAGAGACGGAGGGGCCTGCCCGGCGCTGGGTGGTGCCACAGGGAGCTCATTCCTAGGTGTGGAGCTCCTTCTCAAATCCCACTCAGAGAACAAGCCTGCCGGTTCATTGATATTAACACTGGAGCATTCCCACCTTGAGAAAGGGAATGTGTTCACTGGATCTGGATGTTTGCCTCTGATTATATGTCCATTTCCCAGGGATCCCACAGCAAGAGGTGCAACTCTTTAGTAAGAGCTCAAGTGGAGCTCAGAAATATAACCCAGCTGATAGACTGAATGCAATCCCACTCAAGTGATTTATATTCCAGTGTCGAATGGACCCCCACGTCCAATGCTTTCACAAATGTATGCCCATCTCCCTCCCCTTGGCAGGTCACCTGCTCCTGTGAAAGACAGAACATCTGCCAGTTTTGGCTCCTGTTGCCATACACCACTATTCTACATCCCCCTAAGGTGTGGAGTTGTCCTGCAGCTTAACAGGAAGGTGACAGAGGCAGGCCAAAAAAGGCCATGCCTTGCACGGGCACGGAGGTGCGAAGTTGTGGGCACAAGACGCGGCCAGGAGCGCCCATGGCCTCAGGGAGCGCTGCAGAGCTGGCTGGAAGCCTGTCACAGCATCCAGCTTCCCAGGACACCCACACCTGGCAGCAGCCTGGCCTGCGAGTGTCGGGCCTGGAAATGACAAATTAACCAAGACCTTGGATTTACATGCTTTTCAGTCATTTATAGCCTTGCCTGGGTCTACGTAAAAGCCATGGTCCCTGGAAAAACTGGATCCATTTGTCAGTGAGACATTCCAGAGAAAACATCACGTGCTCATTTCATTAAATGAAATAAGATCTTTGTTCTGCTAGCTTTTCCCTCCCTTTTTTTCTGAATGAGGCAGTTTTGTCCAGGGATTACTAGCCAATGTTCCAGTCCTTCACAGCCGTTTCCCATTATCGGAACTGCCTCTTGTCCCCCAGACCGTTTGCTATGGGCCTCCCGTAGCTACGGCTGCGAGACGAAGCCGAGCGTGTGGGAGGAAGGGCCCTGCTGCAGGCTGCTGACAACACAGCAAAACGCTGCGTGGTGTCGCTGGGACCACCCAGACGGAAGCATCCTCAGCAGGGGAGCCGCTGAGAAAGATGCGGGTGGTGGGAAGAGGCTGGGTACCCTGTGCAGCCATTCAAACAGCTCAGTAAATTAACTTCGACGAGGTACAACGGCACTGTGCGGAACTGGGAAGGGACGGGGGGCAGCAGCTGTGACTGACAACTACCACCACAGCCTACAGCACCAGCAGGCCCTTGTGCTGCTCCCCTCAGACCTGTTCACACTGCGTGGGACCCAGGGACTCCTTCCTACCTTGGGGCCAGATTGCCCCCGCTGTGGAAAATTGTTGAAAGGAGGTTGGAGGAAGGGAAGGAAAACCCAAGCAAGGCTCTCCGCTTGCATTCCTTTCCCCCCCTTGAAGCTATTCCCTCTGCAGGGAGGAACCACGTATGCCGAGCTTGGAGTTAGACCACCTACTTATTGCCCAGATCCAAGCAATTCCCTTTCTGCAGACGGAAACAAGCTCCTGGAACCACAGCAGGCTCTGCACTCTAGATCCCTCTCCTGTCCAGGACAACCACAAAGGGGGTCACCAAGCCGCTGGCTGGGCCCCAGCAGCCTCTGTGGTGCCGCCGTATCGCCTGGTACTCCCATCTCTGTGCAAAGCCCTGGACTTTCCTCTGAAGAAAAACACAGCAAATGAACTAAAGGTGATTTTCTAAACTGATTTTCTTACTGCAGCACAGATCCCCGGTGCAGGAGCTCTTCTTTTATTTTAAGCCAGATTTTCTTTTTGCCCAGCCTGACGCGACTGAGGCTTGCTCATATCCCGTGGAGACTCTGGTCTTTTGTTACCTAAACAGGAGCCAGCATGGAGCCTGGCTGAGTGCATCTGAAGGACTCCTGAGGCCCCTTTCTGTAGTCTCACATACCTTTGCTGCTCTGGTCTTTGGACCTCCTAAATTCAACCAAAGTGATCAAAAGTTCCTATTCTCTCCTTTCCATCCCCTGAAGCCTGAGAAAAGCCTAGAAATGTGTCTTACCAGCTCTGGATAAAGGACCTAAACACCTGCTTCATTCGCAAAAGATGGTCAGCAACCGCTTTTTGGATAGCAATTTGCAGAACTGCCTAAATCTGCAGCCTCACCTCCTTCTGTGTCCTCAGTGTGGAGATGCCTGAACATCTGTAGAGGCCTCCATCTGCGTGGGTGGGAAGTTTGTGATCTAAAATGGAGCTGTCAACTGATCTGTGAAACTTAGTGAAATTAAATAGATCTTATGTGTAGATGACCCGAATCACTGGCTGAGACTCTGGTGCTACAGTCTACACTGCATTGGGAATTAGCCTAGGGCTATTTAGGCTATTCCGGTTATGGTTCAAAATTAGGAGTAGACTTGCTACAGGTTTAAAATTGACTTAAAATACAGCCTGGAAATACTTAAATAACTACAATATTTTTTTCCTGTAAATCCTCCCAATATGTTCTCCCTCATAAATATTGAATAGATATGCATCCTACTGCACAGTGACAGCTTCTGCCCTATTCTTGTGCTCTGAGAGTGGATCAAAGAGCATTAAGATGATCAAAGGTCTTGCAGGATTTTTCTGAGCACAGACACAACAGTAGGAAAAACTAGATAATTTAGCTAAATTTTTTCTAAGAACAATGTTGTTCTGCTTCACCTATCTGATGTAATCTTCCGTTTGGGGGTCATATGTTGTTCTTCCTTTTCTTGCAAATGTTGTATCACAATGGCAAGTAAAATTACAAGCAACTTTGTTACATTGTTCAAAATCAGAGAAGAGATGAGGCATTTTTCCCAAAATGATGATGATTTTTCCTTTGCCAAGAAATGCTGCCCAAGTGAAAGCTCTGAACAGATAAGACAGCCTCATAAGGAGGCAATATATCAGTTGTCAGTTCCCACATGTTTAAGGAGAGATACAGGATGCCTAAGGAGAGATAGCAATTTTTGCAACCAAGGTGCAGGAGCAGAGGTGAAGGGAAAAAGGGAAAAGAGAGAAGGAAAACACCGACGCTTAAAAAAAAATCATGACAGAACTGAGGTAGATAAACTGAGAGGATTCATATGTGGTGAGGTGTATCTAGGAGTGTTCAAGACAGGCCTGGTGATAAAAGCCACAGAAAGGAAGAAAAAAAATAATTTGTCATAATTTGTCTTTCTGTGGGAGAATGATGTTTGCTAAGGTGGGTATTAACAGAAAAGTGTTTCTGTGGTGTAGATTACACATGGCCCATCTGCATGGGATGCTTTTCCTCCTGGAAATGTGTTTGTTTGCATTTCAGTGTGCTTTAATCATTGATCTGTATATATGAATTTAGGATTGGGTTCTCACGACCCTTTGAAGCTGAACATTGCGTGTCCGAGAGAGACACACTGACATCCAGTGAGCTCAGCAAGGCCCAGCCTGGAGGCGTAACCATTGCAACACTGTTTGCAGAGAGCCTTCCACAGCACGTCTGAGCTGGGAACTGCCTCGTTTATTTCAACGGGTGTAAAGGCAGCTGCTAAAGATGGTGCTGGCAGCAGCCGGGTCACTGTCAGCGCGTCTCTTGGGGAAGCAACATCACAGCCAAGAAGCCTTGATGACATTTTTTTTTGAAGGGCCTGTTTGGAGGGAAGAGAAGGAAAGTATGTGGAGTTGAGGACGCTTCTGACAACGTGTGCTGAGTCAGTACAAGAGCCTGGAGCTAGAGTTGCTTTTGTTTATGGACTAGGCTCTGGTCCGTAGATGGCAGAGAGGCCAGAGCGGATGGTGAGACAGCAGAGGGCACACTAATCACTGCAATTACATGTGGGCTGGAACCAGCAGAGGATTAGGCCCCACAGCAGGCACACGCAGGTATTTCATGATGTACCTGTCATTCAGTGAAGAAGACAAGTGTGTCACCCACAGAAGACAAACATCAGCCCACAAAGGAGGGGAAGGAAGAGATAGGAGAGTGGAAAACAGTAGTACCCAACTTGGAGCAGCAGTGTACAAGCTGGTAGACATAACATACAGAATTCCTGAAGAATAACTGATGGATGTGATGGATCACATCCAACATCACAACAGTGTGATGCATCTGCCTCATTTGGACTTACATGCAATGAGCAGGACTTCTTGGACTGATGGTTCAAAGCATTTTGGCTTGGTAAGACTCTTCTCTGTCCCTTCTGAATCTTTTAGAATAATAATGTAAAAAGCTGAAGATGACACAACAGCAACAATAAAGTCCCCTTCTATGGTATCATAGGGATACCTGACAAAAACAGTAGTGGGGCTGGAGCCTTTATCAAAGGGGAGTGAGCGACTGCCCCTGTAAATGGACCAACACTAAGAGAGGATGATGCCTGTGCCCCAAGAGCAGGTCCCACAGGCAGCTGTGCTGCCCAAGAGCGGAGCCCAGAGGCTCCTGGTGACAGTGTGAGCCAGGCCTGCATCTCCTGTTTGATTCCTTCATTCTCACCTTGCTCTAGACCTTTCTATTACCCATCACTGCTTCCTCATCCCAGTACTATGACCTCTCCTCTCCAGTCTCTGCCTGCAATCCTTCACTCCTTGCTTTCCTTTTCCACTTAGTCCCCATCTCTGGCCATTCTCCTCCAGCTTCTCATCCAGCCATCCACCCTCCCAATCTTGTTTCTTGGGCAGTTCAAGCTTCCTCCCACCTCATCTGTTTTTGGGAATGTCTTCCCACCCCCAGTCCTATCTCTTCCAATAATTTCAGGTAGGCTGTCTTTGTCCTACATATCTCTGGTACCCCTTCATCACCCACAGTCACTTCCTTTTCTCTATTTCTGTCCCAATGTAATCCTTTTTTTTTTTTTTTTTTTTCCCATGTGGTCCTTACCTGCCTGCAAGGCAGGTAAACGCCTTCCTTCTCCAAGCTGCTTGGGCAACTGGTAAAGCAATCACAGGAGACAAACAGGAAGGACAGAGAGACCCCATGCCTCTGAACATGAATCAAATGGGCCAATTTGTCCACTCCCTGCAGAAACACTTGCTGCTGCCATCACCCAACTGGCAAGATTGAGCTGGTAGCCATTCACCCATCCAAGATTCAGGAAGTACCAAAGTTCACGGCCATCTCAGTGATGCTGAGTTGATGCGATGTAAATAGACATCAATGAAATGAGGCTCAGAGGGAGCTTCATTACACTTTCTTGTTATTAATTATCTTTTAGGAAAATTATGCTCCGAGTATGCCTTATTTTAGTAGTCACATATGGACACGTAACAAAACAAAGGTAATCAACTGTATATCCTTGGGGAAAGTAGTAAATTCTCTGTAGAAAGATTTACTTCCTAGACTAATTTCCTGATGGGAGAGGAGAAATGCTGTGAAGCAGGGTGACTGTAGTGATGAAATTATTTAACATCAACTGACCAAAATCTCCCATCATTTCCTAACCCTTTGAAATGTAGAAAACAGGCTAATCCCATTTGTTTCCCTCTTCACACTGCTGGCAAGATTGATGTTGTTAAATAAAGGCAGAATGAAGTGGACTGGAGTTGGGAAGGCTCAGTGTGGGAGGAAGAAGAAAAGGCTGTAGCTAAAGAGTTTGCGCAGGCCTGGGACAAGAGAAAGGCAGAGAAGCTAGAGGAACAGCATGTTTCAAGGAACATGCTGTACTCTGTCTGACAAAATAGCTGCTACTTCTTCAACACAACAGTCTTTTGGAGCATTTTCTTCAAAATAAAAAGCATTCCAACAGTCACTTTTTTTTTCCTTAGAAATGTGATTATTGGTAGAGCCAACAGGAACAGCCCCTCTCTTACAGGGTATTACAAAACCCTGTCAGCTCCTGACTGCCAAACATCCACCATTTGGACTGAAATTTTCCATTCTTGCTCTCTCAGACATGTATTTTCTTTTAAATTCTTACAGAAATAGCATCTTTGCTTTCTGCAAAAAGGGTTTGGGAAAAGAATAGTTTTAACAGTGTGGAGTTCTTTTTACAACCATTCCATAAAGGGTTAGAAATGCAGGGAGCTGGAACAAGCACTTGACATTAGAGAGCATGGCCATCCCTTATATATATATATGTGTGTTTATCTCTTGGATCTGTGGCAGACTATGTCAGACTCTTTAAGAACCTATGTGTTAGGATTAGGATTTATCAGCACACCCATTTTCTTTGGACTCCAACTAACTGGCTGAAAGAACCAGTGGAATCTGGCTGAAAATCATGGATTCTGGTTCCTTTGATTTTACAGACAAGTCAGCATTCCTAAATCTTCACTGCCTAACACATTCCTTAAAAAACAAAACAAAACATTTTTGTACTTTTTTTTTAATTGTTGTTTCAACACGTTTTGCAACATGACTATCAAATTTGGCAGGGCACTTAAGTCAGCGTGAGAGAGAATTTCTTTTCTCCCTGGTCTCCTGAAAATCTGTTCAGATTTTGGGTTGAAGCACAAAACCTCACAAATTTCTACTTCCCATCTGTGACTGGCATAGCACAGCCTTCAGTCCTGGCCACGTGCCATAAACTCCTTGATGGTTTTACTGCCATGTGCAAGTGGTTCAAAGTCTAATAGGGAGCCAGCTATGAGTGACATTGCTCACAGGTGAATACTAAGACCAATACCCTTTAATATGTTCATAAACCACCTGAGAATGGATACAGAAGACTCAGATGACATCAAACAGCTGATCATCAAACAGATCAGATCACAGATAACATGAAACTTGGATGAGGGGTGGATAAGCTGGAGGGCAGAATTGCCTTTCAGAGATATTTTGAGAAGCTGGAGAAATCTGTTGGCAAAAATCTCATAAAGTTTATCAGTTAATAATGCAAAGTTTTGAATTTCTTGGAAACCTCCCTTTCAGCAGTGCAGACTGGGCTCTGACGGTGTAGAAAGCAGCTTTGCAGAAAAGGGCCTGAGTAGTTGAACAAGGTGCTCTTCTGAAGAGTAGCAGCAATGAGGACTAAATGCACCTGACCTGCGTAAGCAAGCTGGTAAGTCAGAGGAAGTGATTTCTGCCCTTCTATTCAGCACTCCTATGGCTGCATCTGGAGCACTGTGTCCTGCTTTGGTCTTCCCAGGGTATGAGAGATATTGATATAGGGAAGAGGATCCACCAAGCTGGTCTGCAGGACACAGCATATCTGGAGAAGCTGAGGATGCTGGTCTTGTTCAGTCTGCAGAACAGAGTGAGACTCTTCTCAGAGGTCCATGTTGAAAGGATGAGAGGCAACAGATACAGGCTGCAGCAAGAGAATTTCCCACCAGATATAATGAAAGAAAGGGACTCAGTAGGGGTGGTTCAGCACTGGAAGAGGTGCCTAGAGAGGCTGGGGATCTCTTCCATTAGACTTACCTGAGGCCCTGAGAAGCTTTATCTGTCTTCGGAGCTAGTTCTGCTGTGAGCAGAGTTGGACTAGAGACCTCCAAAGGTCACTTCCCACCTAAGTTATTCCCTGACTCTACAAATATGTAAAGTAGTAAGACCTCACATGCAATAGGGCTGAGATTTGCTTGAACAGGCAGTATTTCACAGCTGAGATTTGTTCATGTGGACCATGTGCAACATGATCGTATGTTACCCGCAACATAAAGCCACAAAAAAAATCACTCAGTTCTCCTTGTCCTGAGCATTCAACTTGTATTTGATTAAAGTGCTTTGGTTTTCAGAAAGTATATAGGGAGTAATCGTCCACTTTGTTAGTGTGTGCAAGACTGTGGACCCGTGCTGCACTTCATGGTCACCTCTCTGCTGTGAATATCCGGTCACCGAGTCTTGGAGATATTTTAGCTAAAGGGAGTTGATTACAATATCCTCATGGTTTATAACACAGGGCTCATACTTCCTGTGGAACATCCATCCTGGGGATGGAGGCCTCCTTGCCCACCAACCCTCTTTCCCCTGAAACCAGCATCTGAGACATCTGAACCCTCCCAGTTCAATAGCCACATTCGAAAGGGATTCCTTAGTCTCACTACACATCTTCCCTTTCTCAGTGTTCTCAAGCACTCAAATCAGAGACCATTTAAAGCAACACAAGCCTCATGAGGCACTTATCTTTTTGGTGAGCCTATGCTTTCCAGCATTTAAGATGGGCCAGCACAGGCTTGTCTTTTGCAAATGCGTATTGGATGCCACTGCGATTAGCCCACCTTTCAAACAAGCTCACTCTACTCTGTCCCACATGCTCACACTGGAGCCGTAGACTGCACAGTCTTGCTGGCCATCTTGTCCCCCTTGCAAAATCACTGTGCTTCCCCTGGTATGGGCTAGCAATTAGATCACAGTTGGGACCAATGGAAAATACAGTTCAGTGTTCAAAGGAAAGGTAAAACTTTTACTCCTTTTTTTCTGACACGTACTGTAAGCCCTTCTTGATCAGTGCTTTTCTGTCCCCTCATGGAGGTGTGGGGAATTTGGTGGCTTCATGCTAAGTCTTCAGAGAAACAAGCATTGGCAAAGTGATGCTTTTGTCCTCCAGTTTTGGCTCTAGCTGGGTCATATTTTCCTTTTCTTTTTTTTTTTTTTTTTTTTTTTTTTGTCTGAAACCATATTGGTTTCCATTGTGGTTTTCCATGGATGGAAACGATTGTGGTTTACACATTTCTTCTTTGAATGGGTAGATGTTATAGTCCTGTCAAAATAACGAGGGACAGAGACTGAAGCTTCATTGTCTCAGCTGCAGTCACCCCCAGGAAACAGCGACCAGCATTTAGTTGAGGCAACACATCAGGCTCCCTCACCCCACTTCTCAGTTCAGCTCAACACACACACATATATGCGCACAACAAGAAACACAATCCTGTGCATCTTCCCATCGTCACATGCCTTCTACAAATGCAGAAAAGCTGAGAGCGTGGCTTGCACCGCTGCTTGTTCCAGTTGGCCTCCTAGGCTCTCCTGGTGCCTCTGCCATGGCAGCAGGGGCAGCTGGAGGAGTGGTGGATGGAAGAGATAAAACTTGCTATTGCGTCCAACAAGCACATACCTTCTGGCCTAAAGGGCCTCCCTGCTGATGACAACATTTCTAAGGCCAGCTCAGAAGCTGTAAATCATAACAAGTATGAACTGCACAATTTGGTGGATTTCTCTGGCAACAGCTGCCTCCGAGCTCCTCCTGGCCCCAACATTCGACCCATTAATCACACAGAGCACACTTGGCTTTTCGGGGGTTTCTGCTAAACCATCTCATCTTTCAAACTCATCTTCAATTGAAGAACAGCAGGTGTTGTTCCATATTCAGTGGTTACTTCCTTGTGTGACTTGCCATGTGTCGGCAAATTTGTCCGCTAATGGAGTAACTGAACAAAACCTACCTTCTAACATAAATGACTATCAGCAGGCTGGGATTCCTCTCACATTTGAATTCATCAGTTCTCAGTCATTGCCAAAGTCACAGGCCCTGGCTCGCTCCTCGCAGCTCTGTTTCTGCTATTTCACACAACAGTCTCTGATCTTTTCTTCTGCGTGTGCTTTCATCCTGTGCCAAAAATCTATGTCTAGCTTTTGCTTTCTTTTGACAAAACGCAGTAGCAAAAATGTCCCTTATAAATCTCCTTTTGGGTCTCCTGTATCCGTTTTGTTTAGAATCTCTGTTACTCCTTACCTTTCGGCCTTAGTCTTTTCTCTGCAGACAATGGGGATTTTTTTTCATTCCAGAAGTCTGTGATAGCCAAGGAAGCTTGTTATTTTTGTGTAAGTCACTCTGCCCTCTTTGTTTCCTTTGAAAAAACATCACATTCTAGGCTGTGCTTCTCTTGCTATTTCTGATAACCTGCTTGTAGAAGTTAAGTGTTGGACTATTGCATGTATTCCTTCCTCAAACTCTTCCTCTTCTTTTTTTCATATTCTCTAAGAAACCTTGAGAAAGAAGATTTGTTAGAAGAATGTCTTCCTTTGATTTATTCCTTCATTTTCAAGTCAAAACTTTCCAGTTTTAGACTTAGACGTGAATAAGGTGGTGGTTCAGAAGTGGGAGGCTTGTGAAGAACTGGCGGACTGTGATTCACTTGCAACGTCAGCCCGTGGTCAGACATGTGCCAGAGAGAAGCCTGACAGCCAGAGATGGCAAACTCTTGCTTTTCTAGGAACAGAAAGCACTGGCTTTATTTCATCCATACACTACGAGAGCTCCTTCCTACTCCTTCACCTATCTGAGATGATATTTTCCTTGCTTTTGCTATGTAGCCTGATTTTGAAAGTGACTGATTTTGAGGTCTTGTTCAAGGTTTTCTTCCTACCACCTCTTCTTCTGCACCTTTTCCCATTTTTTAAGTTGTGCATTTCTGCTAGTCTTGGAATAAATACTGCTACATCCAAAAGTCTTTGTGCAGTTGACTTTTAGGGGGGAGGTTGCCATTCATTAGCTGCTTTATTCACTTTGAATCAAATCTGATGCCTCCTCTTTCTGCAGTGTGACCAAAATAATTTAGTTTCCCGGGCTGATTTGCATTTTGCTGTGACTCAGTTTTGGGCTGCGCTCTCGGCTCCTTGTGGGTGACGCTATTAGTCTTTTTTGTCATGTTCCTCTCTGGCTCTGCCATGCATGAGAATGTCATCAACAGTGACTCCAGCTCTTCACCATCTCTGTGTTATTTCATGAATCTTTGGGGGCATATCTCCAGGATAGGCAGTATTTTAAAAGGCAGCCGTTTGAAGTGCTGTCTTCTAAAAGTCATTATCTTTCTGCTTTCTTGTTGCAGGATGATCTGCCAGTACCCACACCGAGTGTTTAATATGTCAAGGATATTTGCTGTAGAGAGCAGGTAGGTGAGCTCATCTCGGGTGTATAAATAGCAGTGTTTTCTCTTGTAGCTTCCTTTGGGCGTGAACAGTCTCTGCAGCTATCGGTTACAACAGTGCTTTTCCCATAGCTGTTGTCTCTGGGCTTCCTCCACTGTCCCTAGCTGTGACACGGCCTCTGCTCCCTTTCTGTTCCGAGCCGTGTTAGCAGTGGATGCTGTGACACAGGTACAGCTGCCTTCACAATCACATTTAACCACTGACCTGCTGCAGAGAGGGGATGGGTGGTCAGTCTCACAGGGACCCTGGCATGGAAGCTTGGGCAGTTCTCGCAGGTTCAATTCCCTTGCAGCAGAGAAGAAGAAACTGCCCATCATCCTGTGCCACAGAGCAGCCCCACTGCTAGACCAGCCCCACAGCCCCAGGTTTGGGGTCTCAACAGACCCAGGTCAAGGATAGCAGGGGCAGCTGCTCCACCCGGCCAGGAGACCAGGGAGTCCAGCACGACGAGGCAGAGGCAGCAGCCCCCCAGGCAGCGGCCTGGTCCTACAGCATCCATGCAAGGTGAGAGAAGCAGGTCCAGCGTCAGCCAAGAGTTCGGATCACGAGCAGGTCTCAGACCAAGTGAAGAAATCGAGTCACCTGGTCAGGGTAAGGATCGGGCCTGGCAGAGCAACCCGCATCAGACACAGGACACAGTGATTACCAGGCACATCCAGAGTCAGGAGGCAGGTCTGAGACCAAGCCAAGGAGCTGACGCCCTGAGTGAGCGTCCACATGAGTAGGGCTCACAGCCCGGCACGTTCGCAGCTGCAACGCTGGGGATTGAGTATGTGGGCCTTGGCTCGAAAGCAGTGCCCAGGCTAAGGAAGGGGGAACCTCCACCGAGGCTTTGTAGCAGAGCCTGCTTAGGGATCCTCTGCTGTGGCTTCTTCCTGCTCTCCTTTCACAACAGGGCTGAGCAGCAAGCTGGTCGTAACCTGCCTCCTAAACTCCTAGAAGAGCAGGAGCAACCCAGGGCCCTGGCAAACCACTTATGAGATGCATGTTATGCATGTGGGCCGTCCCTGTCCTTTGCCTTGAAAAAATGAGTGCGTATTTAATTTACTGTGAGACAGACTTTAATATTTTTATCAGGTTTCATGGACTGAAGCTTTATGGTCTCAGAATTGCTTTTGCTGACATTTCTATATCATAGAACCTGAGATACTTGACATTTTGATATATATCTACATGAAACTGCATTTCCCTGCTGTGCCAAATAGATGTTCTCTGGCTCCTGCTGCTCCTGCACTTTCATTCATGGGATGGTTCAGCCTGTGCTTTGCCTTCATTTTGTTTCAGGGAAGCAGCTGACTTGTGCCCTGATGGTAATACCCAGTGTCACCAATGTGTCTCACAGGCCCTCTTAGGAGAATTACAGGTGCCTCATTGCTTTCTCTTTCCTGCCCTGTACTATGGCTAGCAAGAAGGCAATATTGTTGTTGCTGAATTACCGTCCTTAGAGCCCATCTTCAGTTATGCTCGGAGGGAAGACCAGGTACCTTTTTGTCTTGAATGAGAATCTCACACCTCTACTCCTGAGAACTAAATAATACGCTTGTTGCTTTGCACAATACATTGCACCAGCACCCTTCAGAAGTAGCTTTGCTACATGCTTCTCTAAAATGCTGGCTGTAGCTCAGGCCCGCAACTTTCTCCCTGCTCTCTCAGCAACCCTTTTCTATTGCAGTTTGACCTTGTTAGGATATAGTCTCTCTGCAAACCATTCTGCCTGGGAAAGCCAAGTTGTCCTTATAGCCTCAGTCAAACACTTGCCACCAGACTCTGTCTGACCAGGATTCCTTGCTGGAAAATTTGGATATGTTCAGGAATGTTTTTATTTGGAGAACTTCCATATTTGTTCTGTTCACATCAAGAAGTTCAGAGGCAGTTATGCTCAAAACCCAAAGAAAACCCCCCCAAAATGGGCCTCTGGCTCTGCAAAGTCCTGTGTCAGTAACAGCAAATGTGGGCCCTGAGCCATAATATGGATAATAAATAACAGTATCAATGAGGCCTTATTTTCTTCTGTTAAGCTGCAGTGACTCTACTGAGGACATGGTCATGATACTGGTGTAAAGCATGCATATAGTCAGAGCTGAATGAGGCCCGGGGAGCGTAGATCTTACCCCGTGCAAGAAAGGCTGCTCAAGAAGAACTCCTCCCTGAAATCTGAGGAAAGTCATTGTATTGCTTGGCACCTGCCCAACATGATTTCATTTTCTGTTGAGGATTAAGATGCATTAATAGCCTGAGGGCAGCAGTTTCCTTGCCAAAAATGCCTTTCTTCCCACCCTCCACCTCCCATCCTGGCCCGTGTTGTGAGGGCTTGCTGGTCAGAATGAAGGTCCTGCAAGTATTCATTGAATTATCAATAACAGTGCAGCAGTATCACTTTCTCTGGAGCAAATTCTGAGTTAATTAAATGTGCACTCTGAACTTTTTGCAAATTTCACTTATTCATGTGGAAGGTGCTGGTCTGTATATTGCTAAGGCAAACTAAAAATAGCTTGAAATATAGCACAAGGATGGCAGCCTTTAAGGCACAGCCACTCTAAAAATTTTGCTGGCAAGGGCCTATCTCTAAGACTGTCACTTACTTCAGCCCACTCTCCATCCTTGACCAATATAGTGAAGCTGGCAAAGGCCTTTATGTAAATTTGACTATGTTGGCCAGAAATCCTTTCAACGAGAGAGCTGTGGTCTCCTTGGGGAAATGGCACAAGCTAAACTGGCAAAAAAAAGCTGCTGCTGACAGAAATGGTGTCTTCACAAGGGCTTGCACAGCTCAACAGGGCCCCAGAGCCCTACGCGGGCACTGGAAGGCGTCAGTGAGGGAGGCCTTCTTTGCTGCCCAGTGCAGCAGAGAAGGGCTACCATGTGTTCATCACCAGCACATGGCCTTCTACTCTTCCGTTGGGTAGCTCCTTCTGCAGCAGAAAGCTCAAATAGTAGCACCTATATCTCAGTATCCCCTTGGGAGAGCCTATGTGGGTCTCCCTTTGGGCCTGGACAGAGAATTGAGCACACAGGGCACCAGCATGCAGAGTGGGACTAAGCACACATGGGGCAAGAAACCTGGCATACCCAGTGCCACCAGGGATGATACTAAATGGAGATGGCAACCTTTCTGTTTTGAGCGAGACAAAGCAATTTTTTTCTCTAATGTTTTGTGCAAAGAACACTACTGCAGGGGAGTAAGAGAGTAGTACTGCCCTTGAATGCCATGTTAATAAAAGCCTGTGCACAGACCAAAGAGATGACTTACCCTTTCTCCCCCTTCCCAAGCTGCTTTCTGTTGCTCTAATAACTGGAACTAATTTGATTTGTGCGGTGACATCCCGGTATGAAATTTGCCTTCTCTTCATTGCACCTGTCAGTCTCCAGCACATTGATCTCAAGATGCAAAATCACTTTAGTCAATCCCAGGCAAAATAATTTCATTCCTACCTGTGTAAATATGGAACAAAGTCATCAGCTTCAATACACCCATTTAGTAGCTGAAGGAAGTCAGATAACTAGCTGAAAGTTTTGGGGGCTGGGAGGGCTTTCTGGCATGTTGTGCATCCAGACCAATTTAAAAGATTTTTGTTGTTGCACCATGAAAGAACATCATTTGCCTGCTTAAACTCAACCCTCAGAACTAGCTTGAAGGAATCAGCTGATCCTTAGAAAAGATGTCTATAAGGAACCTAGCAGAAAGGTGAGGGGCTTTTGTAGGAGGTTGTGGAAAAGACATAGTAAATCTCTGAGGAACTATTTTGCCTAGGTTTCTGTTAAAGAATAAGATGGATGCTTACACGTAATTTGGGGCATGGCTGTTAAGTTGTTTCTGGCTGGAGAAGCAGGCTGGCTTAACAACAAATACCTGCCCTACTCTGTCGAGTAGGCAGAGCAGAAGGGCACCCACGTGCTGGCCAGAGTGGGGCCAGGATGCCCAGCCACACATTGCGCCCATCCCAAAGGTCTGGCCAGGAGACACTGGGGCTGCAGCAGCCACACAGGGACAGGGCAGTTGCAGCCACATGGATCCTGCTTTGCAGAGACCGCATGGGGCCAGAGAAAGTACCTTCAGCCCAAGCCTGAGCGTAACAGTGTGCACTGGGGTTCACAGATGGCCTGTGCCAGGAGTCAAGTCTGTCCTCATCTTTCAGAGCAGGAAATCCATATGTTGATCTTCTGTTATGTGATCCAGGTACCGGTACTAGCTGCTGTATAGCCTAGGTACTGCGTAGTTAGGTACTCAATAACACTGTGGTCTGCTGGGAAGCATCTGGTCTTCCCAGCTGTCTCATGTGTCTGCCCCTGCCTTCACACAGGAAACAGGAGCGCCTGTGAAAGTTGCTGCCTCTCCCATGTGTTGGGAGAACAACAGAGAAGGACTTGTTTCTCAGTCACAAGCACCGTCTGCAATAGATCTCACTCTCACAAAAATGATAAGACTTTAGGAGGCATGCTGGAAGGGTTGGCATTAAGCATAATAAAGTATTTTCATTGAAATCAGGGAAGGTTTCAGCAAGAAAGGTGATCCAACACTCCACTACAGAATAAAAGCAAGCTTCCCAGGCAAAATATGGCTAAGGAAGGAGTCACTTTATACCTCTAAAGGTATCCAGAAAGCTGGAAGAATTCAGGTCACACAGTGAAAATCCCTGGAGAGTCTCCCAGGTACACAAAGCAGCTCATATAAAGAGGCTGCTCAGCTTCCCTGAGGAGGCCTCTGTGGCTGCGAGAGGGCAGGGCTGTGCTCCCGCGGAGGAGCTGCTCCCGACAGCCTGGAGCAGCTGCCGGTAACTGTGTGCTGGCAGCTATAGCCCTCAAGCTCAGGGCAAATCTACGTGCATCTGCGCTGAGGAAGGAGATTCCACTTGTGCCTGTGGACATCAGAGCACCGAACCATTATATGGTCAAGGTATGGGAACAAAAGTCAATACCTGATACAGGTGGAAGGGAGTCTTTGAAGCACCTTATCCCAGAGAAAAGAGACGTAAAAGAAGCCCATATCTGTGACTACGTCACCAGCGTCTTGAAAACATAATCAAGACCTGGGATCCCACTGCGTTGACTACCACCTAGAGCACTGTCCCTGCGGGGCATGTGTCACTGCTGAGTCCTGTGCAGGGAGGGAGAGTGGCACCCCAGCTGCATCTGTGCTGCATCAGACGCCCGTGGCTGCTGCATCCACACGTCAAGGGTGTGTGACAAACCCAGCTCATTTGCAGCAGCTCTGTGCCACTCCTTGAGGCAGGACTGTTTCCAGATGCTGCCCCGGAGCCACCTGAGGGCTAATGGGAAGCAGCAACAGACCCTGGTAGCTGGCTTTGCTACTGAAAGCTCTGCAGAGAGCAGATGGATCTACAAGAAATGTCAGCTTCAGCTCTATGCAGGCTGAATCCAAAAAAGAGAGCAGCAGAAAGGAAGAGCTGGCAATATCGATTAGGAAAGTGAAATAGACAGAATGATTGGAAGCAGCCAGCACTGCACACAAAATCACTGCCCTCTCATCTACTATTACGCTGGCAGAAATAGAGACAGATGATAACTAAAAACAGCTAAATGGGATGAAACACCGAGGAAAGTCCCAGGACAGGCTCAAGATTCACCAGCTTTTAATTGATCTCTAGGCCTGAGGCAGCTGCCAGGGTCAACAGGAGCAGGCAAGCCACTGCTAAACACCCTCCTGAGGAGGCACCCATATCCTCTTCTCACACTGCAGAGAACCGGCATCCTCACAGGCTTACTGAGCTCTACATTTGTAGCTGGCAAAACAAACTCTGGTTTTGAGATCTGCTTGCTGTAGCAAAGCAACTATGGCCTGTGTAACAAGGCTGGGAGCTGGTGGATGGCAAAGCCGCTTTCCCCTACTTACGGAGCAGCAGGCTTGGGAATATCATCGACTGCAAGGAAAAATGCTCCTTATAGTGTATAGGGTGCCTTTCTCTGAATCTTGGTGTAATGCTAGGCTTTACACCAGGTTTTCACACAGGGCTTAGATGTTAACAGAGGTAGATAGGTGTCAGGGTACAGTTTTCTCCAAGCATTTTCAGTAGCACCATTGAAGTAGCAGAGTTTGTTTTCTTCACCTCCTTGATCTTCTCCAGTCTTCCCAGTCACCCGCATAAAACCCACATGCTTTCTCTCATCTGGTGCCTTCCTGGGGAATGCTAATCTCATGATTTCTTGTGCATTAAACATATCTGCATAAACTTACCTCTATCGTGGCTACGCAGAATCTGCATTGTGGAGACACAGGTACCAGGAAGTCCAAACTGGAAACCTAAGAGAAATATCTTCCAAGGATCATTACAGAAGCTGCCTGTGGAGAACTCCCTAGTGAAGTGGATCCTGCAGGCACCAGCTACGTGCTGCGCTGCAGGCAGACAAGTACTTCGGTGCCCACAGGACAGCACATCCCTCTGGGAATTTGAGCACTTACACCTTTGGAAGTAAAAGTTGTCTCTGCCTGGCACGGTTCAAGCCACATGCTGCACCACTCCTTGTCTGGTTGCACCTCTACTACTAAACAAAACAGGACTAGAGGCACTTGGGCTGAAGGGAATGACGTGGCTTGTATTCATGTATCTGAATGCTGCACCCGAGCAGGACAGCTGTGTCCAAACACCTCTCACCTGCAGATGTTTGTAGGTCAGGAGGCACTGCTAAACACCAGGGAAGGGGCTAAACTCATAGAGTAAGCACAGAGCCTCAAAAGAGACCCTGGGCTTTATGCCAAGCCAGTACAGAGGGCTCTGGGAAGAACAGAAACTGGGATAAGATTCAGAGTTCATTTTAATGAGTTCATAAAAAACAAATGGGAACAGTCTCTGGCACAAACCCTCATTGAAACTGTGGCTGCACCTTTTCTAGGTTAGAGTTATCTGGCACAGGCCAAAACACAGCCAGGGAATGCACTAACAAACAGCAGCGATAACAGTAAGCTGGTGTTAACCAGCAAAGGGCGAAATACTGCCCCTAAAAGAAAGACCACAACATTTTTTTTTTCCTGGAAAAAAAAAAAAAAGAATTTGTCAAAGGGAGGCTTGGCTCTGCTTAGAAACAAACCCAAGGTTTTTTCCACATCTTTCTTAACTCTTTCCCCTTTGATCCCTTCCTGTTCTCTCTCTGAATTGAGCTTTTTGTTTGAAAAGAGAAGAGAGAAGAGAAGAGAAGAGGAGAGGAGAGGAGAGGAGAGGAGAGGAGAGGAGAGGAGAGGAGAGGAGAGGAGAGGAGAGGAGAGGAGAGGAGAGAAAAGGAAAAAAGGAAGATCGAAACCCAAGGAAATCCCTTCTTTTCCTCTCCAAGACCAGAGCTGTTCTTGGTGGTCTCCTCCACCCCACCTTGCCCCACGCTGTGTGTCCTGTGCAGGAGGAGCTCGCCTAGAGCCTGGACGTGTTGCCCTCGCACTGGCTGACGTGCCCAGGAAGCAGCCAGCTGCCCCGCGTACACGTTGGCCAGCGGGCAGGGGCAATGAGGAAAGCGGAGGGCCAGAGTGGAGCAAAGGAGGCTGCACAGGGTTTTGTGGACTACCAAATACCAGACAGCACGGCAAGAATTGACGGAGCAGCAGTGTGCTGAACCTGGTATCTCCCTTGCAGTCTTTGCATGAGATACTCCCCTCAGCCAAAGCAGATTGGAAACAGCCAGAAAGAAGCACGAATTTTCCTTTAAACCCTGAGAACATTCTTCTACAGTGAGAGAAAGCTACAACATTGCAACATAGGCTGAACAACAAGGAATTATACTGGCCTGAGAGGAGGATGTTTGCATTTGTTTTTTGGCCATCCGGGCACAGCTAATGTAGAAACAATGAAATACAGAAGAAGACTTTGTGCTTTCCAGGAGGACTTGGTGTGGTTTATTAACACATCTATAATGCGTCATATGCAACGGACTATCCCTAAGTGACCAAGCTAGCACTATAAGGGGTGTTTGTGTGTGTGTGTGATTACTAAAAGCATTTTGAATTTGCTGTTGCAGTGTTATACACACATATTGCTCTGTTGTTAAGGAAACACTAAATCAAGTGAAGAAATCAGAACATCAGAACAGGAGCATCTTCTGCAAAATCCTGTTTCCCCCCAGCTAAAGGGAGACACAGACATTCCGAAATGTTGCTACAATCCTACAGGGACTACTGAGAAGAGACAATATTTTAATATTCAACTATAAAAAAACCTTTGCATTCTGAAGCTACGTAGGCCAGATGTATAGTTGGGTCCAAAGCACTAGCTTTACGTGTATCATAAAATATGCTAGCAATTCAAGGAATTAACACTCTGGGAGCGTGTGACAAAAATACAGTCCTCAAACAAGAAAAATCAATGTAAAACCAAGGGGCAGAAGGGAAGCTGAAAGTACTCCCTTTAATTTCCCCAAGTAATCCAGAATCCTTAAAAAATTGCTTTTTGCAAAAAATTGCATTTTTGTGCAAAAAATTGCATAGAGAAAAATATTCTTGTATTTCTTACTTATCTACAAAAAGAGAAGCTGAAAGTCCTTTTCCAAATATTTTTTTGTCTTGATGGTTGCTTACATTACAAATTCTGAATTTCCTACCTTGTTTTTGTTGGAACAGGAACAGAAGAATTAGCAGTATTATCTCAAAGATAATATACTACTCAATGTAAATTTTAATTAAGAATTAATTTCTATTCCTATTAATCTATTTTCTTTATGTTAAAAATAGTTTAGCTCAAATGGCAGACAAATAACTAGGGGAAAAGATATCTTTTCAGTGTCTAGCCTTTCAGTTAAGACCTGACAAAAATACAATTTCACTGTTGGAGTTTCAGTAAAGTCTCCACAAAATTATCGGGCTTGGCATTCCCATTTGAAAGCAAAATATTCAAATGGCAAGTCAACAGTTTTAGTTTCCCAATATATTTTGAGAAGAAATCAAAAGTGCTCAATTCTGCACTCTTTTCCTGTTTATGGGACACCTTTAAAATTAGAATCTCATTCTTCTCTTCTATCATTTAAAACCAGCCTTTCCAGGTTCAATGAGCTTAGCAGGCTCCACAAATCACTATGCACAGAGCTAGAGAAATCATTTCCCAGCTAACCCGCTACTGCACCAGCCTTCTTCAGCGATGGTTTTGGCTTGTGACTGACCACATATTCTTCTCAGATGAGCTGTTTTAATTATTTAGAAAAAATTTGTAAATCGTATGCCTAAACTGTCCAGAATGTGACTTCACATCACAACATCCTAATAACCACATAACTCTAATACCCAAGCACAGACAACTCGGCCTAATAATTTATTTTTGCAACCACAGTGATGTGCAAACCCTTCACATATCTACTAATGTGCTCCATGTCCCTCCAGCATTAGGCCAATATAACAGTTGCATCAAGAAGCCGCAAGAACTTCTTCCAGTTGAAACTCAAGTCACAGAGGTTTCATGTCACTGCTGTCACTGATCTATTGCTGTAATGCTCAGGGTTAGGCAGTCAGCGGGAGCGGGGGGGTTTCCCCTTGGAAAGTCCATTCCTGTCTTATGCTTCCTGTTAACATTTCAAAGTCAAGCTGTTGAATATTCAACTGCAGTTAGTGCTCTACCATTGTACTGACCAGAAAGCAGATCTGGTCAACTGTACAGAAAGCGTCTTTGCTCACGGCTACAGATCCATGAAGGAAAGACACGAAGCAAAGCTGGAGCGGTATCGCCCACTCACTGGCCGTTATAGCCACAGCATGGGGACCAGGAGGCTCTGGGATCGCTTTGCTCTCTCTGTCTCTTCCTAACTCCAGGTACTGTGCTCTCTAATCAGCCCCTCTGTGGTCTGCACCCACTTGTGTGTGCAAAGAAAAGGGGACCATGAAGCAACCTAAGCTTTGTGGCCCAGAGGAGGGAGCAAAGGCGCTGCTGACCCCTGTCAGTGGCAAAGCTTGTAAGAGTCAGGAGCTGGCAGGTTCTTCTGGGTGCTCTGTGTGCCTACGAACAGCGGCATCTTTCCATCCGGGATTCAAGCGGTCTGCAGACTCAGGACCCCCAAACGCAGGCTGCAGCAGATGCAAGAACAGGGGCTCCTGTGGGCGCTGTGCCATGTGGCACCTGCGAGAGGAAGCAGCTGCTCAGGAAACATCCGAACGCTGCACGGAGGTACTGCACACGCAGCGCTTTTAGGCTTGGGAGCATGGGAAAGGCTGCGTGTCGTGCTGCAGCTCCTGCACAAAAACACAACCGTAACAGAGAAGATACCACTGATGTAAATGTATTTTCCTCAGTGCTCGAGTCGCTGACTCCATGCATGGCACTCACCAGTTCCACTGCAGGAATGGCTCAGAAAGCAGCATCAGCAGATGGAAGAGACCTGTCTGCAACAGCTTTCCACCACATCCAGCAGCGAGAAACAAGGGCTTTTAACATTTTGCTAGATTCCTTTAGCTGAAAAGCAAAAAGGGACTCATTCTTCAATGACTTCCAGTTCACAGTGAAAGAAGCAAGTAAGGGCAGAAGGAAAGCTCCCAGGAATGAGTGTTAGCATGAGGACACAGGCCCTGTGGAAGAGCTACCACCCTCAGGAGCAAAGTAGATGCTGGCCAAAAGGAGACTCTTTTAGAAGCATGGCTCTTTTTGTGCCCAGAAAACAGAAAGCTTCACAGTTTTGTGGCCGCAAGCAACTCAGACATTCTAATCATAGAATCATAGAATCATAGAATCATAGAATGCTTAGGGTTGGAAGGGACCTCTAGAGATCATCTAGTCCAACCTCCCCGCACACGCAGGGTCACCTAGAGCACGTGGCACAGGACTGCGTCCAAGCGGGTTTTGAAGATCTCCAGAGAAGGAGACTCCACAACCTCTCTGGGCAGCCTGTTCCAGTGCTCTGTCACCCTCACTGTTAAGAAATTTTTCCTTAAGTTCCTATGGAATTTTTGGTGTTTCAGTTTCCGGCCATTTCCTCTAGTCCTATCAGTGGCCACCACTGAAAAGAGACCATCCCCGTCCTCTGCACTCCCTCCCTTGATGTACTTATAGACACTGATTAGATCCCCTCTCAGCCTTCTCTTCTCCAGGCTGAACAGGCCCAGCTCCCTCAGCCTCTCCTCATAGGGCAGATGTTCCAGGCCCCTGATCATCCTTGTGGCCCTGCGCTGGACTCTCTCCAGCAGCTCCACATCCCTCTTGTACTGGAGAGCCCAGAACTGGACACAATACTCCAGATGCGGCCTCACCAGGGCTGAGTAGAGGGGCAGGATCACCTCCCTCGACCTGCTAGAGATGCTCTTCTTAATGCAGCCCAGGATTCCATTGGCCTTCTTGGCCACGAGGGCACACTGCTGCCTCATGGTCAACTTGTCATCCACCATGACACCCAGGTCTTTCTCCGCAGAGCTGCTCTCCAGAAGGTCGGTCCCCAGCCTGTACTGGTGTCTGGGGTTATTCCTCCCTGGGTGCAGGACCTTGCACTTGGCCTTGTTGAATTGCATGAGGTTTTTCACCGCCCAGTTGTCCAGTCTGTCCAGGTCCCTCTGGATGGCAGCACAGCCCTCTGGGGTATCGGCTACTCCTCCCAGTTTCGTGTCATCAGCAAACTTGCTGAGGGAGCACTCTGTGCCTTCATCCAGGTCATTGATGAATAAATTGAACAGGACTGGACCAAGGACTGACCCCTGGGGGACACCACTAGCTACAGGCCTCCAACTAGACTCTGCACCGCTGATCACCACTCTCTGGGCCCTGCCATCCAGCCAGTTCCTAATCCACCTCACTGTCCACTCATCTATTCCACACTTCTGGAGCTTACCCAGGAGGATGTTGTGAGGGACGGTGTCAAAAGCCTTGGTGAAGTCGAGATAGACGACATCCACCGCTCTCCCCTCGTCTATCCAGCCGGTCATTTCATCATAGAAGGCTATCAGGTTAGTCAGGCAAGATTTCCCCTTGGTGAATCCATGCTGACTACTCTTGAGCACCTTCTTGTCCTCCATGGGCTTGGAGACAACGGCCAGCATGAGCCGTTCCATCACTTTTCCGGGGACGGAGGTGAGGTTGACTGGCCTGTAGTTGCCTAGGTCCTCATTCTTGCCTTTTTTGAAGACTGGCGTGACATTGGCCTTCTTCCAGTCTTCCGGTACCTCCCCCGTTCTCCAGGATCTTTCAAAGATGATGGAGAGCGGCTTAGCTATGGCATCTGCCAGCTCACGCAGCACTCTGGGGTGCATCCCATCAGGGCCCATGGATTTTTGGGTATCGAGTTTCCTTAGGTGCTCTCTGACCCAATCTTCCTCTACCCAGGGCAAGTCTTCCTCTCCACCAGCTTCTTCTCTTGTCTCTAGGGCCTGGGGCTCTAAAGGGCTGCCCTTGGTAAACACCGAAGCAAAGAAGGCATTGAGCAACTCTGCTTTTTCTGTGTTATTTGTAACCAGGGTGCCCATCCCGTCCGCCAGCGGACCCACGTTTTCCCTGATCTTCCTTTTGCTGTTAATGTATTTGAAGAATTTTTTTTTGTTATTTTTAACGTCCCTTGCCAGCTTGCCTTCCAGACGTGCCTTAGCTTTCCTAATTACAGGTCAGGTGTTGTTAGCAAATCCAATTTGGTCTAAACTCTCCTTTTAAGTAGCAGAATTATTCTTTTCCTGCCCGCTTTTTCCCCACATTGAATTCTAAGTCAACTGAACCTTTCAGTATGCATTGCTAAAAACTTCCTAACTGTGCTGTGGGAAGGGCTTGCTACAAAGCTCTGAGGAACAGAGGCAGTAATGGAAGTTCTCAAATGCTACTAACTCTGGCCACAAATCTAGGAGCTGAAATAACCGACCTCCAGAAAACAACATGCTCTGGACAAGCCGCTCCAGGTATCATACAAATAATTATACTGCTCTGGCTGGAAGACACAGTGTGTCTAAGAAAACCAGAGACACTTGGGGAGTCCACTCTGCATGATAACTGCTTGAAATTCAAGAGCAGGAAGCTCGCCGCATGCTTTAGCCAGGGTCACACTACAGGGATCTTGCCCTGTGGGTGCTGCAATGAGGACAGGAGCGCCTCAGAGGTTTTTAACTCATTATTTCTTCCTTGTTCTGCCACCAGAGGGCAGGGCTAACTTCCCTGAAACGCAGAAAAGCTCCCGCTGTGAATCCCACAGGTTTGCCTGCTACGGAAGTCTCGTGTGTTTTATTAACCTTTGTCCATCCTCCATGCTCTTCAGGCTGCTCAAAGATCTAAAAAGGCGTCTGAGAAAAAGAAATCCCGAGGAACCGAGGGAGATGCTACACAAATCTCCACAGCGTGTCTCATGCAAGGCTCTGCTGTGATCCATCTCAGGTGGAAAGCGACAAAGGGCCGCGGGAGGCTGCTGTGAGGGTGGGCTGGGGAAGGAAGTCGCCTCAGGGATGGTGGCAGCCCTGGTTCTGTTTGTCAACACAAGTCCCACATCACCCACATACGTGGAAGGAGGATCTGGCTCCCTAGCATGGGGCCAGTGGAGTCTGGGCAGAAAGCGTGTGTTGTTGGGTGGCTCTGGCGAGGCAACACTTTTAGGTGGAGCGGGGAACGTGTATCCACTATTGACTGTTGACAGTCATTTCCCTCACCAGACTCCTTGCTACCAGAGACTGGGCAGCTTGTGAGGCAAAAGGAAATGCAGCCAACCATCACTTTGCATGGTTTGGAAAAGCGTCTGATACTGCTTAGAAGATCTGAAGGGATCCTGTTCAGGAGCGGTTCTGTCAACACGTATCTTCTGCTCTACCCAGCTTGCACCCGGGAGTTCTACTTAAGTGTCAGGGGCATTTCGTGCCACTGCATTTGACAGATCAATCAGAAAGCAATTCCCTGCTTTAAGGAGGGCACAGCATCTCCTACCAAGCTACTCCCTTCTGCTCCTCCTTACTGTATGGACCTTGAAAGGGCCATACAGAAATACGCTATATTGCACAGCCACGTTTTCAACATCAGGACTGGTCCCTTTTGAGACAAAGAAAAGATGAAGCCCTTGGCTTTGAAAGGCTTCCTAGAGCAGACCAAGGAACAAGGAGACTCCAGGTCAGAGGATCCCTTCCCATGCTCCCCACGGAACAGAGGGGCCCCAGGAAGTCTCCCCTTGGTAATGGTCTTGCACATAGAAGACAGCACTGGCCACTTCTTGGTTTCATATTTTCTGTTTCAAGTCATAATCCTCTGCCTCAAACCCTGGGGCACTGATGAGCACTGCTGGCAGGTGTTAGGGCTCCAAAGGTAAAATCCATGTGAAAGACAGAAGCAGATTATTACCAAAGCAGTCACTTAAAAACAGGGAAGAACGCAAGTAATCGTTGTTGCATTTGTCAGACACAACGGACATGAATTGAATTCAGACAGTTCCGTGCTTAAAAACAAAAGACACTGCGAGTCTGCTCCATCCAAGCACCAGATAACAGAGCCCGTTGTGGTGGAAAGGATTAGGAGTGTGTGAGTGCCGACTTAAGGCCTACAGATTTCCCAGGCAACCAAGACTGTGTTTCCATGCAAATGTTCAGGCTACCAAAAACACCAGAAGTAAAGAAACTGAAAGGGTCTGCTTTACAGAAGCAGAAATATCAATAAATCAGCATTTCATGAAAGTTTACCATAATGTACCAGCAGGTCCTCAATGGTGTCTTAAAACAACCGTTTTCTTCCTCTCATCCTGAGAAGCTGTCTCTCCATCCACACCACCGGCTTTGAGAATGTGGGGCTGCAAAAGCTCTGTAAAACACCGATGTCCTGCGGATGTTGTGCTACAGTCCCTGCGCTCCACAGCGGACCTCTTGGTCCAAGGGCTGCAGCTCCTCCACCGGATGCGGAGCACTGAGCATGTGTCTTCATCGTGTCAGAAACCCCTATGATGTGACCCATGATTTCTTTTGGTGTATCCTGTCCAACAAAAAACATTATGTCTGTCCACTTTCCATCCTATATTCTGTAGTTGCCAAATGTCTCTCGGCTGTCTCTGCCAAAAACACTGTATAGATGGTACTTTGTCCTGGCAGTACTGAGATTCCAGTGCACTAGTCCTGGATGAAGATGCCTGGTGCTATAAATGGCTCTGTGCGTACTTCCAAATACTAGCCAAAGTGAGTAATTTGAAACTTCCCTGGACAAAACTTCTAAATTAGGAACTCAGAAAAAGCTTGCCATTTCCTAACCTCACCAACAAAAACTAGGTATCACAGAGGCAGGGTTTTCTTTCCTACCCAAACCTTCAGCAAGGTGGAAACAGCCCTAACAGCACATTTACAATGACAGGGAATTCTTTTCTGAGCTTTCTAGACATACTTTTTTGCTCCAGCTGTTAGACGCTGGTCTACAACTACCTCACTTGCAACAGCAGAACTAAACCCCAAGATGATTATGCAGCAACCATGGCACTCTTGGTGTTTCAAGGAACTCCTGGGTTCCTGGGAAACCTGAATGCACAGTTTCCATTAAGAAGTGCCAGTACATGGGATGTACACTGCTGATAATCCTGACAAAAATGGATAAATAGAAGAGATGATCAGCCACTGCTGTAAACGCATGGCAGTCACACAGGGTGACTGGATGGGAACTACAGGCATCTTTGAACGTGACTGTCCCACTTGCCATGGCTCGTGGAGCGAGGCGCCAGGCTGCACTCGCCAGGCAGTGCCTGTGACGCACCTTTGCGGTGAATACCACGTGCCCAGTAAGAGCTCCTCGTGCATGAAGGGCATAGCATGTGCTGGCCAGCCCCGTTGAGAGCTTGGCTGCTTCTACCTGTGGGAAGGCAAAGAAAGGGCATGCAGATCCCGCTTGCCTCTTGTAGGATGGCATGTTGGGCACGGAGCTTTTAAAGCAGCTCTAAGAAAGCCTGCTGACCCCATCACCACCTGGCAGGGTGCTTTGACATTTAATAATACACAAGACTGAGGCCTGGAAACATATTTCAGTCTCTTTCCAGCCCTCCTACACGTTATATCTTTATGACAGGTTTTGTCTACAGGAGCAGAGAAAGATTGCTTATCCTTCTCCCTCTGTGCCTTTTTGCAGGGCCCAGGTAAAAGCTCGTCCTTTCTGCTCAAGAGGCCGAGTCCTCAGATTCATTGTATCCTGCTGGGACTGCAGCCTCCCTCTGCCATGGAAACCCAGCAAAGCCATCCATCAGGAAGCGCCCTGTGCAACCACCTTGGAGCCAGCCATCATCTCAACTCAGACCAGGATATTATGTGGTCGGTTTTGCCTGCAGGGGCAAGAGGGCTCTGCTTAAACAAGGATCTTGTATTTCAATTTTTTTTTTCCCTGTGTGTTTGTGAAAGCTAAACGACATCTGGAAGAGCTCTCCTTTAGTCCTAGCATTATTTTCTGGAACAACTACTTCTTTTAATGCTGCTCACAGAAACAATAGGAAGTTCCTCTAGAAGTGGTAACAGTGCAGCTCCTCTGAAGTCATCGGTATTTTGGCAGCAGCTACTTTCATCAGCAGAAAGCAGCCCAGGGTTAAGGATGAAGCTGTAGGTGAAGCATTACTGCTCACAGCTCCACTCTGCTTAGTGTTTCTATTATAAACCTTTGCTTTCCCGCTCAAGGAATTTTTCTTTGGGTTAAAACCCAGTACACATAAAGCTGGCCAGAATTACTGTTGGTCCTTATTACTTCTGCTGGTGCAGCAGAGATGCATCTTGAAACATATATTGAATTTTAAATTACACCAATGTTCCCTTCCTTTTGAACTTTTTCACTGTTTTACTAGTTTGAGGGACCATCTTTATTGCTCAATAAGCCCAATTCAGCTGTGTGTGCTTATACCTCCAGAGAAGACTCCCTAATAGAAAAGTATTAGTTAGCTTAATAAAGAACATTTGCCACAGAATATTTGATATGACCTGTATGATTACAGAACTGTGTTTTGATTTTCTTTTGCTCTCCACAAGGCAGCATGAGCACTGAGAGAAGAAATCACCTGTTCTAGTAAACAGTTCTGCTGTGTCACTGCTATTGACCCCTTGCTTTCTGTAGAGTTTCCCTGATTTTGGCTCAGGAAAGACAACAGAAGTTTCAGATCCTTAATGATCCTCCTAGAGTAGTATTGAAGAATGTTTCAGCAAACCAGGCTAAACTAGAGCGTATCTACAGATAAGCGTATGTTGAGTCTCAGAAGCCTTTCACTACTTATGTGGAAAGAAGCATCTTGGAGTCACTGCATGGAGCAAAGTACCAGTTCAGGATACCTGTTAAGACAAGAAATAGGATAAGCTCTTTAGCACTGCCTTTCTGCACTTCTAAACTGAAGTGGGAATGTTATCATGGGTCAGCATCTCCCGGCTGCCTTATGTGAATCTGTTTTTGCTACATTCAGAGACACACAATGCAGCACAAATTGGTTTGAGGGAGCGTGGAGAGCAGAGCTCCTGCTGAAGGGAGGGGTTTTTCATATTTTTCTCAGGATGGTGTTTCTGTTTTCAGATGAAAAATGAAGCTCCAAAACAATATTGTTTTGTTCTCCCTCTCTCTCCTCTCTTATTTATTCCTTCATTTTCCTCAGCAACTAGGTAAGGAGGAGAAAAACAGGCGAAAATCAACAAAGGGGGCTCAGTCTAGAGAAGCATCTGCAGGTGAGGAGCAGATGAATGGGAGGGGATGAAGCACGTGGCAGGAGGAGAGTGGGGCAAGCACCACATCTTTCCTGTAGCGGGCCTCTGCAAGGATCACATCAGGGGTCAAAATCTTTCCTTTGGAGCTGCAAATCACAGCTACACTGGCTAGGTTAGAGGCACATGCTTCTGTAAGCAGGAATGGTAGAGCAAACCTCTCTACTAGGAGGTGATCTAGAGAAGTAAGAGGCACCAATATAGGGAGCAAAATTTAACCTTGGCAGCTGCCTTAGCTAATCTCCTCAATTAGGCAGGTGAAACTTGATAGATACAGAGTTCTGTAATGCTAAAGGATAGATGTATTTTTTAAGCTAATGTTCCCAATTTACAAAATGATGACAACAGCCTAAGGAAAGCACAGCTCTGCCATTCTATCTCTATAGGTCAGGAGTTAAAAATTTTAGTATTGTCCTATTCTTTTATAACACAAAAATATCAAGGCTGGACATTGTATATCTTTCCCTTTAGCTGGCATTCTGCAGAAATAGCCTCATTTGTATTCTGTATTTTACTTGAGAAAAAAAAAAAAAAACTCTGCATTGCCACAACTAAGTACTTCCCTACTGCGATACAGAGATTTCCAAACAGTCACAATAAATTCAGCATGTCCCTACTAACATATTTTATTCATACTGTTGGTCTGCTTAGCCTTGCCTTAAATTTTAAGTTCCAGACTTCTTCAAAAATATATAAAGCAAAATAAAACAACTTGCTTTCTCTACATGACTGTACAATATCATTGCCTCTACTTCAAGGCTGATCTATCATGGATTCCAGGGTGGTTTTTTTGTTTTTGTTTGTTTGTTTTCCCACAGAGGGCTTAAATATCTTCCTGCACAAAGAAGAAAATTTTGACTTCTTAAAGTGCTATTGTCTACAAACTGTGGCTCCTTTTCCAAATAAAAAATGTTTTTCAAGCTGCGGAGAAGCTTTGGACTGGACGATCCCACAGACTGAGTCTTCCTTCAAGACCATGCTCGATGTGGGGGCCCAGCGGGACATGCAAACCTTCCACCACACAAACCAATCCTGGGGCGCTGCATTCTGCCTTGAGGAGGAGTAACCATCTCTGTTAAGGACTGGTCCCACTGGTCCTTCATGGTTGGACCTTCCCACAGAATAGCAGTGTCATTTTCCTCATATTCTGATTTTGCTTGTGAAGGAAAAAGCAGCGACACCCATTAACTGTTTTTTAGGAAACACTGCAGAGAATTTGATTGCTTTGTGTGGCAGAACCACTTGTTGTAGAGCTATCAGCAAGGCAAAGATTTCACCTACGGTTCTAGGCAGACATTAAAGGAGCATCCTCCAGGTAAAATAAAGTCTGTGTAGCGTTTGGCCTCAAGCTACAAGAGCCATGGCACTCCAACATGCTTGGGACACTCTGGGGATTGGGGAGGTAAAGAATTCACCCCATCTAATTTTAGCCCTTTAGAAGTAGAGGTGTCCACATTACATTACACTCCTTCCACATGAAGAGAGGCTTCCCTGAGGGAGGGCTCAGAATAGGATGATTCATGATCTTGAAATCCCTCCATCATGTTAGAGGGAAGCAGGCAAGGTTCATAGTGGGCTCCTCTACCTTGCAGACGCTCTAAGTGAAGCAGACATACCCACTCTTTCTGGTGTAAACAGAGGAAAACACCTGAGAAGAAAAGGGAGAAAATGTCAGCTGCTGGCAGTGATGTGTCAGGAACAGCAGGTCAGAAAAGATTCTCCTCTGCACTCTGTGAGAGACATTTTCTGCAACACTTAAGTTTCCTCTCACTGGCTGTCCTGGGAATCAACTTTCCAAATTTCTATGAGCTGGGAGCCAAGGGTGACAGAGGTAGGCAGGGCAAGGATCCACCCCATGGTCTCCAAACCAGATAAGCAGGACAAGTCCAGTGATGGTCACCAGGACCAGCTGCAGTCAATGCCAAAAAAGGCAGGTGAGAGATCAAGCTGGAAAGCCAAGTCAGCAAGGTCCAAGACTAGCAACAATACAGCGCAGCTCGGGCAAGAGCCAAGGCAAAGGGTCTGTGCTTAAAAGCAGCTCTTGGCGAGTGGACACAGAATGTGTTAAGTGGTGGGCCCAGATGTGACTGCTCACGGTGCAGAGGGCTTCTTGGTGTGCTTTGGGTCTTGACTGCTATAGCTCCCTTTGACTGGTTACACACCCCGGCACAGACACAGTCACAGCCAGTACCATGACTCACGCTCAGGCATTCCGCTTTTTAATTGTCAGGATGCCTCATTCTAAGATCTCTTCTTCTCCCACTCTAGTTCTCCCCCAGCATTACATGACTATTAATAATCTCTCCTGGAAGGAGCTGGAAGCAGAGGGAGAGCTAAGGAAATCAGCTACATTACGAAGCACTACAGTCAACGCTCTGCAAATGAGCAGAGAAGAGATGTTCACTGGCAGCTTCTCGTTCTTCCACCAGAGCTTCTCCAGCAGCACCAGCTCCCTGGCCTGGGCAACTCAGCCAGTGCTATAATTCAGCGTAAATCAAAAAATTTATTTCAGCAGGAAGAGCTGAGACAGCGGAAGGATTCTTGTCACCATCTCTGGATGAGCCCAGGAGAGGCAGAAATGGTTTGTTTAACGCCATTTCTCATTATTCCTGACACTTTATGACTCATTAAGTGTCCTAGTTTTGTAGCTAACTCCTGCTGAGCTCAACATTTGATATACATTTATGGGTGGCCTGTTGGCTGTAAAAACAATTGAACTATTCATAACTCCACTAACCACGTTAACTCCTTCCTTTGTCTGCCAGCTTTTCATTGAACAATTGCAAGATAAAGATACTAGAGACTTCAGTTCCTACCACAGAACCAATTACATTTATCTGGACAATTTATTAATATACCTATATACTGCAATTACAGACACTTGATCTGAGCCTAGACAAGCTGCATCCTAATTCCTTTTACACTTCTCTCCTTATTCAAGTACACTTTTAATCACAGATTTATTTGTGCAAGGGGGTGGCTGATACTGACTCTCTTCAAGGTGGGATATATACACATAATCAGAACTAATCCATCCCTGTGGAACTGGAGCAGGAAACAAATAGCCCTACTTGGCCATAACTGGTAGGAATTAGAAGCACAGGGCTTTGTTCAGGAACCTCCCTGTGACAGGAGTGATCTTGCCAGCCTCTGCCCCATTTTTCATCTGGATTTCTTTGAAAAACATCAGTGAGAATTAAAAACAGGGCCCAGCAACATTTCGACCCCATCTGACAATTAGTGCAAATAGTGCAGCCAGTGGCAGTCAGCATAAGTTTGCAGACATAAGTATTTTTGGAGATAGCAGTGGATTTATACTGTCTCCTCAGCAAGTGTCGTGTACAGTCATCCTGCACATAGGTCCTCAGGTCTGTGGGTTGATTTAATTTTCCTTTCATTCACTTGAAACACCAAGCCACTAAGCTTCTGTAAGCACAGGACTTTGTACATGTTGTTGAATAAACTCAATCTGTGTATATTTTGGAACACGATTGAAAAGTTGCTAATAAAATCGCACAGGACTAAAATAAGTATTATCTTGGGTTGCTTAAACTCGATGAAAAAGGTACGTGCAGCTTCAACAGAACAGGCTGTCATGGTAGTATCGCTGATTTCAAATTTCTAATTTGGATCTGAACAATCTCAGAATTCAGGTGTGATTTGGACTGGTGTTCACCAGACAAAGATTAATTTTCACAATGATTCGCTCAATTTAGGCATGTCTGATCACAAAGAAAACAGATAATGCCTTCAAGGATACCTTCAAAGGCAATTTCATATGCAAATTCTCAGGCTGGTTCAATACTGCCAACCTCATACATTCGATAGCCAGTAGTCCTGATAAAAATGGGAAAAAAAAAAAAAAGGTATTTTGGGTCTTGACTTTTAATTCTCGATGCTTGAGCCCACCAGCATGTTCTTTAGGATCAGCTAATTCTCATTCAAGACTAGGCCCCCGCTCCACCAGCATCCCTGTACATTCCTGCTGCTTGTCTTAGGTCAACACAAGCTACTGTGCAGCCGAGGGGAGAGCTAAATGAGTTTTACAATCTGGCCAAAAACCCACCGTGAGCAAAGGTTAGTTGTCCTCAGGATCAGCTTGTGCGGACAGAGAGGAGCCAGGAACTCTCCAATAGATGGGCTTAACTGAGCATGTAGCTGCATAGGAATTTGCGTTATTTTGATGAGTCACTAGAAAGGCCTCCAAAAAAAAATCCCAGAAGATGAGTTTTTCAGTGGATGAAGCAGAAGTCATTCTGCAGATGTGCACTTGCTATCCATTGCGATCCAAATGCAATCCAGGACAGTGGAACAGCAGGAGCACAGTTCGATTTATACTGCATGCAATGTGAAGCCAACCCTTTGATCACACTGCCCTGGGATGATATTTCCAAGGTTTTCTCTGCAACCGAGAGGTAGAGTTAGATTTATTTTACTTAGAGAAAGGTACTAGTCACCCATCTAGAAGAACTAATGTTTTAAAAAGGGCCAAGGCAGCAGCAATCTGAGCAATGTGAAGAAGGACAGACCCCCCTCCTCTTCCCTCCCGCCCCCCGCTCCCTCCTGCTGGGTAAAATGGGCCTTGTTCTCTCTCGCAAAATGCTTTCTCTCAAAGACAGTTTGCAGTAGCAGCCAGGCTACATTTTGAATCTAGCACGGGGTAAACCAGAATGACTAATACAGCTGTTCTGCTCAGGTACTGCTTAGTCCAGTCTGTTTCTGCAGCAGCTTCCACTATGCAGAGCAATTCTTTTCAGCCAGGAAAAACAAAATCACACACAAAAAACCCACCAAAACCCAAACAAACAAAAGCAAACAAACAAAACCCCTCAAAAGGTCTCTCTGATTTCTCTTAGGGGCTTTGACTGCAGCGTTTCCTCGTTGTCTTGCACTGCATTGTGCAAGTTTTAGACCCTTACCATTGCTAATTTGGGCTTTTGGTGAAGGTAAAGCTGATACTTGAAAGGCAGAGACATGTCTGCTCTTAAGCACAGAAAATACACAGTATCACATCAGAAGGAATGACTATGACAAATTGCAACGCAGAGGCTTCAAGTCAGACAAAGTGCATCTCTCGAAGTGATTTAGTTATTTTTTTACCCCATGAAATAAGTGACATCTCTCAAAAAAAAAGACTCCTTGTAGGGAACTTGATCCTTTGGAAGGGAGGATGAGTGGTGATTACAGATGAAATGCAAAGGTGCTTTCAGCATAGCGGCTGGTTGTTCGATTTTCTAATACAGCACATCACACTGTTAATGGAAATGTAGCTTTTCACCTTCTGTTTTTCTCCCAGTAGAATTAATTCAGCACTCTTTGCATGCCAGGCATGCAGTGTCACAGCTGGGAGCTCTGGAAAGAGGGAGAAAGCACAGCTTGCACCCGGCCTATGTGATAAGATCACATAATGTCTGCAATAAAGCTGGGAACTCAACCCACCGCCTTTGCCAAGTGACTTCATCGCAAGATCATCTTTGTTCTTGTCCACAGGAACTGCTCTACACTATTGCAGCCTGACGGAGCCGACAGACTGGGGGGAAAGCGTCTGGTTGTTCTGGAGTCCTTTGGCAGATCTGCAGGGACAGAAGTTTCCTGTTCTACTCTGTGATGTAGCAGAAAGCGGCGGCGGTGGGGAGGGAAACACCTACAAATTCCCACAGGAACTGCTATCCCTTCCAGTATGCTCAATTTCTTTCCTAGCTGTAGCCTACACATCCATACCTGTCAGGATTGCCGCTCTTTCAAGACTGTGAGGGCCTAGTTACTCAGAAACAACACAGCGCAGAGAGGAACAGCTGTTAAATGCTGGTGAAAGAACTGCACTGGCAAAGCAGCACAGGCTGCAAAGTGTTTGGGAAGCCTCAGAGCTGAAAAGCACGACAGGAATGCCGCCTGGCAAGGCTGCTGCTATTCATACTGTGCTGCTAAAGTGTCTCAGTAGCTGCCAGGACACAGGGCAGTTATGGAGAGAGATGATCATGTTGTTCATTAAATGGTCCAGTTAGGATATAAAATTGGGAAGAAATGGGAGTAGATTTGTTCATATAATAGGAACCACTGCCCAAAGCACTGGCTATGCTGAAAGCCCCAGGAAACAACGGAACAGGGCCTGTGTGAAATACCTCCTTGGCAGGTGACTGCCAATGAAGCAGCTGAAACTCTCGCTTGGATTTGTGGCTATGTGTTTGGGAAGACAATGAAGGTGCAAAAGCCACAGAAACACTGTGAAGAAGCTGAGAGCAAGTGTCTGGGAGCACTGCAGGCTTGTGCTTGAGTGAGGGAAAAGTACATCCTGCTGTGCTGATATGCTCAGGATACAGAAACTGAAGAAACATCCAACTCATATTTCTTCCTGTTGGAAGCAACTCCCAAAGCTCAACTCTTAATTAGCTGCTCAGACCAGGAGGAGATAATCTATTTTTCCAAGTGCTCAGGTAAAAAAAAAAGGTGGTGGGAGGGGGAGTGAAATCATATGGTATGAGGCAAGCTTCTGCTCTATTACTGTGGTGTCAAAATACAGCCTCTTAAATAAAGTCAGAATATTATTTTGTGTGTGCTTAGGAGCAAACTATAATCCCTCATCCAACATTACCTGAGTCTGCATAGTCACCCTCGTATAAATGACACCATAAAGATATATATTCAGCCATAATCTTTCTTGGTTCCAATCAACATAACTACTAACAATGCTTCTTTCTGTATATAACAGGAAGAAAAACGGGCAAGTTTTATTTCAGAAAGGGAAAGACAATTTGCATATAGCTTTTATTATCTCTGCAGAACAAAAAACTCGTAACAGTGCCAAAACATAAACTTCCTAAAGCCAAAACCTACAGGGCAGAGCTTTTCTTTCTTCACTGTGTGTTAATCAGCAGACATTGATTTGTGAACCTGTCAATAGGGTTTATCGGAGTGGTGAGTCATCACAAGATAATTTTGAAGGTTATCTGTCAGCATATCTAAGCAGCCTGGCCTTCCTCAAACAGATGATTTGAAGACAAAAATCAATGGCAGGGAGATTTTGCAACTTTCAAACTGCTTGTGATGGAACTTTTATATAATAAAAATTCAAGTATTTTGTTCAAATGTACATAGTGTACTGCTGTGAATGGCCAAATTTGTGTTTGGGCATACAGCAAATATACCAGCACAAACCTCAGCTCTGCTGTGCAAGTCCCTTTTTCGGGGCTGGAGGACACAGTCAGTTCAACCTACTGAGGCTGTTGTCAGCAAAACATCAAATCGCCTTTTAGGTGAACACCAATGTGCTAAAAGTCAATTCACGTGAGCCCCCCCAAAGAGCTATCATGGGAGAAAAGGATTACATCTGTACCAACCCATGTTGGATTCGGAGAGCAAGAAAAAAGCAAGGAATTCCAGTTCTTCGCTAATCTTTGTGCTCCTATCTCCCTGACAGGCTCTGCATGTTTCTAATTCCCACAGGATTATTTCTGCAGGAGCTGGAGGTGTTGTCTAACATATCAATGAGAGCTCAGCTCCCACAAGAGCTCAGAGCATGGAAGTACGTACAGGCTTGACACAGCTAGGAGACTTGTCAGACCTAGAAGCCGCACTCTCAGCTGTCTCCCTGCCGCTATCCCAGGTTTTTCACAAGGCTGTTGGTAACCCCCTGTCATGGGCACGCCGAAATGGACGTTCCTGTGGGTCACTGCACAGCCCTGGCTGGTGCTGATGGAGCTGGGCAGCTCATGGCTTCGGAAAATCCCACCTCCTGCCTGCAGCTCTCCTTCCTTACTGCAGAAAGCGGTCACCTAAGTGCCTTTGAGAACAAACTTTGCAAGGCTGGGAGTCGAGCGCCGGGAACTGTCGAGATCCTCATCAATGAGGCAGGAAACGAGGGCGACGAAAGCTACTCACAGCCAAACCCCTCCCGGCTGCCGCCCAAGAGCGCCGAAATGAAGGGGCGGCAGCATCTGCCGCGCACAGCTCCCCGGCAGGGTGCGAAGCGGGGGCCCCGCGCTCTCCCTGCCGACCCTGAGGTGGCCATGTCCGCTAACGGTCGCCGCCAACAGCCGCCTCAGGGCTCCCCCGCCCCAGACCCGCCAGCCGCGCGGGCAGCCGCAGTCCCTCGACCCAGGGGCCGAATGGCGGCGGCGACAGGCAGCACCAGCCCCGGCACCTCCCGGCGGGGCCGGCGGGGGCGCCACAGCGGCCGCAGACGCCGCCGCGCGCAGAGGTGACGCGCGCAAGATGGCGGCGGGCGAGTCGGCGGCCGAGCGGTACCGGCCCAACCGCTTCGTCTCGCTCCCCGCCGAGCTCGACCCGGCCACGTTCGAGGCGTCGCCGGAGAAGCGGCGCGCCGAGGCGGAGCGGCTGGCCATCCGCGCCCGCCTCAAGCGGCAGTACCAGCTGCAGCTAAACGACCCGCGCCGGCCCGCCGTTATCGTGAGTATCGCCCTCGCGACGACCTTGGCGGCGGCGGGGCCGGACGCTCACGGTCGCGTTTCTCTCGCCCGCAGGAGGACCCGGCGCTGCTCCGCTGGGTATACGCCAGGACGCAAAACGTGTATCCCACCTTCCGCCCCACGCCCAAGACGGCCTTTCTGGGCGCCGTGTACGCCCTGGGGCCCCTCCTCTTCTGGATGTTCACCTTCAAGTACGACAGGGTGAGTGCGCGATGGGCAGCGGGCCCACCATGGCCCTGAGGAGCCTCGTCCCTGGAGGGCACGAGGGAGGCAGGCTGGTGGCTGGTGGTGCCCTCGCTGCCCTGCGACTGGGTGCTGAGCACCGCTGTGCCCGGGGCCTGCCTCGAATCCACGCATGCAACCCGTCGTCATCCGCCCTTGGAGCCCTCACGTGTGCACCAGCCAGCAGGGTGTTGGGCTGCACTGAGCTTCTCCCTAGTGCTGTTCTCCCCGCTGCAGGCAGGTACTTCCAGCTGTTGACACGCAGTAGCCGTGTCCTCTAGGAAATACGGAGCTTACAGGTGACGGGCTGGCAAGGAAGGTCTTTGTGGCCATTCCCCAGTCTTAGGGGCGCAGGGAGGAGTTTTAACCCTGATGCTGATCTTGCTTGGATTTTTATGCCTTCGGAAGATTTGGGTCACTTTTCTCCCAGCTCCTGGAATGTGGGTGTTGCAGTCGAAATGCTGGGAGAGCATTCTTATAATGCTTAGATATGTTTCGGGAGAAAGTAATATCTGACTGGCAGGCAGCAGCTAATAGCTGTTTTTTGCTACTCAATTTGTGGCTGTTGTCAAACAGTTTTATTTCCCTCTCTTGCAAAAAAGAAAAAAAAAGAAAAGTAACTTTGTTCTTTAGGTCAAATCATAGTACAGGAAGTACAAGCTTCAGTTAAAATTAACAAAATATTTCAAGGAATGCTGTTTTCTAGGATAAACCAAAAATACAGGTTTTAAGAAACCTACAGAACATGTTGATATAAGTATCTTTAAAAGTTAGCATCTCTACAGTGTTCTGTTGTGCTGTTTGACACTTGAATGGCTTAGCATATAAATGCTTGAAAATAAAATTTGATGATTGAAAGTGAAATTTAGGCATACTTGCCTGGGAAGATGTAAGCTGAAGTATTTGATACAGACTCCAGGATGCTTCCTTTTCCTTACTCCAGTTCTCTTATTGATTTTCCAGGGAATTTATTTGTTTTCCACTTTTATATAAAACAAGGTAGTGATTACATTCCTTTTTCTAAGAAAGGACTGTTGTGTGGCCTGGGGAAGTAGAAAATAAGTATAAATTGCTTAGATTTAAGATCTTAAGTAGATTTTTTTTCTGTTTTTGTAGACATTGTCAAGATCCTTTCTGCTGGATGAGTTTTAAATACCATCACTCTACCTTTCAGAATGGCACATGATTGCAGAGTGAGATACAAGTGGGGTGAATGCAAGCAAAGGAATATTTAGGCAAACTATGAAAGATTTCATTGTGAAAGATTTCATCTTTCACCCAGAAAGAGGAGGTAGAAACTTCTATGTAAATCAAGTAGTTATAGCTAATTTGGTGAAAAACATGTAATGGGAGTTGAACCTCTTTGGCCTGTGAGAATAGATGGATGTGCAAAGAGAACAATCTGAGCACCATTTTTCTAGCTGATAGGTGAAGCTATATATCTCATTTTTGTTTGTTTTGTTTTAGTTTGTTTGTTAACAGTGGCTGTCAGGATCTGTGCTTTTGTGGTTCCATCTTCCCCTATTCAATGCTGACAAACTAGAATTGCTTTTCTCTTATTCTAGGATGATTGAAATGTCTTCTTTAATAATGATAAACATTTTTGTTTTCTCCACAGGATCGCAGAGAGAAGCTTTACCAGGAAGGTAAAGGCAAGCATCCACTCAGTCTTTTCTGAGTTCCTGGAATCAGTGCTGTAATCCAGTGCTGCTGTTGGGACACAAATAAAATTAATAAGGTGTATGTACACTGACATTTCTCCTTCCTAAGAATAAAACTTAATTACTCCTTTGTTGTCTTGTATCTTTAACAGTTACAGGAAGTGAAACAGTACAGAATATTGATACATAATGAAGATACTTAGAGGGTGTTCAGAACAGTTTATTGCTTTGAGTCTATGTAGAGAGACTCCTTTTACACTGTGGAATTTGCTGCTGACAACCGCTCAGGCTGCTGTTTGCAGTTAGTCACTGGCTAAAATGTTCAGCATGAGGCTGATTCCAAAAGAACAGCGTTGCTTGAGCTACTTCTTACTGATGTCAGTTTGACTGTAGCTTGCCCATATCAAATAATAGGGAACCTCTGTGGTCAGTTTGGAGCAACTCTTTAGGTACCTGAGTTCTTCTAATGCGGTAATTTTTTCTTTTCCCTAATAAACATAAGATTTGGGCTTGTATTTTATTGCAGTAACCTTCAGGATAAAATTACGCCATCAAATTTGGTACCACATTGTCATTTTATATCTGATTAGTAGCATTTCCACTATTCTTCTGATCCCTGCGAGCATAGAACAAAAAGCGGAAAGATGAGGCTTTTTGTTTAGACATGGATTCCATAATGGAATCTCTTTTTTTCCTACAGAAATGGGGCTTGGTTAAATAAATGCACATCTGATCTTGTGTCTGCAAATGTGTTTTCTCTGCTAATTTTCTGTAAGAACACAAGTCATTTCTACACCAGGTGTAGGATGATTCTGGAAGCATTATTGACCAAAAGAAAAGGTGAGACTTGAGTTTCACAGAATCACAGAATGGCTGAGGTTGGAAGGGACCTCTAGAGCATGTGGCACAGGGTCCCATCCAGACGGATTTGAAGATCTCCAAAGGAGACTCCTGAGTTCGAAGGAAAGATTTTAATTCAGAGTTGAATTTTCATTCAGCCTCTAGGTGCCATCGTGATCCCAGTAGCAAAACAGACATTGTAAAGAGGAGGATTCTTTCCAAAGATGTCAGAGTCAAGCTGCAGTTCTTTATGCAATGAACACTTTACTCTATGTGCTGTTTCTAGTAGTGAAGTCAGCAAAAACAGCTCTGGTAAGTTCCTTTCTTGGGGTGTAAGGACACTTGCCGTCCTCCCTGATGAAAGTGAATTAATAAAACTTGCAGTTTTCCCTTTTCCTGGCTGAGTCATGAAATGCTTAGGCTGTGGAGGGCTCGGCACTAGTTCTGTGTACAGCAGCTTCTCAAGGCTGTGACCTGTCTTTGCATTTCCATACGTGTTCTCAGCAGCCTGTTTGGGCCTGACTGCAATTTGTTCTTCTGCTATCTGACCTAAAACAAACTCAGGTTATTCTCTTTGCAGAACTGCTTCTAAAAGCCTGTCACAAATGATATTGCAAGATATGGCTGTGAGTCAGTGCAGGGAGAGAGGGGCAGCAATGCATGGAGAAAGTGGTATTTAGGGAAAGAAGTAATTGCTTATCTGAGCATGCTAAATTAACTATCTTCTTGCTGCCACAAACTAATTTGATCTCCTAGGACCCATTTCCTTAGCTAGTTGGAATTGGAGTTACCACCCACCTAAGTTCTCCCTCTCAGCTCTGTGGGTTTCAGGGCAGTTGAAGGTCCAGGCCGGGTTGTGGATGCACGGAGCGCCTCTGGCCTCGCAGGGCAGCCTTGGGAGGGATCGCTGCGCCTACCGCGGCCCTGCTCTTGCACGTCAGAGTGGCTCGTGCCACTGCAGTCCCCGCAGGCCTGAGCGTGGTGCCCAGAGAAAGGCTGCCCTGCTTTTCCCATTACTTGCACAACTCTCCAAGCTGTTTTTCGGAAGAAGCCTATCGCATTCCAGTAGGTGGGGGTGGTGGCTTGAGGCAGCAGGATGGCATCCTTAGAGGAATCAAGGAGTTTTTTCCTTTCCGAAGTGAGGGGTGAAGACAAAAGAGTGATTGTGCCCTGTGGAAATTTACCCTTGACTGATATGTTACAACCCATGTCTACTTCAGCGACGAGTCTATGGCAATGGAAACTCAAGCATGCAGATCACTAGATAATAGTTTACATCCCAAACTGAAAGCAGACTTTCCCCTGGGCCTGTAAAGCATTTATCCCTGGATCACTCTGATGAAATCAACTTCTCTGGCAAATTGTTTCTCCTGAATATGGTCTTCCAAGCTGGTTATTTTAAAGCAAACATCTCCCTGTGGATTTCATAATGTAATGCTTAGCTCAAACTGGTGCTTTTTTCCCCCTCAAGAATCTGATGCAGGTCCATTGATGGACAAGTCTAATGTGTCTGATTTTCTCCCTTTTTGGTAGATAGGAGTAAGATTTTCAGGAGTGAGAAGTGCAGATCCTGATGACACCAAACTTACCCAGTTCAGACTGTTACCCAAACTTCTCTTTAATCTCAACGAACTCAGAAAAAGAAATCAGATTTACACTGGAGATAAAGAGTGTGTTGTAAGCCCATACACAAATGAGACAGACAGATGCCTTGACAGCAACATTTACTACCTTGCTGCCTTACTAAACTTGAGCCCTCCAAATCCCGCTTTTAACATGACAACAACGTGGGTATGTAGCTCATACACAGGCCTGAGGGTTGGCATTCCTGGATTCCTAACCTACCAGGGGCTTCATTTTCTGTGTTCACCCTGTGGAACAAGAGAGTGGTTTCAAATTGTCATATAGGAAGAGAAGGCAACTTGAATATTCCAGAGTTTTTTGAGGTATTCCATTAAGTTGTCTGCACTCAACTTTTCTTCCAGGTACGTTTGCAGGAACAAATACTTGGGCTGCCCAGTCAAGCCCTTTCACATTAAATAAAGTGCAAATTAATACGTAACTGGGGAGAAAAATTGCCAAGTGCTGATAAACAGGCTGGTGTAGAAAGATGCCTACAAGAAAGATGACATTGAAAAGAAAATATTCCTTCAATTAGAAGTGAAACACTTAGGACTCTCCAATCTCTTCCAATTTGCAGGATACTCTTGCAACAGTAAGGGCTTTTCTTGGCAACCACCCACAGAAAAGCAGTGTGAAATGCCCTGCTCTGATGGAAGGCACAGTCTGCAGCTCTTATTTTGAAAGTTCTTCCTTTACAAACAGCACAACGCTTCCTTGAGCCCTAGCTACCCACCCTGTGGACGACCCCTCACATCGTATTTCCAGGAGGTCCCTGTGAAATGGGGCTACCACAGTCACACAAGGTAGGGTATTCACCACAGCTTGGCATGGTGAGAGACATACAAGTATTTCAGCTTCGATGTGGCACAAGGAAAGCTTTAATTAAATACATGAAAACTAAGAAAAGCGGTGTTTTTTACCACACTTCAAGTTACATAGGCATGATCTTTTTAACGACTCAGTGGCTGCTGGAATTACTATTCTGTACTGGAGCACTCTGTATTGCCCAAGTCGATTACCGCAGTGCCTGTGAGTGTATTGGATTTCCCTGTCTTCATTCATGTCTTGCAAGCAACAATTTCTTTACTTGCGATTAGGATTGAAATGGCTTTTCAGAGGTTCCCAGCACTTGTAGTAGTTTTTATCTAGGCGGTTGGAGGTCTTGAGGCCCCATTTGGTAACGGCCATGCTGAAGGAAGATTCGAACATGAAGGCCTGTTGGGAAAAGGAAAATTTATTAGGGCAGGAGATATTGAGAGTTTGAATTTAGGCAAGGTGGCTCTTCCTCTAACTGGCTCAACCCCGGGGGAGAAAGCAACTCCCAGCAAAGACTGTGAAAGCTCTTGAGAGCTGGCACTGCAATACTGTTATCAATTAGGTCTCTGATATGACTTTGGATTCCCTCCACGTCTAGTAAAGCCATATTGTTCCAAGAGCTCTGGCACCTGGCCGGCTCACAATCATCATTATGACATTTTAGGGGCTAGGGAGAAGAGGACAGTCAGGGGTTTCACTTCTTTGTTTATAGGCTAAGGCAAAAAATAACTTTATTAGCATGAAAATTCCTGGCTCCCTGCTCAGGCATCAATTTATGGAGGCAGATTATCAAAGCTGCCTGGTGTCTCATAAAGGATGCTCCTGGGTACTGAACAGTGCTGATCAGTAAGGGATGTGAGTACTGCAACAGTTTGATCCAAGTACTTGTCCAACTTGCCAGCAAGAAGCTAGACCATTCTTTGAGAGTCCTGCAGTGGCAGAATACTGTGCTGCACACAAAACCCTACTGTTTTCCTTGAATTCTTACCATAGTCCCTTCTGCAACCCGCTCAGGCTCCAGCTTTGCCTTGCTTGCCTTCTCGAAGCAGTCAGCGTCTGGCCCGTGAGGAGTCATCATGCTGTGCAAGCTGGCCCCTCCAGGCTGAAAGCCTTCTTCCTTTGCTTCATAGTGGCCTCTGATGAGCCCCATGAATTCACTCATGCAGTTCCCTGTGGGGGCAGGCAAAGAGAAGCCGCAATGCGGCACAGTTTGGAGCACTGCAGCTGGACCATGTGTAACTCACAGCGTATGAAGTGGGCAATATATAGAGCGGAGGCTCCTAAGCAGTGTAACACAAGAGAGGATATCAGTGACCCTATAAGCAATTCTGGTAAAGCTGGGCTCCATACAGGTTTTCATACACTCTTAATTATCTGGATTCAGAAACCAAGAGCTCCCTAGTGAAGAGATGCACTGCTATTGATAGACCTGTGCTTTTCCTATTACTTGGAGCTATGTAAGTATTAAAACATTTAGACTGCCTAAAGCCTGACTGGATATTTACAGGCTTTCGTCTGAATTCTGAGGGCCTTGGAAAGGCAGGTATAATTATCTCTGATGGTGTAATTAGCTCTGTGTTACTGTCACTGGGGCACAATACGGAGACGTGAAAGGCTGCAGCATAGCCAGTAGGCTACCGGGACATCTTGGTCTGCTGCTCCGAGTCCTAGGCGCAAAATTGTTTTGCTCCATATTTTTCTACTACCTCCAGTTCAGCTAGGCACTTTAGTATCTTATGATTTAGATTCGCTCATTATCTATCTAGTTCTCAAGAGCTGCTGTATGTCCAATGACAGGGAGCCAAATTATGTCCTTCCCTGAGGAAAAATACTAAAAGTAGACCCACTGAAACCAATGGAGTCATATACCTCTAAGTTGGCTAAGGATGGTTAAATCTAATCATCCAGTTCTTATTAAATTATGCTCCTTATAGAGGAAACGCTTTAACAATCTTTCAGTCTTGGTAGACCTGATGTGATTAAACAATATGGCAACTTTTTGCTTAGTGGTCTTTTTTTTTTTTTTTTTTTAACATGGAGACATGCTTCTGCAGCTATGTTAAATATAGCCATTTTTAACCATTAGTTCAATTTTCGTTAGGTATAGTACAGGATCTGAAATATTTAACAACAAAACTAATTTAGCTCAAAGCACAGTTGCTCTCTCTATATATGCAAACAATCATTAATTTTCATCCTAAACTGTCAGCATCTCATGCAAGACTGGGTTGTTATAGATTTTTTCATTGAATTTGCTCATGTACTGTGCTTGGAGCACTCAGAACAAGGAGCAGACTGTAAGAGCTTCATTATCAGGGTGCCTACCATGGTAAAGATGTGTCGTATGACTCATAATATTGCTTAGGAAGAAGAGGCTGGTCAGTAAGAAAACAGCTTGGGAAATTTTTGGAACTTCACTATACATATTCACCCTTGTGAGCAAGGCTAAGACAGCTTGAGGAACCATGACTGAGTGTGCTGAAATGCACATGGTGACAGTGGGAGAAGGACTCAGGAGACCCAGTTCAGTCCTTTGTTGTAACTGGCTTCACCCTGTGAGTGCCCTTGGGCATCTCTCTAGCTCTCTGTCCTTCTCTCCACCTGTGATGTAGTGTTTTTCTTTCTTCTGTTCTTTCTCTACAATATTCTAGTGAGATACGAAGAAATTTATGGCTGGATGACAGGACAATTTCTAACCTGTTTGTACAATGCAGTGTTCAATATGCATTTGATCTCTGTGGGAGCCCCTTGAGTAGAGACACATCCATCTATCCAGCCCCAAACAGCCCATCGCCTCTCAGTTTTCCTAAGACACTGTAAATAGGAACGACTTTAGTTTTCTTCCTTTTCCAAGGAGGACTCTCTGACTCCAAGAAACTGAGTTTAACTATGTCAAGTGCAACAAGCAACTTCTTCCCTGTTCAATCTCATAAAAAAAAATAAGGCTTCTTTTTCTGCACGCCTTATTGCAAAAGCAATAAACAGCAAACTTACTGTGGTAGTAGGGAGGCCGGAAGGTGTTGTTAGCTACCCCCCATCGAGGGGGGAATATGACAAAATCAGCAAGGGCCACTCCAGGACGGGTAGACTTGGCTGTTAGGACAGTGAAAATAGAAGGATCCTGAAAAACAAACAAACAAACATAAAAAGACCAAAGTAAATAGCATGAAACAGAAAAAGGCTTAGGTTATCCTGCTGATAAACCTGAATACTGCAGCCTCTCCTTTGCCAAGACACTTTTATGCCCTGCATCTGATGGTGTGGGTGAGATCTGTGACCATGTGCAAGACCACTCCCTTTCTCAATATGATGATGAACATGGGGGCAAGAGATGAGACTGGTTGGGCATTCCTTTGGCTGCCCTCAGGGAGTCTTCCCTGTACTTGGCCTTGACTCCCGCACAGTCCAGGGCACATACCCAGTTGAGGGGCTAGCCTGCGTCCTGAATTGCTTCCTCCTCCTTGCCCAAAAAGGATGCTGGCATCAACCGTGCAGCTCCTCTTCTCTCCTCCTACACTGGAGAGGCCAGCTGGAAGAGAGTGAGACTGACAGGCAGGAGAAGAGGAGGTGTAAATGGTGGAAAGATCTCTCCATGCCAGCTCTGCCAGGACAAGAGGCAACAGACACCAACTAGAGCAAAAAAAAAATCTGTTTAAAGACAAGAAAAAAATCGTTTTACTGTGAGGTGGTCAAACACTGGAATGGGTTGCCCATAGACATTGTTGAGTCTCTTTCCTCAAAGATACTCATAAGCCATCTGGACACTGCCGTGAGCAACCAGCTCTAGTCGATCCTCCTCTGAGTTGTTGGACCGAACTCCAGAGATCTAGTCCTGCATACTTTGACATTTCTGCTGTAATTTTATGCACAGATGCAGCCTGGAGAGCAGCCCTGGCCAGGAACCTGGCGTGCCTGTGTCCTGGAGCTCTGCTGGGAAGGCTGCTCAGTCCAGGCATCTGTGAGGAGGTTGTGACTGTTTGATCTTCAGATGGGCTAGGACCTGTTTCAGATCTGGATACTGCTGGTGGAGGGGGCTACTGAGGAAGTGTAAGGGTATGGAGAAGCAAACCACGTGCAGCAATAATAATCCTTGCACTTTCTCTACTGTTTTCATGCTAAGGGTCTCAAGTTAGTTTGCTTTCCCTCCCTTTTCTTCTTCTGAATGAATCAAAATTACTTCCCCCTTGAGCAGAGAAGGAAGCTGAGAGACAGAGCAAATGTGACATGTCTGGGACTCCAGCGCAGGGTATTGCAGTGTCTCCAGCACTTGTCTGAGGTGACACCTCTTCCTTAGCTTATTACAGAGAGCACAAATATCCAATATTAGGAATTAGTTCCTGTTAGTTTACAAAAAGTGTGAAGAAAGTACAGAGAAATTGTGAGTTGCTTCAAGGATTTTTGAGGTCTATTGTCCAGTAAACTGTTTTTTTGGGCCTTGATCCCAAAACTGTCCTTCTCCTGGCAGGCTTTTCCGGAATTTGAACAATACTTTCTGTTGATTTTCTCACTAGAAATGCTACAGTCTCCTTGCACATCCCCTTGCAGAAGCAATGCCAAGAGATCGCATAGCTGTGGGTACATCTCCTACTGGGCTGTTTTCCTCATTAGGAGAGTTGCTCACGTCATTGATTTTGGATTCTGTTATTTTCCATGAGATCTAGAAATTACTGCACTGAAAGCCACCAGCTCTTCAAACACTGTTCCAGTCCTGGTCTCACAGGAACCAGGGGAAGAAATTTGTACAGTTGTAAGAGATAAATCAAGACAAGAATTCGAAGCAAGAAGTCTCAGAGAAACTGAGACCTCAGAGACATCTGAGTTGCTTGGTATATGTTGACTTCAGTGTTCACCTCTTGGTGGCTTCAGCATTCAGCCTCCTTGAGGGCACAGGAATTCTGTGTCGAGATGCATAAAGCTGTTGAGTAAACTGTTTCACCTCCAGTTACTTCAATTTAGGAGGTTATATTAACCCTCAAGAAGTCAGTGTGGGCCCAGAGAAATTGCTCAAGGGATTTCATACAGTTTCTTACAGAACAATAGATTTTTTTAACAGGTGATGATCTGTGGGAGCTCGGGGTGAATGTTGATTCTCTGGCATCCATAAAGCACTGCTGTGCTTTGTATAGCTCCAGAACTTACCGCATGGTCAAAAGCAACAGCATTAATGACCATAAAGTTATCCAGGTTGTATTTGTACGGTGTGTAGTTCCCATGCCAGGCTACAACATTGAAGGGGGAAAAATCCTATCAAAGCAATAACAACAGAGACAGAAGATTACCATACATGCCTCTCCAACATGTAGCATGCATATAGGGCACTCACCTTTTCAAATTAAAAATAGGCTTAGTGCTGATAAGAAGCACACTGAACACCTCGAGCATGGAGCTGGTTATGGGCTGTAGCCCAGCACTGTGAGGACACAGTTTACCTCACCATGATTTTCCACTTGCTGAGCTTCTGTCTTCTGTCCCCACTAGAGATGGGGAGCAGATTCAGGCTCCAAGGGCTTCTGACTGTACATACTGTGCATGAGCAAGACTGACTACAAGGCAGTCTCTCTAGCAATGAAACCTTGGGTTTTCCCAGTAGCCCCAGATACTCTTCTCTACTCTGACACTAGAAAGATGTGGAAAGTGGGTGGCAAAGACTTTCACCAAGTCGTTGGGTCAAGCAAACTTTTACAAGTATATTTTCCATGCTGAGGAGCCATAGCAGGAAAGATAAATAAGCCCACGAGGCAAGGGCTCAGTGCTGCAATTACTAGCTTCACTAGAAGCAGGCCAGGAGAAGACTGAGACTGCCCACACGAGCAGAGCTGTGTATCCCACATCACGATCTGCCAGTCACCGTGCTTTGGTGTTACCTGTCCTTCCTCACGTCTTTACCTGCTGGGCTGCAAACAGCTTGCCCTGGTACTTGCTGATCACCATGTAGCCCCCTGGCACTTGTCGATCCTCATACCATGCAACAGGCACCAAAAAGTCCCTAGGGTTAGCCAGACCATTGGCTCCTAGGAGAGAGGAAAAAAAACTGAGGTCTTTGGGCAACCTGCTAATGAAGCAAGAGGCTGTTGCAATTTCCTGGCTTTGTGGGTGTCCTTTGGTGTTTTGAATGACCTTCTCATTGCTTCTCAGGCCACCACAAAACCTAAAATATTAATGTGCTTTTGCTTCTCTGAGTAGGTAATTCTAATACATCCTAGCATTTAAGACCGTGTTCCCCTCATGTGACTAAGACTGATGTCCCCTACTTTCTTTCTGAATGGGATTAATACTTCATCCTCAGTTAAAGGTGTGTAACAATTGTGGATAAGGAAAAAAAAATAAAGTGAAGGATGAATTGTTCTCTATTCCTAGGCAACCTGTTGGTTGGACATTTAGCCATGTGGAAGTAGAGAGACATCATGAGGGGCCTTAATACATTTCTGTACACTTGGAAGAAAGTAATACACTAAGGGCTGGGGATACGTATAGAGTCCAGTCAAATTGTGGGACTGGCTAGTGCAAGGAGTGCCTTCCAAAGCACAAAGCACCATATGGGTGCTAAAGCAATCATCTCTTCTCATTAGTATTATTGTTACAAAGGGCTTTGAATTTCTCAGAGAAAATGCAAGACATTACTACCTGCTGTTAAGGTTTAACAGTCTGTGGTATCCTCCAGCTGTCGTTTCTCAAGTAGAAAGTGAAGTTAGAATAGAGTAAAGATGGAAATACAAAGGATCTTGGTCTCTGAGGGGAAGAGGGGTAGGTGGTGAGAAGAGGAGCTCTCGTAATTACCAGCTCCTGAAAAGGTTTACAGGCATGTGTGCTCATTTTATTTTCTCCAGAAAATAAATGTTATAATAGATTGCTGCTTTGTGAAGACTGGAGAAAAAAAGAAAAAAGAAAAAGAGAAAAAAAAAAACCTTCCAAGGGTGCCTGAAAGACTAGGTAATGGGAAAACTTCTTACAAATAGGCAGGTGTAATAATACCACTGATCAAATGGAGCGGGCACAGAATGTAACAACTGGGTGAAAAGAGGGTATTTCAGAACACTAAAGGGAAAGCTGCTGAAAAATCACCATTGACTCAGCGTGGAAGGGGAAAGCATGGTTCTCTCAGGAGAGATACTTGAGCAGGGCCCAATTACATTACTTCAGGTTGGGTCCATTTCTGCCTGGAAGGATGGCCAGCTTTGGATTCACTACTGCTGCGAGACCTTTGCAAAATCCTCTGAATGTAGATGGGCCATGCCGAATACCTTATTGATTTCTAATATTTATTCAGTTTCCTTCTAGCATGGCCAGTCTTTTAGATCTCACCGAGGTCTACAAAACAAGCCTAGTCTATGGGAAAAAGAAATAGAAATGAAAACAAAAACTCCTCAAATCTCCTCAAAACACTGGTCTGAAAGTGAAGAAAAAAATAGTTGGCATAGCAGTTATTTTATCTGTTATAGGAGAAGTCAAACCACTCTGGGACTGTCTTAGTAGCAGTAACCAGGACAGTGTAGTAGGAGGTGTTTGCTCAGCAAGAGATGTACAGAAACAAGTGTCATGGAAGTTGAACCGTGGAGGCACGGAAGCCACGGCCGCGAGGGTGGCCAGGCCACAGGTGAGGTCCAGGTGCCCTTCCCTCTTGCAATTCATCTGCTGGGGCAGCAAGAGCTGGGCTCTTCCCGTTCGTGACAGTGCGCAGAGGACAGCGCTGCCAGCAGAGGGGAGCTGTGATTTCTGACCGAGTTAGGCCTGTGCTCTCTGCAAGCAGATTCATTCTGCCAGCACCGAATGGGGAGCTGTGAACGTGTTGCTGATCTGAGACCTGTGCTGCTCATTTCATTGATCTCTAATTTTCCAGGGGGAACAGCAGATAACACTTCCTCTCTTCCTACCTTTTTTTTTTTTTTCATAGTGGAGATGGTAAAGGCAAATTTCATGCGCTGCTGTGATTCCTGATTGAGTGCTTGCATGCTTTGGTTAGGCATGGCCCCTCTGTGGAGAGGCTGTGCATTAGAAAGCAGAGTTCTGCCACTGGAGCAATGAGACGGATGTTAACAAAACTGAGGAAAAAACACATGATAAATTCTAAAATTGAGGGTTGAGAATGTTTCTCCTGAACTCTGCCTTTCTTTCACATAAATGTTCTCCAATTGCTTCAGATTATTTGCTTTCCATAAGCAAGAAGCATCAGTGATGAGTTTTTTGGAGTTTCTTTTGGTATGAACAGGTTCAGAGCCAACAGACTGGGGCTCCCATCCTGGAAGGGAGAAAGTGGAAAAGGTGGTTGGAAAGAAATGGTCCTTTTGCTCCCAGGGGAACAGAGTGATGAGTGAGCCATCTTTTTTTTTTCTTTTTTCCATTTTTTTTTGGCTTGCAGTTCCTCACTCTATCCCTGTGAAATTCCCGGTGAGTCTGATGGGAGATTATTACCAATGGGTCCCAGGTCAGGCAGCTCAAAGTGCGCGCCGTACACCTCCAGGACGTAGCCTCTGGTCTCACCAAACACCTCCACACTGAAACGCATTCCTTGCTGGAGGAAGAGACAAAATAAAGCAGACACCAAGCTCTCCTCAACACTTTGTGGACAAACCTAGAAGAGCTGTATGCTGGAGCGAGGCACGCTGTGTCTCTGTGAGCTGGATGTGGTGACTGATCTAAGCAGGTTCCTCTTGGATCACCCCCAAGCTGCATTTACGCAGCCTCAGAGCTCACCAGAGGCTGCCCAAAGAGTGGCTTGGCCGCTGGCCCCACAGCTGGGCTCCAAAGCCACAGGCGAAGCTGTGCCCTCACCTGGATGACGCAGATCTCATTGGGTTCCACCAGCAGCTTCCCAAACTCCGTTGTGATGAGCAGCTTCCCCTGCTGAGGCACTGTGGAGATGAAACCTGGGTAAGGGCCATTGGAGCCACAAAGACACAGGCAAGGGGTTTCCGGCTGGGATTTACAGTGCTGGAAGTGACGGCTGCAACACCATCCTCCCTGTGCCTGGGCAGCGAGCAGGCCCTCGCTGGCAGGGCTGTGGGCCCTTTCTGCCCTACTTTGGTGCAGCTCAGCATTGGGAAAGGCTGTTCCCTGATCTCCCTTGCACACAGCCTTTCAGCAGAGGTACTTGTACTGTGCATAGGGCATTTAGAGCCTCTCCATGGTCCTCTGATCACAGCAGGAGCCCTTCTCTCCTTCATTCCACTGCAAAACATCCCCCATACCCAGACCTGCCACGTATTTCACACTGAGCTTGAGGACAGGTCTTCCCTCACCTCATGCTCCCCTTTTGGAGCGTTTGCATCACTCTCATCTGCAACATGGTCCTACTTGGGCCAGACCCCTCCAGCTGGTGGATCAACCTGCTCCATGCTGCTCATGGGTGGCCAGAGGAGAAGAAAGCTGCTTCCTGCACACAGGGGAGCACCTTGCTACAAGGCACAGTGCTAGTTTAGTACCATTAAGCCCAGATATATGAAACTTGATATACTTGTGGCCGTATCTGTCCAGCTCATGATCTTCACATAAAATAGTGCATGTACCTGTCCTTGTCATGTTGCAGTAGTGTGAGACACCTGGGAATAACTACTCTCTTTTCTGCCTGAGGGTAGAAAAAGTGCTTCACTTACTTAGGGCCACTTTTTTTTCCATGACTGTCCTGGTGTGGGACAGCTCACATTTTGACTGGACAAATCAGCAGATTTGCAAAACCTGTCCTGGTGCTTTTACCTCATTGTAGTGAGAGAGGTAAACAAGTACAATTAAATAGTTATTTTATGGGAGAAATATTTTTTACTGGTAAGCCAAAGGTCTGTGCATCAGTTGAGAAAGATTCAAAGAAATAATCAGGCTCTCAGTCTCCTAACAGTGGTCTGAAGGTCTTTCAGCATGTCTGCATTTAATGTGCCAACTTCAACGCTTTTCATGGCACTTATCACAGTTGCCTGAGGCTGGGGGAATGCAGGAGTTAAGCTGCCTTGCCAGATAGTCTTGGATTGCAATGAAGGCATCTAGCTGTGAGCTGTTCAGTAATCGTAAGACTTATGTTCTCCAGAAAACCTCCACAGTGTGTCCAGTACCAATTTGCAACACTAAGAAGAATCTCTGAACACCTTGCCAAGGAACCTGGGTCACTTTTCAAAAACAAGGTCAAGTCCTGGCATAGACATATGCCCTCTGAGCTGCATGAGGCAGGTGGAGTGAGTCCAACAGCTCAGCTGGTGCCAAGCCATGAAATCTGGATAGCACAAGAGTGAAGTCTATCCTCCCCCATAAATCCTTGTTCTGGAGGAACAAAGAGGCAGGCAGGTGGCAACCCACATACACCCTCACAGCAGGGATGAAAAGTCAGTGCATCTACTTACCAATCAGGAAGTCACCATCTGAATTATAAAAGCATCTAAAGAGAAAGAAGAACAGGGAGATCAGGGTCTCATAAACCCCAGAGACTTGCACACTCTACAGACTATTACAGAGAGTCCTTGGGGCTTAAAGACTGTCATGGCTGAGATGTCCCCTTCAGCTCAAGCAATGGTCAGTGTGGTGCAAAGGAAACAGGTCAATGGGCATTGCTTGAAGCAGGGTCTCTTCTGAGCTTTGCCAGCTCCTTGTCTTTGTGACCTTGGGGCAATCAGTCCTTGTGAACCAGGGCATAGGCTGATGCCCCTGCCGTCTGCTGCAAGGATCTAGTGATGCCCCTGAGATGCTGCATGCAAACTCGGTGCTCCTCATCTCCCCAGGACAGCTGTGGACTCTGGGAGAAGAGCACCTCGATCTAGCAGATCCTCTCTTGCTTCTCCCCCATGCTCCGCTCCTTTTTCCTCTCAGTGGCTCCCCACCCATGCATCTGATGCTTAGCATTGCAGCATGACCTGCTTTGCAAATCCCTGCAGGCCAAATGCTTCACCTCTGTGCACAAGAACCCAGGGACATAGAGCAAGCGCTGCCAGCAGAGCAGCCAGCAAGTGCTATCCATAGGCAGCCCATTTTCCTGGCCTATATGCTTGCAGGCATCCCAGAGAGCCTGAGCCTCCAGAATACCAGTCACTGACCTGTCAAGCATGGAGGTGTTGCAGACAAAGACATGGATGGCAATGCCATTGCGTCCTCGGGGCTCGCCAGCGCCACATAGCGTGTGCAGGCCCTGGAGAGCAACCCACAACACATGGAGTGAGCGACACACACTTGGGCAGAGAGCAGCCCCCTCTTCTCTCCTCAACCCACTGCTTTGCTGGAGCTCGCCCCTCTCTCCCCGCTCCCTGGGCTGAGTATGGCCTGTGTCCAAGCATGTTGTTGGCTTCTCTTTAGCATCTTAATCCCTTAGATTTAGAAATCCCTGTCAGCTGGTGATTTTCAGCCCCTGATTTGGGAAGAGCTGGGGATAGGGACCATTCTGAAAGGTAAAGATATAAGTCAAATCCACCATCAGCTTATCGAAATCTGCAACCCTACCCACTTTCCCTCCTGCAAAGGCACTGCAAATCAAGAGGTATAAAAAACACTGCTGCTTGCTGAAATTTGAACATCTTCCAAAGTGCGCTTTGATTTTTTTTTAAGGTTCCTTGTGATGGTGCAAATGTGCAAAACCATGGGGAAATGGGAAGTCTTGGGACTTGAGAGAAGGAAAGGAGCCTACAGCCTTCTCCTGACGTTGGGTACTTGACCTGCAGGGGCCTGGAGCACCCTGCCCACTCCAGCATGTGGGGCTGAACGGTGCCCTTCGCATGGCCTGAGTCAGAGCCCTGAGCAATGCCACTAACTCTCATGATCCAGGGCACATTCCAACCTGAGTTTGTCCTCAGCAAACTTTGCAGTATTCCCATTCAAACCCAAGGGAGCAATGAAGAAGGAAGGAAGAAGGAAGACGGTGGGAAGCTTAGGCCTCCTGACTTACGCTCACAAAGTCCATCTTATTCTGGGAGGCTTTCGGGATCTCGAAAGGTTTCCAACGCAGCTAGATTCCAGTGAACCAAAAGGAAGAAACAGCACCGGTTATAGCGCGAAGGACCAAAAGGGAGAAGCAAGCTGACCATGTCCCCTCACCTTCCTGCCTCAGCTAACCCTCACTGCCTGCCCTCAGCGTTGTTGAGAACAGAGAATTTCGAATGAGCTGGCTTTCCACAGCCAAATTTCCATGGGCCTGTGCTTTATTGTGCACTGGATGATTCATTCTCTTCATGATCTGAGCATAACACTTCTTGCTCTGCCTTATTTTCCCCATATCCAAAGCTCATGTATCTAGATCTGTGTGATGAGGAGCTGCAAGCTGCACTAATTAATTCCTGCAAAGCCTGTAGAGATTCTCAGACGGAAGGTGCCAGAGCATGCCCAAGTATTTATTACTGTTAATATCATAATTAGTACCTCTTCACAGTTATTGGGAAAAAGGTGCTGCAGCTGAGCACCTACCATGGGAAAGGTCTCCGTGCAAACTAGCCCAAATGCCTACAGTCCCTGGGATGTGCCTGGGTCACGGCCAGATCTCATTGCCAGCAGCCACAGGAATTATCCCCTGCATGAATATGATTTACCACAGTTTAAAGTGGCTGTAACTCAGAGCATCCACAGGAATACTTTACATTTAACTACATGGCCTGGGAGATCTTGCACTGTTTTTAGGCTGTTTTCCTAAGAAAACAATGTTTATGGGACTCTGTGCATCTGCCCTACCCTATAATTCTGAACTCTATGGAGGAATTACAGGTAAAGTTGAGAGGGGTTTTCAGATGAGCTAAGTTCTCCTAAGTCTCATTAAAAAAATCTGGATGTCTAAAAAATGGATATTTGCCCACCTGCATCTCCCTGCACACCAAGGGATGGCTGCAGGTCGAACCCATTGTGTCTCAGAGACCACTGTGCAGAAACAGCCAGGCTCAGGGAGTCTGGCTGCTCATGGAAATACTCTGTTCTGTGAGAACAGAGAAAAATGAAACTACTGGGTCCAAATGACTTCCTGAGAGGCAGCCTCAGGCCAAAACAGAAATATGGTCATGCTGAACACAGCAAACACATCCCTGAGTAAGGCCAAGCAGAGCAGGGTGGAATTTATCTGCTGTGCCCACCAGGGCCAGCTGTGATGCTTGTCCCCTCCTCCCACTTGTGTTCGTTACTTTCATTGTTGTTGTTGTCTTTTTTTCTCTTTTCTTTTTTTTATGTGGGTCTTAGCAAGCAGTGCAAAAAACGGTGTGAGTGAAAGACTTGTGAATGGCCCTGGCGTACACCAAGCCTTGGGGAGTCTTAAGGACCAAAGGAGGACGAGAAGTTTAAAGGATTGTGGCTGGAGGCCTCAATGAAGGAGAAAGGAGAGTGGTGGTTAAAGCTTAGAGCTGGGACACCAATTTTCAGGCTCACGTGGCCACCTCTGTGACCACACGGCACTCCAGACTCTGTTTCTCTCTTGGTAAAATGGGAATGAGCTCTTCCTCTTTCACTGTTTCGTGATGGAAGTGGATCTCAAGGCTTATCTTCTTAAGGTCATGGAGTGCTTCAAAGGAAGGGACAAGAGAGAGCTAGGCAAGGGCATGGGTGTTATTTGCTTATTAGCTACATGATCCACGGATGGGCCGAAGGATGAGCTAAGAGTTCAGACAAATCCAGCCACAGGCAGCGTATGATGTGACCAGGAAAAAGGATGGCAGTGGTGAAGGAGATAGCAGTCCAGTCTCCCGTGAGCACCAAGCCATTTGCTGAGGGGCACCTTTGCCTTGTGAAGAGACCTGGGTGGCTCCATACCGGTGTTGCTCAAGGTCAAACGGCTCAGATGTTGGGCAGAGAGGAGAAGCCTGCTGGAAAAGTTCCTTTTACTGGAAGGACATGCCAAGTGCACCTGCCAGTAGGTCAGATATGACCCTTTTGAGGTTTTTTCACGTAGCAGATGAGTCAGTAACATAACGATGAACCTCAGATTTGGAATTTAACTTTTTCAAAGCACATCTTCCTTTGTTTTTGTGCCTGTCAAAACAACCGCCCAAATACAAACCCAGCATAAATGCAAACCATGGCCAGAATAAGTGTCTGCATCAGCTGCCAGCCTGAAGCAAAGACTTGGGGTGTGAACTTGCCCGTCTCCTGTTTATTGGCATGACAGCTTTGAAGGGCAGTGATGACATTTCAATATGAACTAGTAATGTGCTGATTACTTTAAGCCTTCAGGACTGGGAACTGTGAATCCCTGACAGAAAGGACACACAGAGTGAATGGGAGAGAAGACCCAGGAGACAGTAAAAGAAAAGAGAGAAAGGGAACAGAAATAGATGTCAGGCAAAAAGATGGCCTAAAGGCATAAAGGGGAGCAAATTTTTCTCAATGAGGAATATCAAAGATGACAGTAAGTCTATAGATTAAATAATAAGTATAGTGCAATTCCTACATAACAGCTTCATTTTCACTTTGGTCTCTGTGGAAACCTCTGCAGTCCTCATTACTGCTGAACAAGGAGAGTGGGAAATCAGGGTATAATCCAGACCATTGATCATAGCTGAACATGGCATCTGGCTTCCTCCCTTCTCCAAAGGGTTTGCAAACTGTTGGGCCTTGTGCTCTGTTTGTCTAGTGCATCTTTGCTGTGTTTGGCTCCCTTGGATGTAAGAACATGAGAATGAGAGCACTGAGTTGGAAAAAATGTCCAAAATACCCAAGAGCAGCCAGCCATGGGTGCTTAAAATGGCAAAACTCATACAGCTATTTTCCTAGTACATTCTGCCAGACTCCAGTGATCTGTGGCCTTCCTGAGATACGATACCTTTGTGTTTGGTATTACTTAACAGTTCTCACATTCATCCAACCACTCTCTGATGCCCCCTGCATGGCTAGTGCCTTAGGTAGCGTATGTGTATTAATGGCCTATCATGCTTGAGAAACAGACACCCTGGAAATATCATAATCATAGATAACTATAAACTTAGATGCTGGTTATAGCAGGGCATGGGGGATGATGAGGTGATAACAGAAGTCTGTGGAGCTTCATTTGACATGGAGCACCAAAGACACATAAATATGTGCCTGTCACTGCTCCTCGGTCAGCAACTGGAAAACATATTCCAGGAGAAGAGGGAAAATATTTAGACAAATGGCAAGGCTGCCAGAAAGCTAGAAATTAGCTAATGATGATGCATCTAAGGTCAAAACCTGAGAGGAGCTGAAACCAATGAACACGAGATTATGCTGAAAGGAGAATGGCAGAAGGAAAGAGCCAGATTAGCAAAGCCAAATGTTCTGGGGCTGGCAGGGAAGAAATCATGATTAAAGATGATGGCAAGGCCATAAGCGAGGAAGACAAATGCCATGTCTCCGCGTGACTCTAGAATGAAGCCTGATTTCCCATGAGGGCTGCAGATAAGCAGGCTGGAAGCCAGCAGCCTCTCCGAAAGCCCAGGAAGGGGGAGATGGATAGCAGAGACGGGGTGCTGCTCTGCCGTGCTGGGGCATGATTCAGGGTGAAGGGGACATGGAGAGGATGCAGTTATTAAATGCGCTTTGGGGATTTAACTTAAGTTAAATAAGGGGGATAAATAATGGAGGGGATAAATGCTTGCAGCCATACAAGTGGTGCATTTTTTCCACTGCATGTTAGCTGTAAAACCCACAGTAGACTTAAACAGAGCTGGCAAGGGTGCTTTCCAATGTGGTTACCTGGTTGGGGTCAGGTTCAACATCATCCCAGTTGTGTGTCAAGTGGCCCCCTTCAAGAGGCTGGAAGGGTTTGTGGCAGACGGATGGGAGGATCCGATATAGCCAGCTAGAAAGAAGGAGAAGGCTTGGATTAGGCTGGAGAACAGGTTAAATTATCTGGATGACTGCTGGATGATTTAACTCTTCAAGACATGAATGAAATTCACGTTTGCAGTAACTGAACCAAAAGGTAGGTTAAATATTGAACCTATCAACCTATTTCATAGCTAGAGACTTACAGAGAGATAAGGATTTTTTTCTGGGCTCTGAGTATACATAGGAAAACCAGCTGTTACGTAGAGGTAGATGTCTACAGTTACACAGATGCATAAATATACATACACATATATGTGTATATATCTCTCTCTATATATAATATGTAAAAAGTTTTGCTTGTGTCTGAAACAAGCTCTCTCTGGAGTGGAGGACAAGGGCTATTTAATCAGAGCTACAGAGCGTTCAGAGAAGGCAGCGAGGAGCACAGTGTCTAAATGAGAGCTCAGAGGAGCTTTCAGAAGGCAGCAGATCACAGCCAGCATTTGCATTTGGATGGGTTACCGAAAGCAGAATCCAAAGCTTGGCTGATTGCGCCCATAGGATGGGCAGTGAGCCCAGGCAGCGAAGACCAACTTCCCAATACCATGCAGCCCCTCTGTGTCTCCATCACCCCTTGGGATCCTTTCTGGAGGCCTCTGCCCAAGTATGGGCCTAGCTCAGGCTGCGAGATCTGCCAATCCCTGTTCTGGTATGATTTAGCTGGTGGGTTTCCTGAGTGGTCTCTTGATGCCCTTGGGCCACTTTCCCTTGAGGCCTAGTATGGCCAGAGCCTCTGTGGTCTCCTGGCCCTGTCAGTTCATGTCACCAGCCATCCCAGAGCCATTTCCTGTCCCGCGCCAAGGGTGAAGGGGAAGGGAATGGCCCAGGCTATTCTGCCACCCTTTTAAAGAGAGAGAGAGAGAGAGAAATGCAGCAATGCCTTGGGTCAGCATGTGTGGATTTCTGCCCTCTCCCTCTCCTGCTCCCCTCTCCACACACAGCGCCACAGCCATTGCACCCGCTTTGTGCATGCCCACAGCTGGAAAGGAAGGGATTTCACCAGGCAGGAGAGTAGAAGTAAACACGAAAGCCTGGGCTAGGCAGGGCTGCCAAAGCCTCTGCTGTGTTAACAGTGATGGTTACAGTTTGGCTGGGTGGGTGGGAGAGGAGAGAAAGTAGCTCTCCCCGGAGAGCTGGAAAATTTCCATCAAGGACACCTTCGTGCAGCAAAGAATGATTCATCCACTTTCCCACACACGGTGAGGGCTGGCATCGGCCTGGCAAGTGGAGCACCGCTCAGCAGCTCAGATGATGCATTCGCCTTTCACTTGAAGGAACAACAGAAGGGACAGAAAAGCCTCTGTGCGAGAGGCAAAATGAAAAACCCATCTTCTGCGGGCAGGCACTGGCCAGAGCAAGATGACCGGGATGGTGCAGTGCAGGGCATCTGCTCTGGGGCAGAACAAGCTGCCCCAGCATGTGCCAGGCTGGCAGCGCGCTGGCCTGAGCTGCTGGCTACTGCCATGCGAGTGCAGTATGAGTTAGCCCGTGCCAGCCCTGGACAAGGACAGGGGCTGCTCCAGCGGAGAGGGAGGAGTGACGGATGCTTCAAGCGAATTTCTGGTACTGCTAGTCAGGTGCTCCAGTGGACAAGTGTTTTGCATGTGTCCTCTCAGAGACCCCGCGTGACCAGGGCTGCAGAAAAGGCTGGCCGCACAGAGCCAGCCTGCCCACAGCTCCCTGCTTCTTGCTCCCTCCACACACACGTATCACCTGGTCACTGGCGGGGTCAGTGTTACGGTACCTTCTCTTATTCGTGGACCGGGGACAGGTGAAAGCAGAGCCTGAGAGCTGTTCTGCATACAGGCCATACGGGCAGATTTGCGGGTTATTCTGAATAGGAAAGAAAAACAATGAGTGAGACCGAGCAGCACAGGTTTCGCCTCTCAAGTTCCCAGCAGGGAACTGTGCTGGGCACCTGGCAGCCCAATGCCACGAGGTGGAGGGATCCCTGTGAGCGCACTGCCTGCTCTGCAGTCCCGGCAGTGGCATTTTCCTTCTTTCATGAGCAGCCAGCAGGTATCAGCCAGACCCTGAAACCTGTTCCCACACACAACAGCTTCAAGAGGTACCCTAAGGAATCATCAGAGCCGAGAGCAGATGCACCAGCTGCTGGAGCAAACCATAAAGGGCAGTGGCTGGGAGCGTCTGCAAAAGGAGCTTGTGGGCAGAGGGAATTAACAACCTAGCTTACAGAATACAAAGCAGGTTGTTAAACACACCTTTTAGAGACCAGATATCCAGAGGGGCAGCTCCAGCTTGGGGAAAAATCATTTTCCTTCAGCTTTTGCAGAGCGCTGATAAGAACTCCCATCTCCTAGAAGCTGCATGTTTGCTCTCTCTCTCTAACATGATGAGCCCCCTGTTCCTACCCCACTCTCTGCCTCAAGTAGGGGTGCCCAGAGCAGATGTTTCTGAGGTGTAACGCTGCCTTGTTCCTGGTTACCCACCAGTGGGAGTGATTTGTATGGGAGCCTTTACATTTCTGTAGTGCTCCTGGGCCATTAAGCTCTCCCTCTGGAGCTCAAAGGATGCACTTTCCCCTTTGTAGAGGCATGAGAATGGACTAGCACAGGTTTAACAGATCCTCTGAGTTTATAACTTCTGAGAGAAGAGCAGCTAAACATCTTGATATCAGTAGGCCGGTATGTATTTGAGATCAGCAAGAAGCACCCGCGTACTGGGGGAGATGTTCTGGTGGGACAGCCATGTGGCACCGGCTCTCGCATCTACCCCATGCAGCTGAGCATCCTGCCATCCTGCTGCAGTCATCCATGCAGTATCACACACTGGCCTGGCAGGTGAATATAAGGAAAGAGTAAAGCCCTCATAATGTGTATAGCTTTCCAGCCTGCCAACTTTATCTTGTCAGTGTGGGTACGCAGTGAAGCAGGGGGATCAATAGCCCTTGTCATTTTTATCTGAGCCAGCATTACTGCAGATGCCAGGCTTATAAATACTGCAGAGGGGAAAGGATCCACCCTCGGGACTGGAGATTTTTTTCTCTAACTCGTCCTTAAATTTTCTATTAACTCATTTGACACTGAGTCCAAACTTCATCCAAATGAGGGTACCCCCATCAGGAACTGGAGGACTCCATTTAATTTCCATACACTGGTATGAATTTTGGATGTCCTCACCCTATAGAGAGGGTTGTTACCATGGGAAAATACAGATAGCAGCTTGCAAAGAGCAACTTTGACCAGTGGCTGGAACACTGCCTGTTCAGATTGGCAGTCACTCCGATCCATCTCCCAGTTACAAGGTGCCTCTTTCACACGTCTTTCTCTACCCATTCTCAGAAACGAGACACTGCACTAGTATCAGAACCAACAGAACGATTTCTCTTTCTACTGGCTATACCATAGACTGTAATGCAGACCTAGAGACCAATTTACACAGTTAACTCATCTGGGTCTTACACGTTACTCTCTGTACTGGCATCTTTCATGTAAAATGTCAGAAACGAGGAGATAAAAAACTTGGGAAATGATGTGGGTGAAGTTCCCTAGTTAACCCTAGTTCTGTATGCTCCTTTGCACAGATGATGAAGCACAGACTTGCAGCAGGGAAAATCATTAAGTGAGCATAAAATGCTGCCATCCAAATCTAAGTGATTACATGAGATTCAAGGGAGGGCACAATCAGCCTCAGAGAATTTATGCTGTTATAAAGCAGACCAACAGAAAAAGAATGATAGTTTCAATTCTTCAGTGCTTTGTTCTCATATCTGTGGACTGAGTGGGTAGCACCAAAGAGGTGGTGATTCCTTTCTTTAAAGCTAAACAAACCAGAACAATTTATGGTAATTGTAATTATTTTATTTTAACAATAAAGCCATCAGTTTATTGCTGCATACATTTCTGTCTCATCCTCCTAGAGAAGTTGCTGTCTCAGGTGTGTCAAAATCGATTCCTATAGAAATCCTGAAAGCCAAGTCCTGTGTGAGCACCAGCTCTCTGCCAAGCTTCACGCTTCTACCCCAATCTATTCCAGTGCTAGAGCCAGTTGTTCATTCCCAACAAGCCTAGGCCATTTTTATCCCAAACTCCTTTCTGAGAAAATGCTGCTGAGCAAAAGTAAGTTACGAGAGCTTCCAACCCCCAGGAGGAAACTCGGAAGTTCTCAAAGAACCTGAGAATAGATAGTCCTGATGGAAATCTTTAATTCTGGCTTTTGCCAGCATCTTAATATTCTACTCCCACATAGAGAAGACTCCTGATCATTTTTGCAGTGGCCGAGAAAAGAATAGAAATGTTTTCAGACAAAAAGTAACACAGGAACCGATATATTCACTCTACTTCATGACATTTAAAATAACACATTAAAGAGCTTGGTACCTGTCCCTCTGGTAAAGCTCCAGGGCAGCGCGGGTCCTCAGAAACATGTTCATTTCCAAATCCTGACAGGTACTGCAAAATAAACCCCACAAACACACCAGTGATTTAAAACATGAGCAAACAAGCCAGCCCTTCCCCAAGGTTTTTTCTAAAGCCTTTGCATGCAATAAGGCTTGTTCAGGTGATCTGCTTGTTTATCTCCATGAACCATTGTCACAGCTCCTCAGTGTGAGACTGCCTTCATTAGCCAGCCATGTCCTTGACTGGGAAAAACAGACAAGATTTCCTATTCTACTAAACCTGCAGGTACATAGTGACCACATTTTGCACCAGTTTGGAAATATACCAAATAACACATATATAATGTGGCTCAGGAACGACAGGGTGATGTATAGGAGAAGGAAGAATACACCAATACTATGGAGGCATGCTAGCCACTGTCAAAGTTGAAACTGCTACTAATTTAAAAGTGGATTTCTTTAATGCTCTAAAGCCTACAGACTGTCTTGCAGGTGAGTCATGGCTCTCAGATACTTAGGGATTGAAACTGGGAGCCATTTGGTTGTAGGATTCTTGTGATATATCCCCGCAACCACCAAGAAAAAGATCAAAACTTAGTTGGGATAAGGGGGGAAAGGAAACTCTGCTAGGACTTAAAACTGTGTCACTGATCTGCCCTAAATTAATGTCACCTAGTTGGCCTTGAACTCTGCCACCATGGTGGCAAGCAAGCACTAAACCACTGCCAGGTTGTAATTCAGTTCTCCGAGGCAATGACCACACAAAAGACACATCTGTGCAAGGAACAGATCTGTGTGCTCTCCTAGGCCTTCTCTGCCTGTATCTGCTGTGAGAGAGGAGGTCTAAAACCTGCAAGAACCCCAGAGACTGCAGCCTCCATCTCCGCATTGCTGAGAAAAGCCCCACAGGAAACCTGAGCCACAGAGGGAAGAAGGTGTAAGACAGAGCTCAACTTTGCATTGGCAGAAAGGTAAATATAGTCCCTTTGCATCCTATAGAAAGCCACAAAGCAGCTCCGTTGAATTCTGCGTGACCGTAAAGGGGCTTTGGCAGTGATCCATGGGTTCCGCGTCAAGGCCTGCAGAGAGAGTTAAATATTAATGCTCCCCTCTATCAATTGCAAGGGTGTCTGGGCTGCTCATGCATGGAGACTGGCTGAAGCCCTGCTTGGCCTAAACCTGAAAACACCTTGGTTTCAGTAGTTTAAAAGAGGATACTTCTCTGCTCCTTCTTACAAATGAGCAAACACTGCTTGGACTGTGCTCTCTACAGGGTGCTGCAAGCAGCATATTGATATGCAAAGCAGCAGGTCACCTAACCAGCCTTGGCAAGTGTATTGTACCAGAGCATTTGTTTTCTTTCTTTCCTTTTTTTCTTTTTTCTTCCCTTTTAAACGGAAATGCAGTAATATCTGATGGGACTGCAGCAGTTCCAGAATTAACCAGCCCTCCTCGCCGCAATCATGTTTACCAACACCATAAAGGTGGTGGCAGCAGTAGCTCGCGCAACAGCCTGGGTGAACAGGCAGGGAGAGGGAGGGGGGAGGAAGAGGAGGGAGCTCATTCTGATTTTCTCAAGGCCCAGCTGGCCCAGACTGTCAGGCTCTGCCATTGGCACAACAGGGAGAAGGTTAATGCAATGAGCCCGCTGCTTGGCCGAGTATCACGTCTGCCTGCAAAATGCCCTGAATTAAAGCTGGCAGCGAGGGGGAAGGGGACGGTGTGCGCTTCTTTGGCAACGCAGCTACTTTGCGTCGCTGCTCCCAAGGTTATGCTCACCTGCACAGCCAACCTGCCCCAGCCGCTGCGCCTGCATCAGCCAACCTGCCTCACTGCTGCGCGCACCAGTGAGGGAAAGGAAAGGAAACCAGCAGCACGCAGTTGGTGCTGGAAGCTCCTCCACGTGGCACACGCGGCCCCAGAGCAGGTGGCTCCGGGCGCATGGGCTGGCAGAGGGGCTCCTCGCAGGTTGCAGGGCCAGCAGAAGGAGACAGCCGCAGGCTGGAGCCAGCGCTTGGGAGAGGGCCGCATCTCGTGCTGCTGCAGCAGCCGCCCTCCCTGCGGGCAAGCAGCAGAGCTGCTGCATCGCTCAGTGCTCACTTCTGTTGTGCCGGCTAAGAAAAACAATCTCCACAGGTACCTGCATTGAGAGCTGAAAGGAAAAGAGACACTTCCCTCTCTCTGGCAGGGCTGCAGCTGAGGAAGGGGAGGCATTGCCCTGTCAGTGCGTTATTGCACCGAGCTGGGTGTGCTTGACTGATTGTTTGGTGTAGGTTTTCTCATTCCCTTGCTTTATCTTGTCTTTCTCTATGGCACACCTCAGAAAGGCTTCTCTCTTCTCCAGTCCCTTAGAGGTCAGTTTAAAAGACTGCTTGATGTGCAAAATAAATCCCACGCCAGCACTCCTGCATAAACACAGAGCTGCTGAGCTGAAGCCTGATTTGAATGTCCATGTTATGGTTGGGGGGGGGATTGTGTTTGGTTTTTGTTTTCCAAAAATCGGTGTTGTCAAGCGATAAAAACGTGAAAGGGCTGAGATGCTCCAGCGCACAGGAGAGCCGGTGCTGTAGCGCTGAACGCAGCTCGTGCAGAGCATGGCTAGAACCATGAGTGTTGTGTGACGGCTACAGGGTCTTTTCCAGAAAAGCTAGTGGGTTCTCCTGGTGCTAAGGAATGGGTTCCCCTCATGTGCTGCCTCCACAGAGCCAACACCGCTGCCAGGCCAGCCACCCTCTCCCCACGCCAGCGTGGGGCTCATTCATGTCATCTGTGTCAGCAACGCTTCGTTCTCTGTGACGTCCTCCCAGCCCCGTGTGTGACCCCGGCCGCCGGGCACCAGCCTGAAGCTGTGGCACGAGGCCCAAGCGCCCCAGGTGCCTTGGGAGCGCGCAGCCCAGCTCTCCGCTCACGTGGGCACGACAGGCGGTCACGGGAGGCTGCCTCGCTCGGCTCTGCTGGGGCTGCAGTGCCTTTCCAAAAGATGCTGGAAAGCTGAACATCAGAACTTCTTTTCTGCAACACGAAATGGAAATTTTAGTCCAGTGACCTGCCTTTAGGTCCCTGTTTTGTCTCCAGGACTCCTAGCAATATTGTGAGTGGCTCCAGGTCAGGTGGGTTGACGAGGGACTATTTTGGGGAACTGAGCAGATGCTCTCTCAGTAAAAACAAAAGTTCTCCATGGTCCTTTGTTTTCCAGTCTGCTCTTTTAATTACTTTTTCTAATATTTTGTTCATGATTCTGTAGATTTTTATGTAAATGGGTTCTGAAGATTCATCTGATTGTCCTTTGCATTTGTTTTGTCATTCTTCAATGAAAAGGGAGAGTGAAAAGCCCAACACAGCGTAAAAAGCTGAGAAAAGCTCATACGCTGGAATAGTTGGGATGCAGAGCAGAGTGCTCTCAATGCGGATCATGTCCTGGCCTGCAAACCATAACCTTTTGCTCACCAGATTAGAAAGCAAGTAGAGGAAAAAGGCATTTGAAGTCTGAACACATAGACTGCAATATAATTAAGGTCTGTCTTCAAACACTGCATAATATGTTTCTCTATCAGCTACCGCTGCAGGTTACAGAAAAACAACAGCCATTCATATCCAAAAGCACGGCACTTTGTGTCAGCTCAGACTAGTCAACACTGAAGCTTCTAAGGCAACCTGCAAAATTAAGAAAACAAAGACACAAGGCGACAGACAAGGCAGGCCTGTGTGGGGCTCAAGCCACATGGGAGCATGGAAAAAACAGCTTTGATGACAGGTACTGTACCCTAATCTTAACTCTGCACCACGGGGTTGCAAGACTCCAGATTAGGACGCCCTGTGGACACCTCCATGTCCCTCTCCACTGTCAAAATGGCCAAAAAGGTGCACGAGTTTCTAGGAAGGAAATGGGGACCAAGCCAGAAAATGCTTTCATGGCCATGACAGAAAGCCCCAGGCTACTCATCTGGAGAGCAACGAGGCTTGGCTGTTTCCCTGCTGAAGGAGGATAGTGAAAGCCGAGGGAGGTTCACAGATGGAGAGGAAGAAGCACAGGAAATTTTATTACATGAGGAAGTATTGAAAAGACGTGACTCTTCAGAGATGAGTAGGAAGACGTATAAGAATGCTGTATAAAATAACAAATGTTTCTGAAGAAGCGAAAGTAAACTGTCGTTTAGTCACACAAGGAAAAGAGATATTCAGTGAGAGAAAAAGGCCGCAATTTTGAAATTAATACAGGCACCTGCACCAGGAAACAGTGGAAGCCAATGCTAAATGACAATTCTGGGCTGCAAAGGATGGGAAGTACATGTGTGCGTGTATGTATAGACATACGTGAGTGTGTGTGTGCATATGTCTATACATACAACCACGCACATTTAAATATATATATATATACACATGCATATATATCAGAAATATCCAGAACTTGACAAGGGCTTAAAATCAGTGCCAGCTCCAAAGCCTGGGAAGGAACATGAGCAGAACTGTGTCAGCTCCTGGCACTGCAGCAGTCGTGGGAGCAGATGGTCCCGCTCCTGCCTGCTGTAACAGCATTCAGGTGTCCCAATGACACAGCAGAAACTGACCCCTGCTACTAGGGCAGCAAGGTGCTCAGGGCAACTTCATGCTCCTGTGAATAAATAATAAAACGATAACCTCCTGCTCTCATTCCAAAACTCCTCCACACATGACTCCCACAAAACGCAGAGTGGAAAGGTGTGACTTGCCTTAGGGAAACGGTGCTAGAGCCAGATGTGGAGCCTGGGTGTCCTGACTTTCCATGTGCTGCTGTATTCCCTGGCATTTCCAGGAACATCAGGAATTCCCACAGCAAAGCAAATGCTTGTGCCCGGGACTGCTGGTGAGGTTCCCACTGAGGTTGCAACATCCGGGCAGATGTTACAAGCCAACTTTCATAGGCTGAGCCGGAAACACCCCCCTGGCACCCAGTGCAGAAGGAAGGGGGTGTGTGGAGGGAGGGGAGAAGAACAAACAAAAAAGCTAAAAAGCTCTTGGACTTGGACAGCCTGATCAAGAATCACAGCATCACAAAGCAGTTGAGGTTGGAAGGGACCTCTAGAGATCATCTAGTCCAACCCTGCTGCTCAAGCAGAGACACATGGCACAGGGTCATTTCGAAAGGATGAAGAGAGAGATTTAAAACCTATTCAGCAAAAGCCTTTATCCCAAGAGAGCGTTAAACACACCTCAAAACACAGAAGAGAGGCACATTAAAACTTAATGAAATAGTCCTGCTATATTTGACCAAAAATATTATACCAGCCCAACCCTGAACCCCACACCTCACTTCATGCCTGGCATTTTTTTGCTAGCTCATTCTCACCAATCTCCCTCCATGGAGACTGCTTTCACCCCATGTACTCAAGAGTCTCATTGCAGGCAAAGTCCAGCCATCCTCTAAAGAGCTCAGTGGAAAAGTAACTGTCTTCCAGTAATGAAGGCCCAGAGGGGTTAAGAAAGGGCATGTTGCACCTTCCGTCCCATGCCCGGCATTCCCAGCTCGCAGTGACCTTGTCCCCTACCTTCAACCCAGGCATCTTCTCTCAGTTCTTTTGTCACTCCGAGCAGACGGAGACCCCAGGCAGGTCTGGCCGACGCGATCCCTCGTTGCCTCTTCAGGCAAATGCTTCTAGCTGATACCTTCGGGGCTGCATGAACCAAGCTGGACTGACTGCGAGCGGACTGTGCCGTAAGTGAGAAAGTCCAAAGGAGGTTTCAAATTGTTTACTCAGCCCAGTGTGTGTTTAACCAAATACAGGCCTTTCTCCATTGAACCCACCCAGGGACTGATTTAAAGATAATAAATGGGGGATGGGGAGGGAGAAAACTCCCTCACTGCTCCTTTTTTTCCATTAGCTGTTAAAAAATAAAGTCTAATTCCTATATCTGGGGAAAATAAAAAAATGTACTTAACACTTAAGAGCAAAGAAAAGCCATTTTTGCAACTGTTTTATAAGACTCTTTGGAAAATGGTATCTCTAGCAATTTTCATATATTGCACTCTAAATGAGTAACACGTATTTGTTCATTATGCCTCTGTGCCATGCTTCAGGTACCTTATGTACATAAGGAGTAGAAAAGATCACATCCCAGTTCTGGTGAAGATAGTGATATTCTTGAAATCCTGCATAGCAACTTTACACAGTGGCTTGGGGCCGAATGTCAAGGAGGATTCTCCATCCCAAACATTAGAGTGAGTGAAGAGGGCTTTTAAAATTCTGGAATTTTCTTCTGAAAGAACACAGTTGCTGACTAAGGACAGGAGCAGAAGCAAGCAAGTGGTTACAGAATTCTAATGAAGACAACTATATTTCCACAAGCTGTAGGAAAAAAAATAAAATGATTCGTGCTAATTTAGTTTGGATTCCCCTCCTCGAAAAACAAACAAACAAACAGAACAACCCCAATAGTTTCTCCTTTCTTTGGCCTGCTTTTCTATAAGTATTTCCAGGAACAAATCTGGGAGGCACATGCTGAAACCTGGGGGGTTGTCACTGGTGCTGGCAAAAAGCCCTGCTAGAAATCCAGTGTGCCGTATTCTACTGTATGTCACAGAATATTGGAAACTACAGCACATGTTGTACCAGAGCGAAAGATTTGAAACACCTGGGAATTTTACTTGGGTAAAGCACCAGTGTACTGGATGCACACGAGAGCTGACTGAGAGACAGGGATCCTTTCTGGTGGGGTCAGGGACCTGCTGCTGCAAAGGACCATTGCTTTTCACAGTGATGTATCTTTTTTCTAAAAGGACAAATCTCACCTCCTGCTTATCCCTATCCAGCTAAAAAACAGTCATTAAGGTATGTATTTATTAATATATTCCTTCCCACCTGTCTCTGTGATCTCATCCTCCTCAACTCTCATCCATTCTCTGTTAACCCACTCTGCACCGCCAAATCCACCAGGAGCTCTCTAGAGCAGCTCCACTGCTCATCTGCCAGCATATCATCTAGTGCCTGTTTATCTGAACCCCCTTTTGTAGCCTTTTATCATTATATGACACAATAAAACAATATTTTGCTACCCAAGAGCTTTGCAGTAAAACCAGGATTTTTAAATAACCTGTACAGTTTTGTAGAATGGCTATTATGAAATATGTCCTTGTCATTTTTCTGGGGCCATTCAGCAGCAGATGTCAGACAGGTTAATTATTATCATTTATTTGTGCAGGAAAGGTCATTAGAGTTGTCTGCACTAGAGAGCACACATGCCTTTTAGGCAAAAAGCAGATGCTGCATGGATAGAGGCTGCAGAAGCCACCTGCTCACTGCACCTTGCTGTGATTCTGCTGCCTTCAGGCTGGAAAAAACACTTCTATCAGTCAGTAAAAAGAATTAGTCTCTTCAACCTGCTCTGCCCTTCCCTCTCTGATGCAACTGGCAAGGAGGGAGCTAATTTTGGACAGTCATTAAAGTTTGTGATCTGACCTTTTTGTTTAGTCGGGGTAGGACGGCCCACCAAGCCCACGCCAGCCACTGCAGAACAAGCCAGAGGAAATGAGGAGAGTGTCAGACAGCAAGATAAAAATCCTGAGCTTAGTCCTAACCTCCAAAGCTACCAGACCTTCTTGTTCTTTAATAAATCTTTAACCCAACGCCAGCAGTGCCTTTCCACTTCGTAAATGTTAACTTTCAGGTCAATGGGAGCAGCGATATGCATAGGTTATTCACATACTTCATAGGTTATTCACATTTTACTTCATGCCTCTCCTCTTATTCAAAAGAAGCAACTGTGAGCTTTCAGTGGCACTGACTCTGGTTTAGTTGATCTACTCAAGAAAGAGCTTGTAGTAGACATCTTTCTGAAGGAAGTCTGTGGCGATGTAGTGAGTAGGAATTTGTCCATACAGTTTTAGTAGGTAAGGAACTAGATTTTCTGTGCTAAGCCCAAGGGGCACAACAAGCTTTATCTCACTGATGTAAAGCTGAAGTAGGAAGAAGAAAGCACATATGTTTGCAGCAGAAATAGGCTAAGAAGCCAGGCTGCCGAAGTTAGATTTTACGGTCTCTTTGGAGAGCATAGAGACCTCTGATCATCTAAGCCAACCTCTTCTGTAAACACCCAGGAGGACTTCTCAAGGCTGTGTTAGAGCACATCCTCCAAAAGTACCTGAAAAACTCTGAATAGTGATAAAGCTTTTGCTTTCTTCCCTAAACTTTCCACTGTCATCACCTTCATTGTTAGGAAACTACATCTTATTTCAATATCTTATTTCAGTATTAATATATTAGGAAAAACATCTTTGTAGCTGATTAGGCACTTGAAATTAAAGAGGATTGGCACCATTTTTGTTCTCCTTCCTCTCTTCCACCTTACATCTATCCAGTATTTTTTTTCCAGAGACACCATGTTCATGTGAAGCCCTAACACACAGAGCTGTAGCCCAGCAGACCCTCAGAAAAGCTTCACCTCTGAACACCTGCTGATAACTTGGCAGCTAGTGGCAGGTTCATCAATAACGCTAATGGCTTTATGTCAAAGAGAACTAGTGCACTAAGCCACAGCTATGTGCAGCCCTGTAAAGGAATCGAGGTAAGCAGCATCCAAATAAGAAAAGCCTGGCAGGAACAGGCCTTCTAATGGGAAGAGCTGGGTAAGAAAAGAAGAGGAAAGGGAAGGATAAAGCTCCTTTTGCTGAAAAAAAAATGCAGCTTTTCCTACAATAAAGTCTATCACCTCCTTACCAACTGAGAAATGATGATTCAAGCACTGACTTCACTGTATCTACCTGAATAATCTATTGACTGCTGATTAAGAAACAGCAGTTTATATCTCATTTGTGATAAATGCAGCATACTGAAACTGCCTTTGCAAATATTATCACTGAACCCTTGCATTAGAGTTGCTCTAAGGGATGGGTTTTACACCCCGAAAGCCACTAGGCCCTTTGCACAAGACTGCTGCAAGAAAGTTGTTACTAAAACAAAAATGTATCCTCAAGAACTTCAGTACTCACTGGCTGCATATTTTTCTGTTGGGGGCATTTTGGGGCAGGGACCCATATTACAGGCCCCTTATCATTCTTCTGACTGTGCCCACAGCCATCAAAGTGGTCATAAATCCAGAACAGTGACATGAGGCCTTCTGAGAGAGGGCAGGATTGCTGTTCATGTGCTGTGCATTTGCCCTGCGTGGGCAAGGGAAACCGAGCACATCTTGGAGGTTTGTGCCTGAACCACCTCCACTGACAGCTCCGGCTGTGAGGACATGAAGTATGCAGCAGCTGGGTGCATATTCCAGCTGAGGAAATAGAGGGGAGGTCCAGCTTAATGGAAATGAGTGAAAAGGTTTTTTTTTGGGGGGGGGGGGTGAGGCAGAGAAGGAAGGAGAGGAAGAATGAGGGAGATAAGAGGGAGGGAGGAAGAGACAGAGGGAGACACAAAGAGAAATGGGGAAAGAGAAACAGAGTAGAGAGAGACAGAGAGAAGAACAGAGAGAAAGAGAGAAAAATAGATAAAACGGAAACAGTGAGAGAGAAATAAATGGCAAGAAACAGTGAGAGACAGAAACAGCCAGAGAAAGTGAGAGGAAGACAGAGATGAACAGAGAGAAAAAGAGGAGAGAAAAGGCAGCCCAGAAGGAGGAGGGGGATATGTAAAGAGTGGGGACACCCACGGTCATAGGAAGAGACACAAGGAGGAGGGACAGGAAAGGGGACAGTAACTGGGGACAAAGGGAGACAGGAATGCACTGACACTGGGCACACAGAGACATCCCAAAGGATGTGAGAAAAAGGATGGGAGACAAAAAGGAAGAGGGGAGAAGAGAAAAGAGAGCTGGAACATGTAGTGAAGTGTGACACAGAGACAGTAGCTGGTAGCCCAGCCCCAACCTGCAGCTCAAGCATGTTCCTGGCAGCTGAATTAGAGAGCAATTAAACGGCCTCTGGATGCTCCTATTTAAAATAAAAATAATAATGAAGAAAAGGAATGGGGGAAAACCTAGCACTTCCTTTAAAAATAAATACAATGTCACCAGAATGCAGGACTCAACTGTTAATTTCTTATTCTAAGAAGAAACATCATACATAATTGTGGGAACTTGCTGAGATCTAAACAAATAAAGTCCTTTATCTGCATTGGAGACCTGCTTATACTAAAATATCTAAGATGCTGGACTCCTAACACTACTGTATTAACACAGGTATGAGAAAAGCACTTCAAAAGACACACAATTATATGGGAAATAGACAAATACAGCTTTATTAGTGCCAATATAAAATAGTTGCTTAAAGGTTTTGAAATAGGTGTAAGGCAGAAACATGGAAAGACGAGGCAGTGAGTATGGGGCAAATGTTGGGGCCGGGCCTCTTTAACATATTTATTGATGATGTGGATGAGGGGATTGAGGGCACCCTCAGCAAATTTGCAGATGATAAGCTGAGAGGAAGAGTTGATCTGCCTGGGGGTAGGAAGGCTCTATAGAGGGATCTGGACAGGCTGGACCAATGGGCTGAGGACAACTGTTCAACAAGGCCAAGTGGCGGGTCCTGCACTTGCGTCGCAACAACCCCCTGCAGTGCTGCAGGCCTGGGGCAGAGGGGCTGGAGAGCTGTATGGCAGGAAGGGATCTGGGGATGCTGGTGGACAGGCAGCTGAACACGAGTCAGCAGGGTGCCCAGCTGGCCAAGAAGGCCAAGGGCCTCCTGGCTTGTATCAGTTGTATCAGGAACAGTGTAGCCAGCAGGACCAGGGAAGTGATAGTATCCCTATGCTCGGCACTGGTGAGGCCACACCTCGAATACTGCATTCAGTTTTGGGCCCCTCACTACAAGAAGGACATGGAGGTGCTGGAGCGTGTCCAGAGAAGGGCAGCGAAGCTGGTGAAGGGGCTGGAGCACAGACCTTACGAGGAGTGTCTGAGGGAGCTGCGGTTATTTAGTCTGGAGAAGGAGGCTCAGGGGAGACCTCATTGCTCTCTACAACTACCTGAAAGGAGGTTGCAGTGAGGTGGGGGTCGGTCTCTCCTCCAGAATAGCTACTGATAGGACAAGAGGAAATGGTCTCAAGTTGTGCTGCAGAGGTTCAGGTTAGACATTATTAAGAGGAATTTTTACACAGAAAGAGTAGTGAAGCACTGGAACAGGCTCCCCAGGGAAGTGGTGGGGTTCCCATCCCTGGGAGAGTTCAGGAAACATGCAGATGAGGCACTCAGCGACATGGTTTAGCAGGCAGGGCACTGCAGGATTTACAGTTGGACTCGATGATCCTGAAGGTCTTTTCCAATCATAACGATTCTATGATTAAAATGAAGCAGGCTAACAGTGGCTGGCAGGGCTTACACCAATCCCCATTTGTCTCATTTATTGTTCTCCCTGCCCATTCAGCACAGCTTCCCTCTCCATCACCCCTAGGACAACAGTAGCTGCTATTCCAAGCAAAAGCTGCACCGAGGTATCTAAACAGAGCTAAAACCAAGCGCGTGTGACGGCCACATAGAAGTACCACAAAACAGAGTTACTGTGATTATCCTAATGCTAAGCACGGAACAAAGAATCAAGAAACTTCATGATTTTAGCTAAACAAAACGCAAAATTTAATTTAAAATTTAAATTTAAATTGGTCCTGCAGGAGTGCTACAAGAAAAGCAGGTAAAAAAACACGGGGTAAAAATGCATGGTTTTTTTACATAGTAATTTAGTCTGGACGGCAAATGCAAAAATGCTGTAGTCATGATCTGCAGTCATTTTTCAGGGCTACTGATGGAGAAAAGTGCAGAAATTTAGCCTTTAACTATTAGAAATATAACTGTATGACAAATATTTACTTGATTTCAGTGCATTAAAACGAACTGTATTGAAGTTGAAAGAGTTTATGTCAGGACAGACTAAATACAAAAAGAGCTTGGAATACCTTCTGTCCTCAATTTCTTCAAGTTAAATGACGAAGACTAAAATAAAAAAAATGCAGAGTCTTTAATTCAAAGTGTGTTGAAAGCACTGTAATTTGACAGACAGATACTTCCCTGGAGGCATAATTCTGATGTATCCTTCACTTTGCAGATGGAAACAGTGAGACTGACCCGTGAAGTCACTTGTCAGGCCAAGCAGTGAGTCCATTCAGTAGGGGATGGAAATGGCTCGCAGGTGAACGAAGGCAGATGGAATTAGCTGAGCCTAGAGCAGGAGCCAGGGCCTTGAACAAGCTCCTCTCTCCATCTGCTAACACTGACCTACTGCTGGCTCACGTACTCTGCTTTTCCTTAGTTCTTGTTCCCTTTATCTTCTTTCCTTCCTATCATAACAGTATATCAATTTTAATTTGTCCCCAGATCCTGACTGCCATTAGCTTCCATCCCACTGATGCACTGGACCTCTGCAGTCTCTCTTGTTCCTGGAATGTAAATTCCCCTTCCTAAGACTTGTCACATTAAGACTCAGTCCCTTTGTGGAGCCTCAGGAGTGAAGGGCACAAATATAGACTAAATCCTGCCTAAGGCCCAGGCTACCTCTTACCACACTGCACAATGCTCCTTTCTGATTCACCGAAGAAAACTACTTTGGAAAGCTGCTTCCACCAAGTCACAGGCTTGTGTTACACTACGCAGTGCAGCATCTTACCATAAATGGGTGCTCCTGGCTCTCTGTACTCTGCAACACTTGCAAGTCTCTAAAGAAGCCACAGCGTGAATGAGACAATAGCTGTTACTTATTTTTTCCTTTCCTGCAGCTCCTTGGTAACACACGGGAGCCCAGATCTAATTACCCTAAAATAATATCTGACCTTGGGAAAATAATTTCAGCTTTCACTGCCAAAGGAGCAGAGAGGGACACTGGTGCCGTCCTGAGCAGCATAACTCAGGCATTCATTAACTGGCATGAATAGTTCAAAACCTTATTTCCCCTGTTCGAAAGCAAGTACAAACTAACATCCTATTTCATAGAGCCATTTAAAAATGTACTGCACCAATGTTTGCAAATGCTCTGAAAGTCTTTGGGAAATAGCCTGAAGAAAGGCAAAATATTCATATTTTTATTTTTAATAAGTTTGACTAGGGCACCTAGCTGTCATTTTTTTGTGCCTGATTAGTGGCAATGGACAGTTTCCCATTTAATTCCAGGCAGCGGCTAGAGAAGAGCTGCAGGCAGATGTAATCTGGAGACTGCAGAACTCAGCTCAATGCCACTTTTCACAGCAGCATTTACTTTCCTCTACTCCCATTTATTATTAATCTGTATTTGTATCTCTCGCCCGCAGTTAGCCTCTGCCAGAGGTTTTAACCATTAGAGGTAACTAGGAGGAAGGAAAGGGAAGGAAGTGGAAAGAAGAAACTGCCAGGAACTGAGCTTTTACTCCTCGTTACAGTGCTGGGGAGGTGAGAAATTATACAGAGCCTGGGATATGAAGCAAGCCAACATCTGGCAGAGCAGGGCAGAGCAGCAGGCCTCTTTGTCAGGTCGGCTACATCTTTAGCACTAGATGTGTGAAGGAAACTGCTTTATCACAGTTCTTTCTTTCTAAGCAAGCTTGCTTGGTTCCTGCACTTGGCAGAGCTTTACATCCCTTCTAAATTTTCACCCATTTAAAAATGGATTGTCTTGTATTCATGTTCTCTGAATCCACTAATCCCTTGGTTTCAGTAAGATCACTGAGTTCACATTGAGTTTCACAGTATAAAAATATAATTTTCCCTGTCAACTTTCAATGCATTGTCTTTTAACTTGACATAAGTACAAGGAGTTTCAATTATGAAAAGAGAAATGGGAGTACCTGACTGATTTTCTCTGCTTCTCCAAAGTAAATAATTTTAATCAGAGAAGCGGAATTAATACCACTTGTTTTCCACCCATAACTTTTGGGCTTCAAATCTTTTTCATATCTTGCATATTTCTCTTCTAAACAATTTGTTCCAGGTGGGACAACACCAAGCATTTAATAGTGGCATTCTGTTTTTTCCAAACTATTCCTTATCCATCTTTACATTTTGCTCACTTGTTTTTCCTTCACTTCACTGTAAATGAGAAGCCCACTCAGTATCATCTTTCTGCTGCAGGTAAGATTAACGTAATTCACTGCAAAGATCATTCATAAATCCTCCAAAATTGAGAAGAAGACATCAAATCTGTGTGTTATGCACGATAACATTTCCTCCAGCAGTGTGGGAGGCAGTGAATTTATTGCACACATCCCTCAAAAGTTCCCATATATCCAGAAGGCCTGCAAATCTAAGAATGAGTGTAGATCTCAAATTAGATTTTGCAAATTCTTCCCCAGGTCTTTTCCAGCAGAAGCAGCTCCAGCAGCTGACCTGGCCAAAGTGTGACTTCATTTTATTCTGCCTAACACAAACATTATTGTCTTTGGGCTTCCAACGGGAATGTTGGAAACACAGAAAATCCATCTTCCACTAATTCTCAATGTTCAGTCATAACGAAGGCTCTTCAACGCTCCTCCTCCACCTCTTCCTTTCTGCAAAGCCAGGAATCTAAAGATGGAAAAGATTTCATGTCAGAATCACCGTGAGCTCCCTCCAGCCCTCATTAGTGTGCTTGTTACAAAGCCAACTGCAGCCATGCCTCCTCTTCCATGGGGGCTCCTCAGTCAGGACTGAAGAAACGCTTCAGCCTTTTCCTAGAGTAGCATCATCTGTTAAACGGGATATAAAACTGGAGCCTGGATCCTTTCTGCTTCAGAGCTCCCTAAGGCTTTTGAGAAGGCTTGCAATGAAAGCCTTAATTTCTTGGGCAAATTCTGCCCTAATTCCCCGTTTCTCCCAATTTTAATTGCATGCAGAATTTCTCTTCCCCTTACTTTTAAAACTATAAAATAGTGTTGCTATATCTGCTGTTGAGACTCAACTTCTCCTACCCTAAGACAGCAGCCCTTCACTGGTGGCTGAAAGGCTAGTTCGTGAAAAATTTTAAGAAAATTACCAGAAGAGGAAAAGCTGCAAACAATGCAAGGGATTATCACTTCTGGCTTTGCAGCATATGTGCAGGCACAGCTTACCTTGTGACAGCCACTGCTTACAGTAAGAATCTACTCCACAAGCCTCTCTGGCTTCATGGTATTTCAAATAGATTTGCAATGCAGTGCACACAAATTCCATAAAAGACAGAGATTGAATGATTTCTAATACTGTATTAGAGGGCTGTCTTACTGGTCTTACTGGCAGCATAAAACAATGTGATTACAGTCTAAAAGTAATGTTTATATGTCTAACTACACACAAACAGAAATGACAGAATGAGTAAACACATCCCCAAAGCAATTCCATGTTCTTATAGCAAATACAGTAGTGTACTAAGGAGGAAGACGCCAGCCAAGAGCTACAGATCAACCTATTGCCCAAAGAATGTGGGCAGATATGGCTAGCATGGAAAGAGAATATAATTTATGATGCTAAGCAGACTGCTCAGGTCAAACACTTGACTGGCAAATGAAAAAAGCTGAAGAGCTTACCCAAAATGAAAGTATAATGAAGAAACATAGTTTTTATATTAAAGATTAAATTAAAAGCTAAAAACAAACAAACAAACAACAACAACGAAAAATTAAAGAGGATGGGGCCAGACTCTTTTCAGCGGTGCCCAGCGATAGGATGAGAAGCAATGGGCACAAACTGAAACAGGAAGTTCCATCTGAAACTAAGGAAAAACCTCTTTACTGTGAGGGTGACTGAGCACTACAACAGGTCACCCAGAGTGATTGTGGAGTCTCCATCCTTGGAGATATTTAAAAGTTGTGTGGACAGGGTCCTGGTCAATATGCTCTAGGTTATATTGTTTGGCAAGGGGCAGGGGGAAACTAGATGATCTCGAAAGGTCCCTTCTAAACTCAACTGCTCTCCAATTCTGTACTTTAAATTTTGTAAAGGCTTTCAGGCTCCAGACTCAAACAGATATACAATGCATTCATCAAAGAATTATTTTGTTCAACTCTAAAATGCAATCATCCCTAGGGAAAAGCTAGGCAATTTTGCACAACAGTTTGTCTAAATAAAATTGCCTTGCAAATTCAGAAGAGAAAAATGTAATTACTATAACTCAAAAGTAGTGAGATAGTATAAAAAAATCTCCTTTAGCACTTTTATATTAAAGGCACTAATTAAGATAAATTATTATTTATGTTAGATCTGACTGATAGCATAACTGCAAGTAATTTGGAGCTTACCCTTCCCTTCATCCTGAAGAACTCTATAATAAAAATGACTCAAAACATGGCGAAAGTGACCCATTGTAGAATACTCAGAAACACATTTATAAAATCTATATTAAATAAAAATTTTTTAATAATAACATTAAGAGGTTATACTGAAATTTTCAGTTCCCATTTGGATTTTGTAACTTTAAATGTAACTATTCACTATTCAAGATCCATTTCAAGCTTTCAAGCTGCTGATAGTGAAGCAGATCAAAGAAGTCATAAGCAGGCTGTAATCTTTGGCACATGGCTCTAAAGAATATGATCTCTAGTTAGTCACTAAAAGCGATTAAAAAAATAAAAATTGTGCACCATGAATCAAAGATAGTCAGCACACCAGCAGATTTCTGCATTAAACTATTATCACCGTGAAAGCGAGACTTCCTTCTACTAGAATGTGGAGATGGGATGGGTGAGAAAAAGGCATCTTGCATAATTGAAATGGGAAAGGCAAATTTATTTTTAAATGGCAGAAAAAAATCCTCATGAAAAGTAAGCATTATGTAACCCCCAATTCATTTTTTTTCCCACTCTCCCTAAGGCACTTTCAGCACAGCTATATTTAGTTATACTTTTGATTGTATTTCAGAGATGCTATTCACTGTAATTTGCAAGCACCTTGCAGTTATGCTGAGCTGAACCTGACCATCCTCTGCAGGGCAGACTGTAGATGAGAAAACGAGGGACAAAAAGTTGCAGTGATCTGTCCAAACCAAGAGAGTCACTTTGCTAGTTCTTCACCAAAAAAGAAACCAGGTAATTCAACCATCCAGCAATGAATTATAGCTGGTATCATTCTGCCAGTCTCTATTTTACAAAAAATTACTTGCAGAAAATATAAAATGCCATGTCCAGATGTGAAAACAGCCTTTTGATTCACTTTCAAGGGAGCATCTCTGGCCTAACTCTGCAGCTGATCAGACTGAAGCTAAGAGATAGAGAGAGAGAGAGAGAGAGAGAAAGAGAGAAAGAGAGAGAGAGAGAGGCTATTTTCCTTTTTTATCTCAGATGTGCAACCTCTCTATATTAGTATGTTCATTCATTTTGCTGCCAAACACAACTTCAGTGACAAAAGTCAGCCATTTTTCTGTCCATACAAAGCAGCTGTGCTTCCACAGATTTAAAAAGTCAACTACAAGCATGAAATAGCATTTAAGTCACACAAAGCTCATATTTTAAACAAAACTATCACTAGGTAGCATTACACCGGGAGAACCAAAATAAAAAAGAAGGAAAACATAACACACCTGATTGCCATCTCTCAAAAAGTATCTCTTCTCTATGACCTGGGAAAAAAACAATTAGAGAATGATCTTAGCAGGAACATCACATTCCTAAGCTTGGACTCCAGTGATCACTTCACACACAAGCACTGAAAATCATGGCTAAATGGCAGGGGGGAGAAGGATCTGAATCCAAGGCTTCTGCTCCAGGTCTCCAGCGCCCTAAGCACTGGGCTATTACATGTTAAAGGAGTTGACATCTCCAGCATTCTTACTAAAGCAGAGTGTTATCCTCAATTTCTACGGTCTTAATGTAACTAGCCCCCTTTAGTAATGGAGATAATGTTTAGGGTGTCTCTTACTGCAGAGTCAATGTTATTTTCACCCCTCTATGCAGACAAGGGGGGTTCTGAGCACCACCAAAAGCTCCTTCTTCAGGCATTCTGCAAGCACTTTTAGCAATTTCAGTGGTTCTGAGGATCCATGGGTAGCCCGACTTGCTCTCGAGAAACAACCCACCCACTCCCTGTGCAGAAGGATGCCTGTGGAGGCACTTCTGTCAAAGAATCAGAATTAATTTGCATCACTTTGCACAATCTGCTCCCTCCTCCAAAGGAGATTTCTGATAAATTTCCTCTTTTCTAAAGCATGACCTGTTAGACCTATTACAGGAATGTGATCTGCTTCACAATGGTCACTTTCCCCAGTGGATACAAAGCAGCTTAAACCACAGCATTCCTTCTGTCACTTCCACAGTAGGCCTACATAGACTCTCTTTTGCAGGAGGGAGAGTGACACATTTTCATTCCTGAGGTTTGTTTTAGTTAGGAACAACAGTGCTAACCACAGCTTTAGCACGCATCACACTACTACCTTAGCGCACTGCAAATCCTCTAGCCTGCCAAAGGATTCCAAAAAGTGCATGCAGTGTCTTCACACATTCATGAGTTCTTTTTTCACTGTTCTACATGGATCAAAAATGAGATTTCCAAGAGTAATCTTTGCCCTCCTCATACCTGCCTTGAACCAGCTCATAAAGTGGAAAGTGAAAGGAATAGGTAACTCTTCTTTTCCATGCCCAAAACACAGACAGGGTTCAATATATAGAACAGTAAAACGTACCTTAAATGACTTGACTTACCTTATCAAAAAACCTGCTTAGCTTGACAGCATTGGATGAGCCTGCAGCCAGATAACGAGGATTGGTGCAATCCTAGAGCATAGAAAAGACCAGCCAAGCACAAGGAAATCAAAACAAGGGAGCCATTCACAAGAAAACCAATACTTTTCTCTGACACATGCAATCAATTAAAGCAAATATATCATATCTGTTCTAATCTCAGCTTCAAATTCATTTGAGAGAAAAAACACTGATTTGTAAAAGAGGACAAAACTGGTTGGGAAGCAGTAACAAAGTGTCAGTCTTTTAAATTTAGATAAAAAAGAAGATTTTGTTTGGCACAGAGTTTTGAAGGTGGGAGTTTTAAATGAGAAAAAAAAAGAACATCTAAAAAACAGCAGCTAAATGGTTTTAGAGGTATAGCATCAGCTGATACAGATAAAACCCTGGCCAGATACTAAGCCTGACCTACAGAATAAAGCTGATTTTTCTTGAAAGATGAAGAAGTAGCATCTTTCAATACTGTCCTGCATCTCCAGCCTAGCCTGGAGGGTACGCTCTTTGCAGTGGAGTAAAGGCCAGTTCCCTTCCTGTGAAGCAACCTGAAAACTCCAGACTCCTGCCATGGTCCCCACATTTACCTCTGGCCACTAGCTAGCTATGCAGTCAGCTAATGATTTTTACAGGCTGCATGCAAGTTTGTGTGTGCATATAAGCATTCACATACACATGTACACATTATAGAAATAAATAACATGGGGTCTTGAGGTTTCATTCAAATATAATCTGTGTCAGATCTAAGAATAGGTAAGAGAAAAATGAACTCCCAATGATCTACTCTAAATTCACACCAGCTTATCTATCCCCCTACATAACCTTATAATGAAACAGAAACTATTTGACTTAAGACTAATGAAAATGTGCCTAACTCCAGCGCTACTGAGAAATTGTCCCGCAGTCCAATTTTCCTAAAATTAGCCTTTGCCTACTGAAAATCAGAATCATGGTTACACAGAAATGTCATTGGTGGTAAAGATACTAACCAAATTTATCTCTTCAGCATTGAAATCCTCAGCCAGGAAAGCTGTTCTGGTCAAAACTTCATTACGCTTCATTTCTGGGATCTGATCCAGTTTAGTTCCTATTACCAGCAGTGGAATCTGGTTATCAGCAAACTGTTCACGGTCATAGTCACTGTTGAAGAAAACAAATACAATCCTGGATGGACTGATGGCCGTAACAGTAGGTAGAGGGCACTAGATCAGGGAGCTGGCATCTCTGAATATCAAGAGCTTCTACAAATATTTTTAAGGAGAGACAAGGAAATAAATTGTCACTGTGAAACACTATCTGTTTCCACATTACATCAAAGATCGCTGCAATGATACTTTTGAGGTGTCAAGTTACTAATTCTTCCACATTCAAGTAAAGCGAGGCACTGTGAACTGAATTCCAACAGGTCTTGATCCAGACATGAATAATCAGTAAAGATACTCTTTTATAAGAAAAATTATATTGCAATAAAAAATGTAATTGCAAATAAGCGCCAATCATTCCCCTCAACAAATATGCTAACTTGTCTTCCATTTTATCTATAGCAAGACTAACAGAAAGTAATTAACACCAAGAACTTAGTCCAGAAATTGTGACAGACAAGGCATCTGCCACTGACAGAAGTGAAGTTTTCAAAAATTAAAAGTCATGAAGAGTCTTTATGTGGAGAAATTGAAGAAGCTTCCAGCACATGTAATGCAACCCCTCTTTCTTTTCATGCTTCTTAAAAAGCACCAGTGTACTAGCATAAAAAGATAAACAACTGTGATTTTTCCCCTTCAAAATCGACCCATTATTTACCCATTACTGTTCATGTGTGTGATTTATTGATGATGTGAAAACCTCCTTGCTTATCTGATTAACAGCAGCATGAAAATACAGCAGGAAATACTTGACAAAATGGTAGGAAGTCAATTATGAGTATGATCTTTAAGCAGATTCTTTCATATCCTCTCTTCTTTTTCTTCCCTTCTTGTCTGATTTCCTGTAGATTTCGAGTAGTTTAGGGATGAATATTTCCAAAACAGCCTGGAAGCACACGTATGGTTTTCACTCACCCGTTGGTGACTAGAACCCCTGTTGGAGCGACATCCCTGTTGAGGGCTTCCAAAGACCAGCGATACAGATTCTGCGATGACTTCTTGTTGGTCAAATCATGCACTAAAATTATGCCTAAAGTAAAAGAGTAGGCAGCAAGATGCTACTTCATGATACATACTTTTTCCTTTCCTCATGAAAAATGCAGATTCCCAGGCATCTGGGAACTAAGAAAGGGAAATACAACTGGTTGAACTACATTGAATGAGTTAAGGTGAAAATATCAAAATGCAACAGGGTTTTTTGTTTGTTTATTTCAAGCTTCTTATCAAAGACTAAAGAGGGAAAAAAATACCAAAAAAAAGAAGAAAAGAAAATGCATCCTAGGTTTTTATCTTTAACAGGCTGACAAGCATTCCCCCAGTCTGTTCTAATCCTCTAATAATCTAATCCTAATGATACTGAATGGTATTAGCACAGCAGAGCCTTTCACTGTTCTACCTAGCTGGTAAACACATAACTCTTTTCTTGTAGCACAGTCTAAGAAAGAGAAAGGCTGTTTTTTTTTGTTGTTGTTTTGAAAGAATTACAGAGCGGTATTACCTTCCTGCATTTTCAAGAGCTGATGCTCTGTAGAGGTATCCAAAAGGGAAATACGTTCTGATGAACTTTCACAGTCCATCGAATAGCTGGTAGGAACACGAGCTAATATGACTCTGAGTATTTAGGATTAAGCTTCCAGCATTTTTCATTACTATGAGCTTTCAAAATGTAAATCCAGAGATAGGAAAATTGCCAGCCAAACTTTCTAGCTGTACTGTTAACAGACACCCACTTCTGATAACCAGACTTCCTAACTCAATCATCAACTCCTGCTAGCAAATATCTTCTATTTACTCACACCTTCTGCCACCTGTGGAATGCTACCACTTCCTCCAGGCTTTAAACCATCACTTATTCAAAGATAAGATAGCATTATACCTCTTATCCCTATCAGAATTTGTTCTCAGCACACATTTCACAGCCCACAGGTGTAGAAAATTTATTTCATTTAATCCTTCACCTTAGTTCCCAAAGATGCGACCCACTGTACACACTAAAAGCAAATCACATTGCCACAAACACATTCTCCCCTACCCCACATTGCTCTGCACAGAGACTCCTATGAGAGTTCTATGAGAAAATGAGCATCTCCCCAACATATCATAACCATTTCACTCTTTAAGAGCATTTATCTCAATGCTTGCAGAAAAAAAGAGCAATCTGACCTTGTGTCCACACCCAGTACAGAGAGAGAAAACCTGATACAAGTAAGCCTGGGTTACAGCACCAGACTCAGAGGCACTGCTGCATATCTTGTGAGAAATATGCTCCACCTCCAGGCATCTGCTGCCTAAGTAACAGACTCTCTCTCCTATTTCAGTTTTTCCTTGGGCAGGTTCCTCACCTGTTCTACTGGAAAAGCTACACTTGCTGTTAGAAGGGCAGGAAAGACTATTAACATCACGAAGAGCAGGCTGTACCAAGGACTACTGAAGGAAATGTTCCTGCTACATACGTATCTGCAACCTACAGCCTTACTACTAATTCACCGTCCCAGATGATCCCAGAATAACAGAATGGTTGAGGTTGGAAGGGACCTCTAGAGGTCATCTAGTCCAACACCCCTGCTCCAGCAGGGACACCTAGAGCACGTGGCACAGGGTGGCACCCAGGCAGGTTTGGAAGATCTCCAGAGAAGGAGACTCCACAACCTCTCTGGGCAGCCGGTTCCAGGGCTCTATCACTCTCAAAGGAAAGAGGATCTTCCTCATACGGAGACAGAACTTCTGTGTTTCAGCTTGAACCCATTACCCCTTGTCCTGTCATTGGCCACCACAGAGGAGAGCCTGGCCCCATCCTCCCTACATTCTCCCCTCATGTGCTTATACATATTTATTGATCAGATCTCCTATCAGACTTCTCTTCTCTAAGCTAAACAGGCCCAGCTCGCTCAGTCTTTCCCCATACGATAGACGCTCCAGTCCCTTAATCATCTTTGTCGCTCCACGCTGGACCCTCTCTAGAAGCTCCACATCCCTCTTGTACTGGGGAGCCCAGAAATGCACCCAATACTCCAGGTGCGGCCTCACCAGAGCTGAGTAGAGGGGCAGGATCCCCTCCCTTGACCTGCTGGCAACGCTCTTCCTGATGCAGGCCAGGACCTCATTGGCCTTCTTGGCCACAAGGGCACATTGCTGCGTCATGGGTAGTTTGTTGTCAACAAGGACTCCCAAATCCCTCTCTGTGGAGCTGCTTTCCAGCAGGTCAACCCCTAATCTGTCCTGGTGTCTGGGGTTATTCCTGCCCAGGTGCAGGACTCTGCACTTGTCCTACCACGATCTGCAACACAGAGGCAGGCATGGCAAAGCTGATGATCTGGAGCCATACCAAAAATGAACGACACCTAATCTTATCTAATTCTCTAGGTGACCCTGCGTGCGCAGGTGGGGCTGGACTAGATGACCTCTAGAGGTCCCTTCCAACCTTAAGCATTCTATGATTCCTGAACAGTCAGGTCTCCCTGACAGGCTGCACAGATGCTTCTAAAACCAAACATTAACTGCCTTTTCAACTCAAACTTTTCAGATCACTGCAAGCCCAGGAAGGTCAAGTAGTCAGGCAGGAGAAATGCACTCCTTTTCTTGCATCAGGTCAAAGAGAGGCAACTAACTACCAGAGACTACAATTTTTGTATGTGAACTGACTAAGCTATTTTGTGCAATGGTAATAAAATAACCCAATTTTCATAATTTCATCTATTATCAGTCAGAAACAGAAGTTCATAACTTCATTTCCTAATGTGCTGTTCTACACTATTTCCAGCACAAACTGAAATCCTGTGGATTTGGTATCTAAAAAATCATCCACTTCTTACATATAGCAAAGCGGCCTGCTTTGAGGACTCTGTTTTGAGGGCACGATTCAATTCAACCTTATTTAGAGGACTCTTGTTGAACAATATAAACGCAGAGCATGAAAAACTTGCATTTTTTGCTGTGAAAAAAGAAAAAAATAGTTAAATAATCACAGCACACGTTTACTGTATGGGTTAACACATTATTGAAAGGAGCTCAAATGATGATGAATATGAAATGAGAATCAAAATAGAACATCTGGGACTAAATTTTCCTGAAGCAGTCATTATCCCGGCATTCACTTATTTTCAGTGAACTGTCCTTGCATGTCTAATAGACGGTACTGATAGTATTTAGATGATAATATCTAATGAGATATTGCATTTTTATTATGTTTATAATCTCTTATAAGCCATTTCAGTGTTAAAGATAAACTACTTATGACCTACAGCTCAGAACTCAAAAGAAAGCATGTCATCCTTTCAAAGGCATGAAGTCTATTTTTCCACTGACAGCAAGTTGCCATACTCAATTATTAAAAATCACCTGCCAAATTAAGTAAACAGAGGGCAAAATGGTCATCGGATTATTGCAATTTTCTGGGAGATCTGTTCAAACTTGCCAGGGTTGCCATCAAAGGCCATGAAAATGCTTTATGGGCAGTAAACTTTTCAAGGGCCTAGGTTTTGGAACTGAATAGATAAGAAAATATAAATTACGTTAGACATAGAAAAGTGAAACCAGCTCTCCCGCCTACAAATCAAAAACTCTCTGGTATGCCAGACTCAAGGAATGCTGCTCCAAACCAAAGAGTTAGATGGTAGCAGAAAGTAATAAAAACAGATAAACTTCAAGCAAACTTACCGTTCAGCAAGTTATAAAATACTGCTCGTGTGCTTTTTACACTGGTGGCACTACCCACTGAACCTCCAACATCCCACAGCTCAATATAGTAGGTCTTCTCTTCTGGAGTCCCTTCTTTGTAGTCATGAATCTGATGGAAAAGTCAGACCATACATAATCACTGCATCACCTTGCATGAGCTAATCCACACAACACTTAAGTATTTATCTGAAAGCAGTACTATATTTGAATTTGTAGAATTTGTAGAAATTCGTAGATTCTAACATTGACATCATTTCAAATCTCTCAAGCAGATCAGGACTGACTGGACTGAGTCAGGCAGTATCACTGTAGCTCCTCCAAGAGCTGAAGCTTGGTGAATCAGCCGGGAACTTTCTTTCCTCCTAAATATTAGCAAACTTAATGACTCATGGAGTGCTTGGAAATAGTGTGTGGCTAAAGTGGGTGAAAAGATGAGGGTGTGATTTTTTTTGCAGTTCTTAAAACTCATGACAGTACTGCATAGTTGAGAATATTAGGAGGGAGAGACTATACCACATTCAGACTGATCCCTTCTTACTCTTCAAATTCTCTTCTACATCTTGAGTGAATTAATTAATTTTCCTCTCAGGATTTACTGTGTAGTTTTGCTCCAGAGTCAAGTAAGATTGAAATGTTTCTTTCCCAAAATGGTGGAAATATAATTTGGCATTACTTGAAACTCATACACAGTAGGACAGAATCAGTCCCAAGCTACAGTAAAATATTTTAGGAAGAAAGTAGCATACAACAATGAAGCATTTACCACCATCCCACAAGGGCTGTGGGTAGGCCAGAAACTACCAGATGAGGAAACTCACATTCTTCTGTTACGAAGCTCTGCTACAAGTAGACAACAACAGAAGCAATCCCCGTGGTCATGCTCAATATTCTCAAATTAAACAGATGACAAAATATGTTCCCCAACATGTTTAGCTGACAATTCAACTGTGCACTCACTGTTTCTCAAGCAACTTAAATTAAAGTTGTGAAACCTTTGATTTAAGTGGGCTACCAAAAACTTACAAGGCTTTTGTGTCTATGAACAAGAAGAATCATGGCTTCTTTAGATAGCAGTCTTGTAAAGTTGCAATTTGCTCACAAAAAATGCTCAGCATCTATTTGACATGTTTTGCTCTAACAGACTAAAGTTTTTAGGAAAATATAACAGTGAAAGACACTTCCTCCAAGGAAGCAAAGTGATTAAATTCTTGCTCTTTGAACTTTAAGCTTAGTGCTTATCTTACATCCCTTAGAAGAATGAAAATCTGAATCAGCCCTGTTGAGACTTGAGCTTGGAAGAAACAGCCCACCACACTGGAAACAAAGTTGTTCTCTTGTTTGGCTTTTTGTGTACCAAAAGGAGAGGAAATAATAAAAAAAAAAGCCAGGAATATCACCTACTCGGACATCCACTGAGCAGCCCACTGTCCAAGACGGGTTCCCCAGCACCTGGTTTTGGCAAAGGAGGTGAACCAGCGAGGACTTGCCAACACCTGCAAGTGCACGGAGAGCACAACAGCCCATCAAGGCACCTGCCTGGCACAAACACAAGCCCGAGACCGCCGCGCCAGGCGACCGTTAACAGCCAACGGTCACGGCCCATGGGCCACCACGCAGAGCCAGCGAAGGAGAGAGTGGGGGGAGTCCCCACGGCACCCCGCGCATGCGCGCCCGGCAGCGGGTAGGGGCGCGCGCTGGCGGGGGAGGGGCAGGGGCACTCACCGGAGTCGCCCAGCACTAGCACCTTGACCCTGTCCAAGGCGGCCATCTTACCCTGCCTAGCAACAGCCCCGGCAGCACCACCCTCTCCCGGCAACGCCAATCACCACACAGACTCCCTCCGGGCTTCTCCGCCCATTGGCTGCTTGCCGGAGCTACGAAACGCCGCGGCGCTCTATGATTGGCTCTCCCCCCCATCGCTCACCCTGCCCCGGGCGGCGGTTCGCACGGAGTTCCGCGAGGGGTGCCGCGCCGCGCTGCGCGTGCGCTCTGTGACGCCGCAGGCGCGCGCTGCTGTGACGCGCCCTCGCGGAGCCGCCGGAAGCGCCGCCCGAAGAGGGGAGAGCTGGAGCGGCGGCAGGTCAGTGGCGGCGCCATGTCGGCCCAGGCGCCATGTCGGTCCCGGCGCCGCTCCGCCCCGCGCCGCCGCCCCCGGCCCCTCCCCGGGCCCGCGCGGTGCCAGGCGGGTCCGGGCGAGGGCGATGGCGGAGCGGCGAGGGCGAGCCCGCCTTGCCCCTACTCCCCATCCCGGCTCCGGGGCGAGGGGGCCGCTCGTGTCCTCCTTACCGGTCATTCCTTCACCCTCTCCCGTGTTGGGCCGTTGGAGGGCCGGGATGCGGCGGTGCCTCCCGCCGTGCTGCTCCTCAGCGCCTGCCCGGGCCCTGCTTTTCGGCACCAGAGCAGCGGCTGCCTCGCTTGTATGCTCTGTAACGGGTGTTTTCTTCAGGAGGTGCTCCCGAGTGCTGCGAGCCTCCAGTCTTAGAGGAGCCTGCTGCACACTTGGCTGCTTAAAAACTCAACCCGCAAAAGTGGGTAGAGGGCAGGAAGCCCTGCAAGCAATGTAAGAGTGGACTTAGTGTGGACTTTAGAGCTGAGACTAATGTTAATGTATTGTAGAAAGTCTGCACACTTGTAACGTGAAGGGAGCTGCTTGGTTATAGACTCTAGGGAATGGCTAGCACTGAGAGAGACCTGAGGTGCAATGAAATGAGCTGGGTGTACTGGGTCAGCAGCCTGCTGCTGGCGTCGAGTCTGGCCATTGGCAGAGCCCCCACTGTGTAGGGAAGCCACTGAGGTTTCCAGGCCTGCAAAATTGCCTTGTTTTGTCCGTTTCTTTCTTTCTTTTCTCCTCTTTCTCTCTTCTTTCTATTCTCTTGGTTTAGTGAGATTGATGATTCCCTGGAGGGCAGGTGAGCACCTCTCAGTAGCAGTGAGCTATTAAACGGGTTCACTTAGGGTGTCATTTCAAGTGGCTCAGGATAAATGTGGAAGGTCTGCATTATGAAACAGGTATTCAGCATTGCACAGTAATGACACAGTTCCTTGAAACACACGTAACCTAAGCTTTTTTAGCCCTGAAAGGTGAATTCGCTTCTCTACCCCTGCATTGGCTTCCTCTTGTGGCTGCTGGTTCTGTTGTTGATCAGACTTTTCCGTTAGTTGATTCTACTGATTTAAAAGGTCAGAAAACAAACTTAGCTTAAAAAAAATTCTACTATTTTAGTCAATTGTTGGTGTACAGAAGAATCTTCAGAGTATCAGAACTACAGAGCTTTGTGCTTGAGAGAGTAACACTACTCTTCAGCAGCAACAAGGAGTGATGAGAATTCCAGTCTTGCTGTCCATTTCCTTTCAGATACTATTTAAAGCTAACACCACCACAGGATGCCTAAGACTCCTCTAATGGGGAAATTATTTGAAATTAAAGCTAATCACATACCTCTAGTTCCTTAATTTTCTGTTTCTTTATTACCTCCACAGTAGGTACATTAGAGTTATTAGTTTGCTACACCATGATGAGCTATTTTTTCCCAAACATTTTCCTTAATTGTTTCTGTTACCTTTCTCCCCCCAAATTCCTTAAAGACAGTTTATTTCTGGGAATATAATCTCTGATAATAAGCGTGGCCAGTTCTCATGAGAGTTGCCAGTTCTCATTTAATTCAGGATGCGCTAAGGAGGAGAACTGCTTTTTTTCCCCCCTTAGAAACTTCAAGAGGGGCATAAAGTTTACTGTACAGAAAAGTACAGTAAAAGTACAGTACAAACTTGGATAAAGTTTACTGTACAGAAATCATGACTTAGGTTTGATATGTTTGAGAATTCCCTTACCTTTTTTCCTTAAAAAAATACGGAGGGAGGAGGGGAGAGCCTACCCAGAGAACTGTACCACTTTGCTATGTGTGGACTGGTGCTGAAGAGTCTCAAAAATGGTGGTTGTGCTTTCACTGGAATGCACTTAAATGGCACTGTGAGTTGTAAGGGTTTCTGATAACCACAGCAGAAATATATTAGTGGCTTCACAAAAAAGCTGAGTGCATTTAAAATCTCTGCCCACCAAGTGGGAGAAGCTTGCTCTTTCCCATCCCTACCTGTTTACAGCTGTAAACTGTTAATGACTATATGCCTGTGAAATGTCTGTGTCTGTGTACATGCACATATTCATGCTTTTACCTAAATAATGCTCTTATATGAGCCAGAGGCCATTACATCCTGAATTACATTACATTACGTTGCCTGGCAAGGTCAAGCTTTGTTGCCTGACCATGTGAGAGAATGAATGTGTGTATGTATAAATATATAGCATGGATTCACCAAGGGGAAATCCTGCTTGACTAACCTGATAGCCTTCTATGATGAAATGACCGGCTGGATAGACGAGGGGAGAGCGGTGGATGTCGTCTATCTCGACTTCACCAAGGCTTTTGACACCGTCCCTCACAATATCCTCCTGGGCAAGCTCCGGAAGTGTGGGATAGATGAGTGCACAGTGAGGTGGATTAGGAACTGGCTGGATGGCAGGGCCCAGAGAGTGGTGATCAGCGGTGCAGAGTCTAGTTGGAGGGCTGTAGCTAGCGGGGTCCCCCAGGGGTCAGTCCTTGGTCCAGTCCTGTTCGATTTATTCATCAATGACCTGGATGAAGGCACAGAGTGTTCCCTCAGCAAGTTTGCTGATGACACGAAACTGGGAGGAGTAGCTGATACCCCAGAGGGCTGCACTGCCATCCAGAGGGACCTGGACAGACTGGACAACTGGGCGGTGAAAAACCTCATGCAATTCAACAAGGCCAAGTGCAGGGTCCTGCACCTGGGGAGGAATAACCCCAGACACCAGTACAGGCTGGGGACTGACCTTCTGGAGAGCAGCTCTGCGGAGAAAGACCTGGGTGTCATGGTGGACAACAAGTTGACCATGAGGCAGCAGTGTGCCCTCGTGGCCAAAAAGACCAATGGGATCCTGGGGTGCATTAAGAAGAGCGTCTCCAGCAGGTCGAGGGAGGTGATCCTGCCCCTCTACTCAGCCCTAGTGAGGCCGCATCTAGAGTATTGTGTCCAGTTCTGGGCCCCACAGTATAAGAGGGATGTGGAGCTGCTGGAGAGAGTCCAGTGCAGGGCCACAAGGATGATCAGGGGCCTGGAACATCTGCCCTACGAGGAGAGGCTGAGGGAGCTGGGCCTGTTCAGCCTGGAGAAGAGAAGGCTGAGAGGGGATCTGATCAGTGTCTATAAATACCTCAAGGGAGGGAGTGCAGAGAATGGTGCTGGTCTCTTTTCAGTGGTGGCCACTGATAGGACTAGAGGAAATGGCCGGAAACTGAAACACCAAAAGTTCCACAGGAACTTAAGGAAAAATTTCTTAAGAGTGAGGGTGACAGAGCACTGGAACAGGCTGCCCAGAGAGGTTGTGGAGTCTCCTTCTCTGGAGATCTTCAAAACCTGCTTGGATGCAGTCCTGTGCCACGTGCTCTAGGTGACCCTGCATGTGCAGGGGGGTTGGACTAGATGATCTCTAGAGGTCCCTTCCAACCCTAAGCATTCTATGATTCTATGATTCTATATATTTATTTTAAGAACTTGTGAGATGAAGCGAAAATGTCTTCATTCTAACAAGGCTCTTCAGCCTGTTCCTCTGCCTTTCTGTGTGCATCAGCACAATAATCCTTAAAATTGCCCTCTATTATCTTGTGGCTATCTGGTTTAACTTTATAGGATGTCTAAAAGAAGATTGTTCTTTTATCCTTTAGATATTTAAAAATAAACATGTGTGTGTATATATATATGTATGTATATACACTTCAGGGCAAGTCTTGCAACAAAAATACAAGATCTCATGTCAAGATTCACTGCAGGAGAAAGACTGGTCAGTAGAGTTCCCAAAGTCCCCAGGGGATGGGCTTCAGTCATCTTTTGGGAATATGCCAGAAGATGTCAGGCTAGCAAGTGATCTGGTTATAAGACGGTTCAGGCTGATAGGAGGGTATTGCTTAGATCTTCCTCTCCCTACAGAGAAAGGGAGCAACAGCAGGCTTCAGAATGGAGGATTTTGTGCCATTTTTTTGAAGTGGACAAATAGCTGTTAGTGTTTGATGTTAGACTGCATACATGTGTAAAATCTAGGTGGCATATTTCCACACTATAATTCAGAGGGGCTTGTGCCTTCTCTTCCTTTGTTTGAGAGGATTCAGAATCAGCCCTGACAGCTTAACCTCATCATTTTCTGGAAGACAATTTTAAATTTTATTACAGTAAGAGATTGAAAAAGGAGGATCTGTGATTGATGGTATGAGATCCTGTACACAGTGACTCACAGAGGCCTATTATACTTGGAGATCCACAGTTTTAGGTAAGCCTGAATTTGTTAAGCCTGAAAAATGAATGCAGGAAGCACAGAAAGTCAATAGGGAAAAGTTTTGGTGAACGATTTAGCTCAAGTAGTGTGAATTGAGTAATGGGCTAATCATTAGTTCTCCAGAGTTCATATGTGTACCTTCCACTGCTTTCTGAGCATGAAGATAGACCCAGGTTCCTTGGCAATCCTGAAAATCCCAAGTTTCTCTCTAAAAAAGATCTGGGGTTTTACAGAGGGCTTCCTTACTCAAATGAATCTGAAAGGTAGACTGTATTCTGTTTAAGGTTCTGGTCTTAACCAATAGATTTACCTTAGAATAGGATAAGGTTTACTGTATCAAATAAATTAACAGTGAAACAATAAACTAAAAATTTTGGTGAAGTTTGGGGTGGAATCGATACAAGCCTCACAGTTATCGATGAAATTAATAAAACAAGTTGATGTTAAAGTGTTGTATTGGATAAGAGTTCAGGTTAATTGATTGGTTGACTTACATTTTTCGCAATATGCCGTTCTATATCATAGCTTCTAGGTACTGTCTTTCTAATGTTTCTTATCTTTTGTCACAACTTTAGTCTGGAAAAGCAGGGAGAAAAACAGATCAAACATCCTTAGCACAATTCTTGAAAGAATTATTGAAATCTCCTTATGCAGAGAGGAAGAGTTCATTTGCTTTAATGTTGCCTCAGTAAAGTCCTGATCGTAGGAGGTACTCGCTCAGTTGAATTCCTGGCTGCTATGAAGTCTGTGGTCCCCAAGTTAGCACGTGTATGTTTGTTCCCACCTTTACACTGTCTTGCTTGCCTTCTCTCTGCCTACTTTCTGTCATCTCTGAATATGCTCTCTCAGGAACTATGCCTCATTTTACTAAGCTTGAGGTACACCTTCCATTAAGCAGATGCAACCCTCATCTGGTTGAATTTTGTAGCTATAGCTCTTCTTAGGAGTGTCTCTCATAGCCAAATCAATATTTTGTCTTTAGAGGGTTTTTTTTTTCTTTTAATTGGCGCATATTTAATGTTATCCTACAATGTAGGTAGGTCTAGCTTCTGCATAATAATGAATCGGATACTTAATTGCTCAAACAATTCCCAGACAGCCGTCTCTCTTAAAACCACCTATGTTTACACGTTGAGCTCTTTCAATTGGTTATTTGTGAAAATTCTGCTATCTAGTATGATCCCGTCTAGTATGGCTTATTAGTGGTGCTGAAAATACTTAGTGATTTATCTTAGCTATTGTTTTTTTTTTTTTGTTCTTGACAGTACCCCGCTGTTCATCCATTATTATGAAATGGATCCATATCTATTAAAAGCTTGGTAGGAGGTGTTACTGTATTTCTTTGCACACCTAATTAATTCAAGCTTGGCTTACTGTTTCTGTAGGAGATGAAATCAATGCTCAAGGGTACCGTAGTTAAAACTTGCACTCTTAAATTTAAACTGATATTTTTGTGATATTGCATTAGCACTTGTGAGCTGGATGCCTTCCCCTCTTGGCTGGTGAAAGGTAGTAAGGATTTTCAGGAACTTCCGTGCCGTATTCTTTGTGGGATGATGGCAAGGTGTCATTCTCCTAGAGAAATGGACCCTGCCTCTGAGTTCTGATGGCAGAATATGTTCTCTCATGACATTTTTCTCTATCACATAACTTGCTGAGAGTGTGATTATCAGACAGACAGTTTTAAATTACAACCTGCATCATTAAGATCTTGTTTGAGCCCTTTTGTTTGGTTTGGTTTTAAATCTCAAGATGATGCAAAAGCTGGTGATTACAGAACAAGTGTCCATACCGATTTTCAGAGCTAAATTAGTTATTTAGCAGTGCTGAAACTCATGTAGCAAAAGCTTGACTAGGGTGTTTTCAGATGGCTTGTTTGCCTTGCCTTTTTTTTTTTTTTTTTTTAAATTTTTTTAATTTTTTTTTCCTCCCCTTAATCAATTGGTTGTCTAGCCCAAAGGCTGTCTTCTGCTAGATTCAGAATTTATTCCTTGTTAATCCATTTTTGGGCTTGGAGCTTGTTTACATATATCCCTGCTTGAAGGAAAACCTGTACTGAACTGAAAAAAAAAGATGCCCAATATTACCTGAGGGTGCACAAGATTTGGGTGGGATAAAAAGTCTCCAGTAAAAGGCATTTGCATAAAATAGCAATTGTGTAAAAACTCATGGCCTCACTAGCTAGTAAAATGGTTTCTATTTGTGAAAATTAAAGAAAGAGTGCATAAACTTTAAGTTTTGCTTGTCCTTTATCAAGTCCTTTGTGGGTCTTCAGTTTAAGCTGTTGAAGTGCGTTCTTCATGGAATTGTACCTCAAGCCTGTTTAAAAAGTTTCACCTTGTATGGAAGTCTGCAGCCCTCTTAGCAGTGAGAGTCTTGCAGAGAAAATGCTATTCATTGGTGCTCCCGGGTGAGGTAACCAGTGTGAAATGTTTTCTGAAACTGCTTTTCTCCCTTTTTTTTTTTCATTAAAAAGAAAATCGATATTTTGAAGGTCACTACATTTCCTAACCTTTTTCACAAGGATATTTTAGGGGAACAAGGGATTGATTGAAGACAGTATTTTTTGAGATGAACATTTCTTTTTTTCTAAAGCATCTTATCCTTCAAAATGTGACCTCTTTAATCTGTTTTGGGGTACCATGCTTTATTAAAAAATATCATTTGTATTAATTTTATACTGTGCCTGAACTTGGAATAAGTGCAATTAAGGAATTTGAATAAAGACAGACCTCTGGCCAAATTCTGCATTCGTATTGTTTTATTGTATCAATAGGTTCCTGGCGATTCACTTAAGCAAGATTTAGCTTTAAGTGACAGCAAGACTGTCCCTGAAAATCAGTTTTGTTCTGCTGGTATTTTTATTGTGTGGCTGTATGCAGATTGACTCTTGAGTTTTAAAAATACTGCATAGCTATCTATGGTGAGATACACTTTCTTGCTAACACTTTTATCTTTACTAGCTTTAACAGGAAGCTCCATAAAAATATTCTTTGTGCTGTAGATTGAGAAGTGTAGAATAAACAGTTAAATGACTCTAGTACTTGCTTCATGGCTAATTCATGCTATGATGGTGCATCTTAGTTTTTTTTTTTTTTTTTCTTAGAAAAGTTGGAAAAAGGTGCACAAGAAACCTTCTCCCTAAATCCTTCTCAGCCTGCCAACCATCTGAATAGCATTTGGGCTCAAGCAAAAAGGAACAAATGGATAAAAGCTTTTTTTTTTTTTTTCTAATTGAAAAGTGGAAAAGATGGGACTCCTTCAATCTACTTAACCATTGGGCTCCCCAATGCAAAGTCTAATTAATGGCACTGACCCTAGCTCTTGAGGGGACCAACCCTCCTCAGCTGCAGAGGAGGAGTAAGAGAAGAGAGTGGGGATTCGAGAAAAATAAAGGTAGTTTGGGTGATACCTCCTGAAGGTTTTGAGTGAGGTGCAGTATTCTTGCACAAATGAAATCCAAGCAGGTTATTGGAATAAATGATGAAAGTTTTAAATGGCTATAGCTGATGGAAGTGAGTCAGCAGCTACTTATTTACACCTTAGTTACACCTAGAGCTTCGTGATTCCAGAGGGGATGTATTATTGGTGTGGAGATCATAGGAAAGCTGTGTGGTGGTTTTTCGGAAGGAGTATTAGCTGGTTTATGGTTGTGATGAGGAAAATGGGACTTCCATGGGTTCTCTTTCTTCTGGCAATCTCTTTCCTTTATTTGAAACTTGATTGTTAGGGAGGTAGGTATTTGGTGTCTAAAAAATCTTATCAAATATAAAAATGGAAAATGGCAGGAATTTACTCTTCATATTAGTTCACCAACAGAAATTGCTTACTGTTGAAGAACAAGCAGAGCTTCAGGTCATTTCCTGTTTCCCCCTACCCACACATTGACGAAACCTTTTGTTGAAGAAATTATTCTTCCTATCCTAAAGAAATATAAAAGTTGCTTGCTGAAATAGACTATTCATTTTTGTGGAAAAACTGGAAATACTAACCTTTGAATCAGTACTTTAAAAACACTCTAATAGTCCACATTTATCTCGAATCTTTCATACACTGAAGTCAAAGTGGAGGGGAATTTTATTGTTGCTTGCAGATGGGTAGTCTTGAAAGAAGAAATGGGGAAGTGCACAAAGCCATCTTATCAGATACTGTGCTCTAGTGAGCTGCTGTCCTTTTTCCACTGGACAAAAAATGACTTTAGAAGGGTTGCTGGTTTGGGTTATATGCTAGGAGTTAGTTCTCAGTGTCTTATTTCTGTGTGAAAGTGACAGTAGAGTGAATTCCCTGCATGACGCATAAATGTTTCTCGGATATACAAGGGATTATAATTGCGATGACCACTTTTGCCATTTTATGTTACACTGAAGAAAAATAAAATGGTAAATAGTAAAATTCATTTCGAAGTTAATGCCTTGTCACTGCACTGTAAGTTTTCATGAGTAACTCAGAAAATGTTATGGACCTTTGCTATCCTTTGAACATTCCTTTTCTATTTTTTTTCTTCTCTTAACAAATCCATCGCTTCATGTTCACCAAGTCTTGATCTCTGTTTATTCTGCTATATTATCTCTGGGATTTTAAGGCCTAAATATAAGATGCTTTAAATGAGGGATCAGCCTCCTGGAAGGAAATGTTTGCTCATCTAGGATCAAGGCTGAAGCTCTTTGTGATGTAGTAATTAATAGTGCTAATAGTTGTCATGCTGCGGATGATAGCTATGATCTATTTATCAAAAAATAAGGAATAAACCCATCTATTTTATGGCACATCTGGGAGGCTTTGCTGAATGTGTACCCAGCTGTAGTAGCAAGCTGTCCTTGTGGAAGATTTCTGTCTAGTGATATCTGAAGAGTAGAAGCAAACAGACATATTTTTAATATGAGCTAGTGGCATGAAGTAGGGTAGCAGGCTGCTTCTGTGGACTCTCTGAGGCTCTTTGTTTTTGTACTCTTTTTTCTTCTCCCTAGCCACAAGTCTCAGAGAGTCACAAAGCTCTCTCTTGGAGCTCCAAAGGCAAATTTCATATTCCAACTCCAGTGGTTCTTGATAGGTAGTCTGGAAATCCACCAAGTGTAGCAAATTCTTTCGGTTTCTTAGATTTCCACTGTTTTGTTAAAAGGTACTTAAGTGGAAAGGTTGTGTGGTGTGGGTTTTTTGTTGTTGTTTGTTAACAACACACTGTTAACACCTAAAGAAGACTTTCAGGTCTGGGGAAAGGAGATAGAGAACAGCCCTTTTCCTTGTTTGTAGGTAACTGAATCATAACTACTGAAGTCAGAAAATGAGCTAAAAATTCACGTGCGTGTTTTTTGTTTTTTTCCCCGCTGCAGTATACATGAAACTCAGGATCTGAACCTGATATGACTGACCCGGATGTCCTCACCGAAGTCCCAGCAGCTCTCAAACGCCTTGCCAAATATGTGGTTCGTGGTTTTTATGGCATTGAGCATGCATTGGCTCTGGACATTCTCATCCGGAACCCGTGCGTGAAGGAAGAGGACATGCTGGAGCTGCTCAAGTTTGACAGGAAGCAGCTGCGGGCAGTCCTCAACACGCTCAAGGGTGACAAGTTCATCAAATGCAGAATGAGGGTAGAGACAGCTCCAGATGGCAAAACCACCCGTCATAACTACTACTTCATCAACTACCGCCTTCTGGTGAACGTGGTGAAGTACAAGCTGGACCACATGAGAAGGAGGATTGAGACCGATGAACGAGACTCCACCAATCGCGCCTCTTTTAAATGCCCCATTTGCTTCAGCACTTTCACAGACTTGGAGGCCAATCAGCTGTTTGACCCCAGAACAGGTAGGTGCCCAGGTAGCAAAGTGCTTTTGCTGTCTCCTTTGCCCTGTACATGCTGGAATTGCAAGAAATGCAGTCTTACTGAGCACGGCTACTTCTCAGGAGTCCTGTGGGAGCTAGGGGGCACTATGTTTCTGCAGGTGCCAAATGTTTGAGCAAAATACAGAGGAAAAAAAACCAAAAACAACCAAACAGGTATGTCAGATCATTGTCGTGACCCAATAAACAGCAATTGCCTTTTACTACCCCCCTGGTAGTTGAGTTTTGGCGCGGTAGTTCTTGTATATTCTGTACAGGCAGTTAGTGATTTTGGTAAAATGCAAATAGAAATGCTTGAGTAGCAGATACTAGAGAAATGGAGGTCTGTTATAACATTCAGATTGTTATAACAATCTGGCAGAATAAAGCAGTCTGTCGTTCTTGTCAGCTGATGGCTTTCCAATATAACCTGATCTTGCCTGTAAAATTTTGTGACTTATTGGTAGCTTGCAGAAAGAACATATATATAGTTGACTGTTGTATGCAGACAATATTTAGTTTAAACATGGACATGCAAGGAGTGAGTTGTTACTGTTTAACTGCCTTTTACCTATTTCATTATACTGCACAACCTTGTTTTCCCAGTGTGCAGCACGCTCATGAAAGAGATTCATCTTTTCATGTTGAGGAATAAGCAAGTTTGTTTTCTCTGTGTGTGATTTGTTTTTTTTTTTTTTTTTTTTTTTTTTTTTTTTTTACTTTTCCACCAAGTATGTCCCTCAGTGGAGGTGTATATGTGCCCCATGCATATGAAACCACAGTCTTCAGGGTGGCAGTCAGCTGGAGCAGTACAAATACTTTGCATCTTCTCTGCTGAGTAGAAAAAAATACAGAGCAGCCATAAAGTTCCCTCAACTTCCCCTGAATGGGCAAAGCAATGAGATGTGAACCAGCGAGCTCCTACTCTTCTATGTTAGCTTGGGGTTATTTGGGATGGGAAGATGGGAGTTGGGTGCCAGAGACCTCATTCTGAATTAGTTTTTCTTTTCTTTTGTGTTTTTTTCATTTTGCCATTTGGAGGTGGATGAGTGGAAGAGCAAAAGTCACAGAGAGAGTTCCCAGAAATATTGGTGTGGTGCTTTATGTCCGTTATCATAGTGAGAAGTAATATAAATTCATTGTATAGAGGGTTTGAAGCCTTTACTCTAGAGTTGCAGCAAATGTCTGATCTGTTTTGGGGAAGGAAACATTCCCACTTCCAAAGATCAAGAGCTGTGCAACTCCTGTTACCTGAACTGTCCTAAAAGGGTATTTGGTGCCTTTTTGGTGCTTAGAGAAAAGCGATCCACCAAGTCAGATATCCCTTATTACTGTAATTTGGTGCAGCTCTCTGAGTAGAAGTTGTTGCCTCATGGAGCACCCAAACCAGCAGAGTCAGCGTGGATTTTCTGTACTCAAGATCGCACTACACACATCTTTCCAGCAGCATTTACAGTCAAAGGTGTCAGCCCCAAGGAACTGTGTCAATGCTGTTGGCTTAAAAAAGGAAGGGATAGAGCCTGTGCAGAGCACAGAAATGCGTGGGCATGTGAAACAGCCATCCTGTGTAGTTGAGAGCGCAAGACACTCCTCATGAGCACCTGTAACACCTCCATGGACAGGCTTGTCCAAGCCCGTGTTGGCACTGAGTTACAAGCACAAAGAACTGACACTTGGGAAGAGGTGCAGAAGACAGTAATGCTGTGAATTAGCTTTAGTCCCATCAACCAGTGTCTGTAGCATAGATGCTGTCTTGCTACCTTCGCGTTGCAAAGTGAAGGTGGACACTTTTTTTTTTTTTTTACTGAATTTTTGCAGTTAGACTGTTAGAAGGATCAGATGCTGTTTTCTCAGCAGTTGTCAGTAGCTTTCTGTCTGTATTGGAACAAATAACCAGTTTAAGTTTTAGTTAACGTCAGTAAGAACTTACCTGCCTAGAATTTATGTAGCCCCCGTTTCTCCTTGTGTAACTTTTGGGTTGATAGCAACTTCATTCAGACAGTGCATGATGATGATGTTGATTTTCAGGGTTTTTAACATTGAATACCAGTTTGGATAGGGGTCTTGCTGTTTAAGAGGTCATAGTAACCCCTCAAGTACAATGAGGTGTCTGCTTGTCCTTGCCACTCTGGGTAACTGGCTGTTTTTTTATGATGAAAATGGCTGCTTTATATTGAAGTGGGTTGCGTTGTCAAAATGGATTTTCTGCCCCTGTGAATTCTATATTAGTTGAGAGCTAAGATGTTTGAATCCCTCCCAGGGAAACTCATGGACAAGATGTCTAGGAAAACCAGATGTCTTTGGGCACCTGGAGGAGCCCTCCTTTTCCAAGGATGTCTGTTGCCCTTATCAGTGCTCTGCATAAAGCTCTCACTGAAACTCATGACAGTCCAGCCGCTGAAGGGTAGCTGAAAACCGTATGAATGTCAGGCATGATTGACCTGCGTTGTTCCTGGACTGCAGCCATGTTGATAAAATTCTGTGAATTAAAATAACCGCTGGGCTAAGTCCTCTAGCCCATGGAGTAGATAGAGCATGGAAAGCATTGTCTGCGCTAGGCTGCATGTAAATTGGAAATCTGTTGTGAAGACATCCTATTTTGTTAGCTGCTTCTTGGCTTCCTCTGTGTCCTTGTCTCATGGAGTCGGAGATAGTTAAAATTTCCTTGTTTCTTCTGTCGCTCCTTCCTCTTCACTAATTAAAATTCAAGAGCAATTTCTGACCAATTACAGAATGAAGGAAGGACTGGAAGGGAAGTTCCCCTTCCCTATCAGTAATGGTAAAGCAGTTTCCAACATCTCCCTGTGCCTATAATTAGTCTGTGGCCGTTTGTGAATTAAGAGTTTTTGTAAAGTCTGCCCTTGACTGGAGTTTGCCGAATTCTCTAATTGTTACACAGCATCTGGATCTGTCTCTTGACTTTAGCAGGTCTGCTTCATATAGGTGACAGGCTGTCAAGTGGAAGGTTTTTCAGCTCTCTCTTTTACTCTATTTATGAATAGTTTTGAAATTGAGGTGTTTATTTTTCACTAGGAGCCATTGTTACGGAAGTATTTGAAGGGTGGAAGTGTGTCTGCTGAGAGAAAATACTGAATTGTAAGATGGGCAGGTTTTCAGGATGCAAGAAAGACATGCTTTGGTTACTGTCCATCCAGTTTATTAAGAAGTGAATCTACTAACAAGTGAAAAATTGTGAAACTACAAAAGAAAAAAAACAGGCAAAAAGTGAAATTTTGATTACCTATGATCTGCCTTGAACAAAGGAAAAGCTGATTTATTCTATTGCCTGAACATAGTTGAGAGGCAGCATTCTTTTTTCCCTTGCAATAAGCCAATAAGCTTTTAAAATACCTTTTTTTCCCCTCCAGTCTGATTGTTTCTGCCTTTCATGTACCTATGCTAATTTTGTGCCTTGATGTTGGGAACTCCTTTTTTTTTTTTTTTTTTTTCTTGTCTGAAAACTTCTAGCCATATTCTTGTCCCTCTGTCTGTTGTTTTGCCTTCTTGGAATTCAAAGACTTGAAGTTTTGTTCTGCCATTCTGACTTGGAGAAATGGTGGTAAAAATTGGTGAACGTATTGAAAACTTTCTCTTGACTAAATTCTCTTCTTATTGCAATTCTGAGATGTAACGAGTGGCCTCTATACAGTAGGATTAGCCATTGCCCTAGAGGTCTGCAGTGGTAATTGAAGTTACCCCTATCTTTCAGGGCTTTTCCTGCACAAGAAGGTGAATATCCTAGAGCTTCTGTCCTTTCTGTGTATACAAGATGATCTCTCCATCAGTCAGCTAATTGCACTTTAAACCAATGTAAGTTTTTCTGCCTTTCGGAACCTACCACAGGTGTTTTTCTTTAAGATGAAAGTGGAAAACCTTGTTCTGGAGCTATGCATGTGCGTGGTTTATTGCAAATCTTGTGCGATCTCATAGTTTTAAAAATGATTTTATGATAATTTTTTCCCATCGCTTTTAATGCCATCAGACATCTCAATTTCCAACCCCCCTTGCCACACACAATTTATTATGTGGTCCAACTTTGAACAAGTGTGGTATTTTTTATGAATTTCAAGGACAGGAGTGATAGGATGTTAAAGGAACTCAGTCAGAGAAAGTGAACGTAAGAGGAACCTTGAATTTTGCTTCTTCCTCAACTCACAAAGGAATATTTTGAAAAGTGGAAAGAAATCTGCAGTGTGTTTGGAAGCGACCTTTAATCAGTGAGTGCCTTCCAGCTTTAAGCGCAACATGCCGAGGGCGTGAGTTTTGGACCTGTCTCTTGTAACTGAAGAGCTTTATCAGATCCCTGGATTTTGTACTTTCTGCTTAATGGCAGGTTTTACCACAGCCTCTCTGGAAGCAGTGCTCATCTTCTGCTTTTAAAGACAAGTACCTGGAGCACACTGTGCTCTTCTATTGCCACTGTTTGTTCTAGAAATTTGGAGCTAAGAAGACTTTCTTATTCCTGAGCCATCTTATATTGTATATTGCCATCTTATCTACTGGCAATGCCTTTCGTTGTGATTGCTGCAAACTGAACTGTTACCCTGAGCTGACAGTTGTTACCCAACTCTGTGAATGTTTTGAGATCTACAGAAGGAAAAAAATAATGCAGCACGAATCAAAAGCATTACTTTCAGTCTTATATTTCTGATGGGCTGGCTGAGAAAGGCCACGCTGATCTTCCCAGAAGGCCCTATTATAAACAGTTAAAATACTGATCATTACCTTTGATTTGTGTCATCACCTGCTGTGTGTCCAGTGCTCTGACACTTCACACTGTTTTTTCAGTTTTGCTACCGTGCTAGCAGTTGTTTGCTGTTGTGCTGAAGCCTCCAGCAGGTAGAAAGCTGCAGCCATCCCTTTAAATGCTCAAGGGTCACCTCCTGAGGCAGAGATGTGCAAGAGAGAATTTAATCGAATAGTGGTAAGAAAAGTCAAATGTTAAATTCACACTGTGAATACACTTGCTGAACTCTAGCTATTTCCAGGCTTTGGCTGACAACCGAACATCAGGGACACAGGGTTTTTAGGTGCTTCGTCTAGACATAGGATATTACTTCATTTGTCCCTTATGGAGACCTATGAGAGGTTTTTTTTTTTTTTTTTTTTCTGTCTGTGCTTTTAAGTGTAGAAACAACAGAAATGTAGCTTTTGGTGGCCAATTTCTGTGCTATAACTAAATTACTCAATACCATCATGTATATTGAATTTATTTTTAAGACGCTTGGAAAATAAGTATGCAGAAGTATGTTTCTTTTCACTTTCAAACCATGAGTTCTTTGGAGGGCAGAGGGAGTGACATGAGAAGCTACATTTCCTCACCTGGCAGAGGGTGCTGCCCTCTTTTTGCTCTTTATACAGATTTGGACTGATGGATTTGTTAAAGGTTACCAAATTGGGAATTATTTTCATGTGCTGTGTTCTGTAGCATGATTGATTGAGTCTGGTAAAGAAGGTCTTTCTCCCCTTCCTCATGATGTATCTTGTTTTCATACCCTAATCACATTTGTAAATCCAGTGTAGTCCTAGAGTTGTCAAATTCAAGGTCAGTTTGCAAGAAACTGTGACTAGAAAGTGCAAAGGAGAGAGAGTTTGAAGTGAAGGAGTGAGAGAAGTAGGATCTCACAATGAACTACCCTGACCAGAATTATTAACCTCAGTGGTCTGGGGTTTTTGTTTTCTGAAGGAATGAATTTTCTTCATTAAGTATTTTAAATACCAAACTGCATAAGGATATTTATCAGGATAGCAAGGAACTTGATGTTCCAAAGCTAATATAAAGAATGAGACTGTTTTTTCCATACCTGTCGCAAGGCAGCTTAATTGCATGAAGCAGCATCTATATAGCTGAGCTTCTCTGTGATTTGGGCCCTGTTATGGATTTTAGAAATGTGACCAGTCTTTGATTGTGCCTTGATGTTGTGTTTACTTCAGGAGCCAGTGTCTCTTCTAAGTGCTCAGCTTCTCACTTCATTCCCAATGAGTTATTCAGAGCACATCTGTCTTCCCTTGCTGTTCTAAATTTCCACTTCCTCAGGCTAATTCTGCACTAGCTTCCAATCTTCCTCCTCTGATTCAAATTACTTCTGAGCTTGTCCTATATATTTTGTAAATTCTTTTCTCATATTTTTCTTCTCCCTGTTCCCTTGCCTTTTTTTTTTTTTTGCAGCTCTTGCATCCATTTCTGATACATTGCTCTTTTCTGGTTTCTCACTTTCAGTTATTGAACACAAATCAAATAACTTGGGGCCATTTATTCCATGCTATATTCAAGCTATGTAGTCACTCCTATTTGTGACGGGTGGGTTGTGGTTTTCTTTTTTTTTTCTTTAATGCTGTTGATTTTTTGTCTCTAAAGTTCATGATTTGTATAACAGGCGTTTTGGATGACTCTGTCTATCAGGCACTGCCGTGTATGTGCTGTTTACTACCACTGAAATATAAAGGCTTTACCATGCAAAAGTGGGACCTAAAAGTCGGCTTGCAGATTGGCAAACAAGAACTTGCCGTGAAAAAGAAAAGAAAATGGAGCAATTCAGTTTCAGACAACTTGAGTTCTGTGAAGGTTATCTTCCTTTTTTCCTCTGTCTTTGTAGTAAGCTTTCCAAATGCGTGTAACGCATCACTGTGATTTTTTTTGTACTTTACAGGCATATTTTGTTTGTCTATGTTGCCACGTGGAGCTTTTGGCAAGCACCAGCAGAGAGAAACTGCCCATACTCTGCTCAGTTTTTCTCTGTTTCTATTCAAACTTCTGGCAAAAACTGCAAGAGTATTCCTGTCAGCTTTGCTCTGCTTCAGCTTGATAAGACCTGGAGCTACAGGGAAGAGAAATAAATACCAGAATTAATGCATGAGGGACGTGCATGTTGTCTGTGACTTGGATTCATTCACTTCAAATTGGGGATCCTTCTGAAAGATACGGTCTAGTCCAGCCACAAGTTACTGAACTTGATGAAGCAGTTGCTGAACGTTGTAGTAGAGCCTGTGTTGTGCAGAATGTGAGGCTGGAGGATGATAAGGGCTTCTTCTGAGGCAAAAATCAATGACTTCTGAGAGCGGTTGCCTACAGAGTGCTGGCTCGGCCACCTCTTGTAGTCTCAATTGACCTCTTGATATACCTTGTAGATTAAAAAGTGTGATAGATGCATGTCCTGACTTTGTGTTGATACTGTTTCTGTCTAGAGAGCTTTTACTGTGCAGGAAGTATTTGCCCTTCAAACAAAGAGTGTCACTTTGACACTTCGCTTTGTGAGTCCATTTAGATATCACTAAAAAGATCTCTGGTTTGCCGTGAGCATTGCTAAATCATTTCCTTTGGTCTCCTGAAAGCTGGACCTGCAGCATTCCTATCTCTTATCCATTAGCTTGCTGTTCTTTTGGAGCTGCGTGCCTGGTAACAAGTGCGTCATCCCTTTAGGCATGGATGGCTGTTTGTAAGTCAGACAAGGAGCACATCTAGAATCCAGTTGCTTGTGGTGGTGGTGCTTGTACTGGTGGATGCAATTTAAGTGACCCAGTTGGGTATTTTGACCTCATCTTCTTGGCTGAAGCTTAAAAAAGGTCTAATATCTTTAATTCCTAATGAACTTCCTCCAAATATTCCTTGCATCCATTACAACTTTCTCTGCTTATCCCTAGCAGAACAGGAGGGAAAACTTCATCGGGTCAGAGTAGCTGGGACATACAAGCTGAAGCAAAAAGAGCTGCTGCCAAGAAGAGGAAAGGATTCCTTTCTTCTTTTCATTCTTATACTGAATATAGATTCAGTCAAGTACCATTTCCTAGCCATCAATAATTTCACCTGTTTCATGCAGTCTTTTGTTTTGGAACTTTTAATTTATTCTTTCAAGAGGGTTTTAGGATGCTCAAAAATTCTGTTAGAGCACTTCTAATTCATTGGGCTAAAATTGGCCAGCATGCTGAGATGAGTGAGTAACTCATGGTGCTCCTCTAGGTAATATCAAGTGGTTCTGAGGGTGTTTTTTCTTTTTAAGATATGAAATTAAATTGCTTTCCTTCTCTAATTACAAACCTAAGTCAGCAGGAAGGAAAAGCTGTAGCATGAAACCAAGTTTAATGTAATTTCTGTGTAATACAAAGTTTGCCTTCGCATCTCATGAATTCTCTGGAGTTTGCTACTTAAACTATGCCAAGAGATAAATGCGTGCAGACATTCCTTGGTGTCAATTACAGGTTGCCATCAAGTTGCCATTTCCCAACCAAAGAAGTTACAGCACCGTTACACCCTCAGAGCACCATACATGCCTCATTCCCCACTGATCCCTGCTGTGGCCTCCTTGCAGAGCTTATTAGTTTGCATCTCACCCCATGCCTCCCTCTTCCTGATGGCCAACTTAGCCACTACGCTCTAGGGAAATGGGCTTCAAACTGCTCCTGGGCCCCTGGATTCTCTCTGTGTAGCTGCTCTTAAGCCTTGGCCTGGAAAAGCCAGTGTATTTTTATTTTTCAGTTAAATATTAGAGTAATGAAGCATGGTATACCTGCTCCATAAGTGCCATTATCGGGTTGGAAACTAGAGGCTCCTGTGTGTCCACGCTGTACTGAAATACATCTTGCAGTGTGCAGGGTAGGCCAGGTGTGATGCTGAGGCCTTATTTTGTGTTCTGTGGTGGGTGGTGAGATGTAACAGTCATATTTAATTTGTAGTGGTCAAAAATCATAATTCATAGTGGAGTAAGTGGAAATACAATAGGCATCTGTATGAGACCTTAATCAGTCTGTAGGTAAGTCTTTTAACACTGGAAATTGGGCAGTATGTGGGGCTTTGCCATGAAATGCACTGTTTTGTAGCTTCGATCAGTTCTATTTCAACTATTTGTAAAATCTAGAGGCTAAAGTGGAAAGGCAAAGTTGTTATGGCCACCTAGTTTTTCTTCAATGGGAGATATTTTACTTGAGGGTTTCTTGAGATTTGTACCTGTCAGCTGTGCCAGCGTTGTCTTTGGCTGTGTTGTAGAGGGGTGTATAGCAGAAAACCCTTGCCTCTCTGCGAGCTTGTTAGGAAGACTTCTTTAGGGAGCTCTGAACGAGATGTGGTTTCTACAACTGTGGATGTAGAAGTAGTCTTGAAAACATTGCTAAGCTGGATTTGGACTTTAGAAGACAATGATGTCCATGAAAGGCATTCAGAAGGGGTTGCTAAAGGTAGTGCCATGGCTTGAGGAGTTCTTGTTTTGAATGTTAGAGTCATGAAAAGAGCTTGCAATCTTTTGAGAAGGAAAAATAGATCTTCTTCAAATAGAAGTAGAAACTGTAACATCTACCTTCTGCTTCAAGTCTAGTTCTTCCTTGTTAAATGAGCGCCGTCTTCTCAGCAGGGCCTAATTTACAGTATTTCTAGTGAAGTACTTGTTTATCATAGTTTGTTCATTTCTTTTTCCAAGCCTGAGCTTGAAAATAACTGTATGAAAACTGGTTATGGTAGGAGAGCGAAATCGTGTACTCGAGAGCAATGGAAACTGGGGTGGGAAGAGCCTGGATAGGAGTCCTTGTCTTGCTAGTGTGGTAAAGAGTTTTCAGTTTTCTTGGGCGTTTGCACCCAGACATGCACTCATACTTTTTTACTTTAAAGACATGGCTTCTTTTTCGCTGTGCGTGCTGAAAAGGTCAATGTGGCAAACTGGTTCATATTGTTTCTTATTCTCTGCTCAAGTTGTAGACATTTGAACATTGGGATTTGGGCTTGGGCAAATATCCTTTTCCACTAACCCATTACATCCTCAGAAAAATTAACAAATTTCCCTCTGGCAGTGTTCAAGCTGCTTTCTCTGTTATCATGTCAGTACAGACCTAATGGATGTTCCAGCTTAACTCTCATTCGTACAGCTGATATTTCATCTTAAGAACATGGGGTTTCTATAGTGATCTTATCACTTGTGCAGCAGGGGTTACAATGAGGCAATGAGAATGAACCTTTCTGCTCTTTGAGGGGGTGGTGCAAGCACAAGTCCTAGGCATCCCTTTCCTGGTCACAGCCTGTGAGGTGGTGGTGGTTGCTTGCTTGCTTGCAGTGCAGGGGGCCTTGAGCACTTCAGTAACTCTCCCAACTGAAATGCACCCCTGGTGTATGCCAGCGTTAGGCAGATAAAGCATTTGAAGTGTTTGAAGGGACAAAAATGTTCCACAAACAATACTACTCCTTCTGATTCTTGCTACTTGTCTTCTCTGAGGAGTAGCTGTGATTGAGAGTGTATGTAGGAATAGATTTCTTTTTTTCTTGAGTCCCCTTAAATAAATCCACAAATAAGGGGTGTGTGTGTGCTAATCACAGTGCAATTCTGAACGTGAGAAAATGACTGACTTTGAAAGTGTGATATTAGATTCATTAAGTCATGACTGTATTGACATATGATCATTGTCAAATAGTAACCATTCTAGTAATTCAGTATAGTCTTTATCACTGCCTTCAGGAGGATCTCCTACAACATGCAAGATTTTACTCTGAAGCATTTTATCCTGTTGCACAAAACATTTATCTTTCACTTTAGAATGTAATTATCCTTCTCTTCATTGTGCCCCAGGACTGTGGCCTGAACCAGAGGGAAAAAACAAGCTCTGGTGGGAGTCTCTGTGCTGACACTGTTATGCTCTCTGGCAGTGCCTGTTCAGTAACTTCTTTTCTCCTTTGCTATATTAGTTTACTGGTCTGTGTCCTTCCTCATTTTAATTGTCCTCCTCTTTTTCAATTAAAATGCTCTTCTCCTGTTTGTGCTCCTCAAAAAGGAACAGGGGAAGGCATTTTTTTATTTTTTAAATAACGTGGTAAGAAACGTGGTCTGAATGTTTACTCTCTTAAGGTCTCACCAATTAGCAGGAATAGTTAATATTTAAAGGAAGCAATTCTTGGTGCCGTGTTGGTATGCAGATAAAGGAATTAGTGATTGTGCTGTTAGAGAATCATTTTTTTCTTGTGTCATCTAGAGGTGCTTTCTGGCTTGAAAAATACAAGATTGAGGGCGGGGGGCGGGAAAGAAAACAGGAGATTAGGGGATTGCAAGTGCAAGACAGTATTCGTGTTGCAAGAAGATAAGCAAGCAGTCTCTTTTCTACCTCACCGTCTTGTCAGGATGAGGCAAGGAGAAGAAAAAGCGTGAAACCCATTTGGTGAAGATTTGCATTTCAAAAGCATTGGCAAAGCTCTTACTTCCCTCCACCAGGGATGGCAGGGAAGTTCTTTCCACAGAACACAGCATCCTATACTCAATGATTAAAGGAAAACTGCATGTGGGAAGGAAATAGGAAGCTGCTTTGGCATGACAAGAGAAAGTTCAGTAATACATAATAGCTCTGATGAAGCCAATCTCATGTTGCATCGTGGAAGTGTTGTTGGTTTGGTTCATTTGTTTGCGTTTTGTTTGTTTGTTTGCTTTCTTTTTCATAGTAAACATTTTTCTTCCTCCTCTTCTAGTAAATCTTATTTTTTTTACTTTCCTACTTGTTGCTTTGACTGAATGTGCCTATTAGAAGCTTGCTGGTTGTGCCTACAGTTGGAACAAAGACAGACTGTCCTTCCTTAGCTGTTTGGGCTGAAATTGTACGTTCCAACATTCTGAGCTCAGGCTGAGGAGGAAAAAAAAAAAGGGTATTTTTTTTTTTTTGACTCCTAAAACCTTCTTACTGACAAGAAGGTAAATATGTTTAGTAGTTGTGCTGCAGGACTGAGAATAAATGCTGCTGCCTGAGATCATGGGAATACTTGAGCTGTGTAGTTTTAAGTTGCAAGCAGATGATTAGCTATCTTAGATAATTTCCTCGAGTTGAGAGGAGAGAGGTCTTTCTATTTCTGTAGTAATTTCCCTGGGCTGATGAAAGTGCCAAGGTGCTCTTGCCTGCCATCAAGCATAAAAGGCAGCAGAGGTAGGAACACACAGTGAGTGGAGGACAAGGGTGCAGCTTGACCATAAAAGACAAAGGATCAGGTGATGGCTAATGCCTCTGTTAAGCTAAAATGAGGAAATAATTACCTTGCATGACTTTCATCTTGCTCAGGAAGCAGGGATACAGGAATACAATTGTTGGGAAGAGACCTTGTCAATTAAAAAATCATACTTTTTTCATATGAGAAGTCAATAACTGTCATCATTAGTGGTTGATACAGAAATTTATGTATTGATATCAAGTCTTCAAAGCATCTGAAAGAAGCTAACCAAGATGAACAGGATGCAATCCTCACCTGCTGCTGTTTGACCTTACACAAGCTACAATTTTCAGAAGAATCTGGCTGTCCTGGGTGACTGCTTGGCATTGAAGATACTGCAGTAGAAACCTGCAGGTTGACGCTCTGGGCATGACTTCCAGAGTTCCACTTCTATACCATTTCCATCTACGGTTCCCCATCTTCAAAATGGGAATTATTATAGCACCTTTTTCTCCACACTTGCTTGGTTTGTCTGCTTAGACCAGAAACAGAATTTGTTTTGCTAAGTGTTTTTGTGCAGGTTTGTAGTTCTTTGTGACTCTCCCCTGTATATAAACAGTAAATTCAAGTAATGCCTTAGAAATACCACTGAGCCTCTCGTAGTGCTTAGCGCTGCTCTAAATTTTCATCTTTGCAATTTATATTTAACTAGAAGAGAAATTACAAGCAAGACGTTTTGAAACGTCCGAGATTTCTTTCTGCTTTGCTTCTCTTGGATTAAAGAGATTGCTATCTTGCCAAAAAAAAAAAAAAAAAAGTCTTTTATACTCTGCTTCTTCAGAGTACAGATGAGTTTTATCACAAATTCAGGTTCGTTGATGTGCTATTGCCATTCCACTTATTAAGGAAAAGAATAAGAGCTTATTTCTTAACCCCTTTTTATTTGAATTTCACTTATTAGAACATTTATACCGGATAAGAGAGAATACCAGGTAAATTGATGTACAGAGTGCTTTTCTAAGGGAAATAAGGCAATTTACTTGCCTTTTTGGTTTACGCTAGTTCTACCTGGTCTGACAGAAGCATTTGTGGTACCAAAGATGAGTATGGACCTAAGGAAAGGCAGAAGGAAGTAAATGACTTCTATATGAAACTCCTGGGGAGAGCTGAGGGGTTTGCAGTTAAAGGCAGCAGGTTTGTTCGTAATGGAGTTGGGGAGGAGCATTAAGACACTGAAAGCTTTTGAATGGTGAGAGACAGGAGCATCAGGTTTGGAAATCTGTGTCTAAATAGGCTTGGGGCACTTTTTTTCTTCTCAGAATACTGCCTGAATGAGAATGTGTGACAAAAAAAAAAAACAAACAACAACAGAAAGCCTCCAAGAAAACTCAAATATGCATTTGCTGATGTTTATAAAAAAAAAAAAAAAAAAAAAGTGTTTTTTTTTTTTTTGAAACTTTCCTGAATGCTAATGTTTGTATGTATGTATGCTATAGAGATTCCTCAACTTGTAATGACTCTTTACTTCAGACTTGCTGTCAGCTGTGATATGAAATACTCCAATATATTATGTGTGATATGCTTTTCCTGGTCAAGTTATAGCAATTAAAGCTTGGAGTTGTTGATGTTGCTCTGAAGTTATCTTATTACAGGATGTCACTAGTGTTAAGAGTTTGGTCTGGTCTGTGTAGGTCCTTCCGGAGACACCAGTACTGCAAACACGCTGAGGAATGGAGTTAAGAGATTTTTTTCATTCCTATTCCATCAATTTTAAGGCTCATAGGAGTATTTTCTGTGCAGTGTAGAAGCTAAAGTGCTGGTATGGGTGAATAATAGAGAAGGCTTGATACTTGGAACTCTCTAATAAACTTAATCTTGTTGTCTTCTGACAATTTATATATCTTATTGAGACAAATTTGAATTCTGATTCTGCCATCTACCAAGGATTTGCAGTTTTATGGAATTGTGTGTGCGAGGTACTAGTGACACAAATACACCATTCCATGATCAAAGACTTTAATGGAAAGTATTAAATAACAGTGAACCTGGTCAGACACTTGAAATGCCCTCTCAGACTGACAGCAAACTCTGCTCTGTCCTACAAGGGTTTTTCTTCACCAGTTATGCAATTATTTTATGATGAGTTAATCTGGACAGTATTTCTTTAATTTGCTCATGACCATATAAAACAGCTGGAACCTGTCTCCCTCCCTGGTGCCCTAGCACTAATCAAAATATATTGCTTCCGTTTTCTCTGTATCTGTTAGCATCTTCAAAACTTTAGATTAGGCGCACTCTTTGTAATTGTTCTCTGTAATTAGTCCTATTCCTCCTCAGTCCTGTCCCCATCAGTAAATTCTGTGGCCTCCAACTTCTTGTTTTCCTCGGGCACATTGCGGAGCATAATCCCCAACAGAATGAACCGTGAGTCCTTGCTCTTCTCCAAACCCTGCAGCACATTTGCAGGGTCACTGCCTGATCTCTGCCTTTTGGGAGGAGGTAGAAAGAAAAAGGCCATCAGTTGATGGCCTTTTGTGGAGCTGGAGTATTCCTGGAGCTTCCCATCTTCCCTTCCCATCCCAGGATGCATCCGGTCTCTTGCCTAGTGTCAAGATCCTTATTTTGAATTATTTTCTTGCTTAGCTCTATGTATTATTTTTCTGAATATGCTAAAGCCTACTTGTTTCTTAGTCTGTTATCACTTCTCCTGGATACTTTTTTTTTCTTGATATAAAGCATTGGGTTTTTTTTTTTTAGCTGTAGAGGAAAATCAACATTGTATTTGTTTATGAATTTGCGAGGCAGTGTTTTGTGGTTTTGGGAAGACTTGCATTGTTTTTAAGGAAGTACCTCAGTGTTTTGCTGACCACCTTTGTTGAATCTGAATGTTTTATTTCTAGTGTAACCTGGCGTATTTCTATGACCCTGCAGTAAATCATAAGTACTGCATTTTTTTGTGTGAAATAGAGATGCTTCTCTTGAATTTTTGACCTGTGTTTTTGTGCATCTCCTTGCACATGCATCAGGCAGACAACAAACATTAAATGAGGATGGATGTGATTTTTTTTTCCTTTTTTTAAGGATGAATTAGTTGAAAGGGAGTCCTTGGACCACACAGAAGAGCACACCACATAACTCTCTAGATCTTCATATCATGTCCAAGGCAAATTTGTACCCATTTTGGTTTTGAGCTGCAGTGATAATGTGGTTGCTTCTCTGCCTGCTTCCTCTTCAGATAGCTGCTTTTCAGTGTAGCAAGTGTTTGGTGCAGGTGCTAGTAGAGCTAGGATTGTGATTTTGAGTTTTGGTTTTGTTTTTATTCTGTTCGCCTCATTCAGTTGTAGCTCTAGGGCAAAACATTCCCTGGTCCCTGTGTGTTCGAGTGGAACCAAAACAAATTGCTTCATTCCCCAGATTATTGTGAATGAGGTAAAACTAATTTGAAAATATGTAGAAAAGTCAGTTTTGTTAAAAAGAAATCTGAAGCAAAAGTACAGAGAGGATTAGCATGAATAAGAAAAGACCCTCGATCTGAGCAGGGAGAGAAATTTTCGATAGAAACTTGATGTGAAAAATGAAGCATGTTAATAAAAAACAAGAAGCTAATGGTAAAAGATATCCCCAGTCATTTCTTTAAACGTGTTCTAGGAGGCAAGGCAATACAGAGAGGAAAACTTGTTGGACTTGAAGACATTGTTGCAGCAGTGATGGATGTGTATGATGTATACAGAGTTTTGTGGCTTTGGTAACTGTGGACGAGAAGTACTCAAACATCAGGAAAGTGGCAGTGTTAGGGTGGAGCTGCAACTTTTTCCTCCATGTGTATGCCTGTAACAACATGCAAAAGCCTTTTGCTCTCAAAAGCAATACTACATATTGTTTTTCTATATATGAATTTACTGCCTTGTCAACTGCAGTTAACAGTGTATGCTTGCAGTGACCTGTGTTTTCATATGTGACAATGAACTGTGTTGTCCCTTCTTGGCAGTAGAATTAATTACTAAAAAGAATTAATGCTGTGTCAGTGTTTTCTAATGACTATAACTGGCATTTGTGGTTTTAATGAGGTCTTAAAGTCATGTGCCTGTATAAGCATAGGTATCTATCCAACTTATGTGATGTGCTCAGCATTGGAAGTATCTTGGTGAGAAATCTAAGAATAAGCTCCTAAATGCTCATCCTCAGAGAAAACCTGAAATGTTGGGGTACTGTAATTTCCTCTTTCGAGTTGCAATCAGAAACTGTAAATCCTCTCATTTGTCTCTGGAGCCAAATGGCAATTGGAAAATGGTGTTCTTCAGGGTTTAACAAAATAAGATGCAGCTTGAGCAGCTGATGCAGCTAACGCTTTAAAGACTGGTAGAAAGCCAGAACAAGTGAGAACTCTTCCTTCCAACATGAGTATTGACACTAGGCAGAGTATTCATCTCTCCCCACTTAAACGTTCACAGCCTGGACATCTACACCTGGCTTGTTACCTAGTCTTTATTAACAGTCAGACATCTTAAAGAACCTGTTAAAATAGTGTGTGTTAATTTAGCCTTAGAGCAAGCCTTCTAAGTCATCCCCTGTTAGCAATGAAAAAGAGTGTCAGGTTCAAGAATTCCTCATAGAAAGTAACATGCATTTTTCTAATCGCCGCATTTCAGCCAGTGTCTGATGGAGCCAGGGCAGACAAGGCAGGAGCATCACAAGATGTTCCCTGCTGCAGTCAAATGCAAACTCTCTTGCTAAGGTCAAGAGCACTGCTTTGGCTTTCGCTTAAACGCTCCAGCAGATGGTCTGCCTCGGTGGTGTGTGTAACGCACTTGTGCGGGTGCTCGCATTTGGTAAGTTATTAATTAAAATAACATTTATTGGAACTAATATAAGAAGGAAAAAGAAAATCTGCCTTCGCCTCTGATGCTGGGAACGTGAGTTGGGCAGTGTTGGACAGACCTCTTGACGTACAGCGTGCTGTGCAATCCCATCTGTGGAGAGATTTACTGGCATTACGACCCTCAGAGCTGTTGCAGGATTTTCTTAAAGAGAACAATTCTCTTAATCCCTACTGTTGCCTTGCAGAAGGGCATTCACATAAGATCTTACGGCTGCAAGATAAGAACAAGGTCACACCAGTGGTGACAGGTGGGAGCTGCCCCCAGGCTCCTGGGCCCGGGATTTAGCAGAGCGCGTTTCTCCTGCAGCCCCCGGGCCTGTGCAGCACAGGCCTGCAGGGCCCCTGCCGTGCGTGGGACACCACCGTGCGGCACAGGCCGCCGCCCACTCCAACGTTAGGTGCATTAGCCAACTCCTCGGGATCCAGCAGCTTCGTTCCACCTGCGGCTGTTCGCGCTGTGCAGGCCATGCTGTTTCCTCCTGTAGCAAGGGAGAGGTGCATTTTGCAGTTCTCCAAAGGACTAGAGCTCTTGTGCTGTTGCAGGGCAGTGGAACTAGTGGTCTGCGGTGTTTCCAGCACCCTTCAGAGGTACTGCATTTACTGCTGCTCTGCAGGCTGTTGTATTCAGCTTGCACATTGAACCGGTCCTTCCTCCATGCTCTCTGTTCATACTGCTGGGCCAGTTTCAATAAAATAAAAGATTACAGAGAGCTGATGATTAGCGAACTGCCCAACACCTCCAAGTCTTGTGACCCTGGCTTTCTGAATCTCACCACAATTATACTGGAAAGCATATGATAAAATTGGAAATCCGTTGATTAAAATATGCAGAAGAAAACCTGAAACAAATGTGTTTTTCTGAACCAGAACAAAGAACCAGAAATTTTCCAAGAGAAGTTATTGCAAGTAGCCTTTGTTTATCTAACAGCCCTAAGCAGCAGGAGAGTAGTTCTCTTGGCATTTTTCTTATGTGATTACAAACTTTGTATGTTGTCACTTCATTTGTTTCTGCTTTGAAAATTAAGTGAAAAGTAGGGAAATTGTGCAATAGAAGAAAAATTGATCTGTGTATTAGAAAAAAAATATTCTTTAGGTTATTCTCAGTTACAGGCCAAGCCCGGAAGAGATAGCCACCCATCCTGTCCTGAAGCAGGCTACATGTAACCTCCAAGGCTAGCAGATTCCAGTGCTTATTAGTGTCAGTTTTTCTTAATACCCAAACTTAAACTCTCTTATCCCAAACTAAGCCTGGTAATAATCCTCTTTTTTTTTTTTTTTTTTTTTTTTTTTTTTTTTTAACGTTAAACTGTAGTTTATTACAGCTTTCACTACTAGAACATAATATCCAAAGTTTGCTGCCCCCTAGTCTGCTTAAAACCAAGCAAGTCTAAGTATTTCCAACTTTTACTTAATAAAACATATGCATTAAACTCACTTTGTTGTGTGGAGTCCTTAGTGTTCATCTCCACATCTTAAAGGATGAGATCCAAAGCTCCACCTCATTTATCAGCAGCTGTCTTGGTAGAGCTGAATAAAACATTAATATACTCCTGTGTGGTACTTTTTACATGTTAACTATTTGTTTATTGACTGTTGTTAACAGGCCACACAACCACAGTTTCATTTACTTTTTGCAGTAAACCACTGGAAACTTCTGCTGTGTTTGTCCTTTGTTGTAAGCCTGAGCTCATTTTGCAGTGTCCTACCTGAACAGTTAGTCCTTCCTCTTGGCCCCTTTGTGCACTATTTTGTACCTCTCTCTATTGAATTTCATAGCCTTGATTACCAACACACTTCAATTTTATCAAGAACACTTGGCATTCCTGTCCTATCCACCACAGTGTTTATAACCCCTCTTGCCTCATTTTGTTCACATAATTTAGACCTTTGAAGGGCTTCACTTCATAGGGCTGCCCTGGCTTCCCCCCCCCCCTTTTTTTTTTCCTCTCTCTCTCTTCTCCCTCTTGTATATTATTAATTATACCTATTCTCGTGGACTTCAACAGGTGAAGAGAAACCTTTTCACTCTGAGGCTCATCAAGGCCTGCAGCAGGTTGCCTAGAGAAGTTGTACAGTCTCTATCCCTGGAAATCTTCAAGACCTGCCTGCATAAAGTCATGAGCGGCCTGGTCAGATCTCGAAGCTGCCCCTACTTTTTAGACAAGAAGAAGGACTAGGAACTTCCTGAGGTCTCTCTAAGTCTTACGATTCCCCTGCTCTTTACATCCCTCACAGCTTTTCTTTTTGCCCTCTGATTTTTCTACTGTGCTGGGAAGTAAGGGTGTAGGCCAGGAACAGCCTCCTGTAGCTATCAAATGTGCCTTCTTGCTGCCTTCTGCCTTCACCAATCCTCGGTGTGCTTCCTTGCTGCCTTGCGGTGCTGGTGTGAGGTCTTAGTGCTGCTCTTCAGGGGCAGTTAACGAATCGAGGCCGCCCCACTCGAGGAGAGGGGTTTTTTTCTTTGCTCGGCTCCTGCGTTTCTCCATCTGTTTCTTTCTCAGCCAGGCACAGCAGGGCAGGAGGGACGGGGGGGGGGCTGGTGCCACTGCATGCGCTTTGCTGGAGGGAGTTGTGGCTGCTTAAAGATGAATTTGAAAGCAGATAATGTGGCCAATTATTGCTCATCCTGCGGTGATGGTGTGCTGGCTAATTGCTGGTGTCTATCAGCATTAATCAGGACCTGGTGTGCATGGGATGAATGGAGCTGTTGTTCCCCCTGGGAAAAGGGAAGGGAGAGGAGAGAAGTAGCTGGGGAAGTGCGTTATCAGGTGAACTTTGTTTCCCAGGATATAAGAAGTTTCCTATGGAGAAAAGACAGGTTAAGAAGAAAAGCAAGAATGTTTTGGGTTATGTTGCCTTATGTAGGCACTCTCCTTTCTCTTGTATATCTTGTGTGTATCTTTTATGCCTACATCCTAAAAAAAAACAGCTGGAAAGATTTGATAATTTTCTTCTTAGCATTGTCTTACTGCAACTGTACAACATCTGAAATAAAACTATTTAGGAGGTTTGTAGGACCTCTAGGAGTACTATCTGTAAGTACAGTACGGAATACTTCCTGTGGATATTCCTGGTATGTGTTTGTGCTTTGTGTCACGGGAAAGGACTTGACATTTAACTGTTCGCAAAACACTTTGCAAACATGAATTCTCTATACACCTGAAATCTCTATTTTTATTAACGTGGTAGAATTTGTTAAACTAAATTTCTTTTTTTGTGTTTTCAGCTTCTATTTTCCAGACTGTCTGTCATGGCATATCCTTTCAGTGTTCTTTGAGTCTGACCTCGAAAAATACGTTTAGGTGGAGTGTGATTTATGGAAAGCTTATGTTACTGTTTCTGAAGATGTTTTAGGTGATACATTAAATACTTCATTAGCTAAGGTTGTCAGGCATGTACAGTCTACCATAAATATCACATCCTGTACAAACATGCATTGTGAGATTTTAAAGAGAGATTTGGGTTTTGGGGGGGTTTTTGTTTGTTTGTTTTTTGTTGTTGTTTTTTGAAAACTGCTTTGTTGTTTTTTGAAAACTGCTTTTTTGCTTTTATGCTTTCTTCTTAAATTTTAGTGCAGTGTTAGGATGTTAAAGACAGATTTCCCTGCCAAATGATCTGAGGGCTTTGTCCCCATGTCGCAGTTGGTGGAAGGCAAAGCAAGGCTGAATCAAGCTTCTTCAGGCTTTACTTTTCAGGCTTTCGAATTGAGATGGTATCAGGAAGAGGAGATTAACTTAAAGCAAAAATAAGATCACAAAGTTCACAGATGTCAGGATTGCTTTTTATTGCTCAGTCCAACTTTAATATCAGCTTCATCACCGTACCTCTTGGCAGCCTCGCAAGTGGGATGGCAAATCAGCAGTGGCTATCTGCAACAGCAACAGCCTTTAGGGCAGAAACCCTGTTAAAACAGTCCTGGTACAAAGAAGTTCTGTGCTGGTGCTGGGGATCATATCTATATGTATAAAGGGCATTATTGGCTTGTTTCTTGTTATATATATAGGCCAGGTTGAAATATATATATATATAGACCAGGTTGAAGACCAGTCTTTCTGTCTTTGTTTCCAATCAGTTCCAGTGTGCTGCTGCAGGAGGGCCAGATTCTTGGAGTATTGTACACTTCTAGCACCTGATTTCTCCTGACTCATTTATTTTTCAAGTTATTTTTCACCTATTCAGGAATTAGTTTGTTCTACATGTCCTGTACCTTCTCATCCTGATTTTTTTGTTTGTTTGTTTTTGGTTTTTGGCATACAAATTGCTGGGATGAGACAGCATGAGGAGGCAGGTGCTCAGGGGATGCTCTGTGAATTCTGCATTGCTCTTTCAGTCTTTCCAGGAAATTGGATGCTGGTACCAACAGGTTATATTCCAGCCCTGCAGTGAGGAGCTTTCTATTTCTGTTGTGAGCCTTTCCCAGTTCTACCTTGGAACTTATGATAGAGGTTGCGGTGCAGAAGGCAAAAACTGCCCTTGACTGTAGAAAGCTTTCCCTCTAAAAGGAGCCATAAGTGAAAATACCCTGTGCCTGAAGGCTTTTTTAAAAGGCATAGTACAAAGGGAAGAGACCGGGAGGTGACATGGCTGTACAGAATAGCTGAAGATGACAAAAAGGGTACATGGATATTCCCGCCTTCTTGATTGTAGCTACCACAAATGAGGTTTCATGAGTTAAAATGTGAAAAATACGAAAATACAGAAAAGTTTAATAGATCTGTAGAAGTACTTTGTAGTGCAATGAAGCTGGTGAGACACCCAGCCCAAGGATGTGTTTGCAAGTAAGTCTCAGAAAGCTTCCTTTTGTGTAACTGAGAATGCAGTTTAATGCAAAATAACAACTTACATCATCCTTCATATTCCTAGCAGAATACGCCTCCCAAGAAGTTGATTGGACTGCAGTACCTTTTCTTGCCACATCCTACTGTGATTACTTGCTGTGTTAGAATACCTGTCAAAAACCACAGACTGGAAGGTGATCTGTTAACCCAGGAAACGGTAGATTTTGTGACTGTTGCCCCTCAGCTATTCCAAAGGGTTACAGCGAGGGCGGATGACATGATACCTGTTCTCATATGAGACTGTCTTTAGCGTTAAGTAACCGACATCTGCAAACCCTGCATTGCAAAAGGCCTCAGAGCCTCTCAGAAGGTGCAAAGGAAGAAGCAGTCAGAGGAGCAGCCTTGTCCTCAAGCATTGGCCAGTTTTGCAGTGCTGTTAAGTGCAACGCTAGGGACAACAGGCTGTCCCAGAGCTCCTGCCTTGCTCCCCGCTCCGGAGGGCTGCGTGTGAAGGAACGGAACAGAAACGCTTGCTCTGGCTTTGCCCTGCTAGCCTTTCAAGTAGTGCCATGGGGCTGTGGGATAAGCATAGCATTCCTGCTCCTTGCTCTTAAATAGGTGCCTCGCATGTACATGAAACCCAGAGCTGCTGCAGCAGCAGCACATTCCTCTGTTTTCCTCCTTTTAACAGGATATTATTATTATGAGGAAAAAAAAAAGTGTGTTTATTATTAATATTCATTGTTCTCTGCTGGCAGCCTTGGTAGCTTCAGAATTGTCAGTCCCTTTCCTCTGGGGATCTGCTGTATGTTACGGAAGGGGTTCAGTAGTTGCAGTGAACGAGGAAGAAAATCTCTTCCAGAAAGTCCAAACCGCTGTTTTGGTTTGGCAGACTGACCTCGGACATGAGATTATTTCTTGTTTGGCCTTGGCTGAAGTGTGGGAGGGTCTTGATCAAGTCTCTGAACGTTTCTGTACTTCTGTTTCTCTATCCCAAATATTGGAGATTTTTATTCTGTATGAAGCTGTTCCTGCCAGGGATGTTTTATCATACAAATATCCTATTTGTCTTCTTAACTGAGGGGTTCATTTTGTGCTGAGGGGGTCCAGAGGAAGTGCTGAACACTGTTTTTGGCCGTGTGTAATAACCCTGGCATACCATCATTTTTGCTGATTACCTCTAGGATAATGTGACTGCTTGAGTAAAGATGCACTCTGCAGCTTAACAGAGAGACCTTCAGACCTTCTGTTTCCAGGACTGCCAGTCCCTCCATTTTTATACGTTTATCCACTGCTCTCAGAGAGAATAAATAATACATGAACATATGCACTGGCTAAGTGAAATTTCCCTGTGATTGTAGTATGAAAGTGCTTAATGGCAATTATAAAACATACTTCTCGCACCATTTGCTATGTGCTGTGTGTTAAGAGTATGCCTTTCTCTCTTTTTCGTTGTATTCGAGTTGCCACTTTTTTATGGTTATTATTATATTTTAAACAAGTTGTTTTGTTTTGGTTTTTTTTTGTTCCTGTGGTGGAGAATTGCAGTTTTGAACCCAGAAATAGTGCTACTGCACAAGCGCCCTTAAATACTTCTGCTTCATATGTATTTCAATAATTGACATTTTGAAAATAAGTTAATTGCTTAATTCCAAATAAAATGTTTGCACCCTCCCCAGGCTGTTACTGCCATGTGTTGATGATGTTCTGTGCGCAGCGCCTGCCTGTGTAATTTTCCCCTCTTTACTTTCAGTTGTCACCAGCCTGTTCTGGTTTTGCGCTCTCTCTGTTTCTGGGCAATGCCATGCTTCTCAGTTGCAATATAACTTATTCTCTAGATTGTTAAGGATTTTCAAGCATGCTTTTCCAGAAAGCCAGGATAAAGCCTTCTCCATTTTAGGTTTGAATGGCAAAGCTGGGTGTTTCGTTTGGGAATTTCGTTCAGCCAGTGTTTCATAAATGCTGACTTTGCGTGCTCAAGGCCCAGCGTGTGTCCTTGTGCTGTTGGACCTCTTTCTAGCTGCATGTGCCTGTGTGCCATTCAGACATGACTGATATCAGGACATCCACTTTCTGTGCCCCATTTCAAGTGAGAGTGCTGCGGGCAGCTGCAGGCGCTGCAGTATCCTCAAGAGCTTGAGCGCTGGTGGACCATGAAACCTGTCTCAGAGATGAGCTGTGGCATTATTAGTTTCTGTATAAGCGTGCTCTGTAATTGGCTTTTTGGATGCATGTAGAGGAATAGTGAATTACTGGCAGAGAGGGTAGTGGTACTGGGGCATGGGGGAGACATTTATTTGGTGGGTTTGTCGATATTTTTTACCTAAAGCAACTGGATGTTTGGAAGGGAGATGTGAACACCAGTGTACTTGGGACTGTAGCTCTCAAATGCAGGGAGAGGGGAAGGCTACAAGTGACCGCAGACTCCTCTTTCCTTGGGACAGGAGCTTGTTTCTCCTTCAGACACATGGAGTAGCTTTCTCACTGAGGTGATAAGGAGCAATTAATAAAGTCCCAGAAGTCCGTTTAAGTACAGAAGTCACCAAAGATCAACAGCTCCTCAAGTCTAATGTGCCTTATCTATAATCCAGTTAACAAGCAACTCCTTAAACAGTTCAGCTATAATCATTCTCTTACTAACATGGTCCATTAAGGTCATTAAAACTCTCTTTGCTTCTGTTAACCCCTCAGGTGGCTGCTCCTTCTAGGTGAGCACTCCTGTATGCCAACATGCAGCATATTGCAGGAAGTAATGATCCATGTCAGTTGGAGCCACTCAACCTACTATTTCTGTCTTTAATGATTTAGGAGATATTCCTTCAGGTGCTGTCATAAACAGTCCTCTAAATCTTGAAAATCAATGATAAATAAAAGAAAGTTAATTGCAGGCTGTGCTGACAGCACTGCCTATTACTTAGGTTGCAAAGTATTTCCATTTTATGATCTTGGGTTGTTTGGGAGGGCAGGGCTAGGAATTGCTCTGGTTTTCTTGTGCTCATAACTTTGCCATAATTGCAGAGTATTTTTCCATTCTAGGAAAAATTCTAGCTCTGGGGAGGAAAGAAAAAAAAAACACATTCCAAAGGTGCAGGGCACCCCTTGAACATCTGTATTTTTCTGTTTTCCCACTGGTAAGAACCCAAGACACTCCTGTTCTTTCCTCAGAATCTTCCCAGGGTGGTCTTTTTATGCCAGTGAAGCACCCACAGTTAGGAAGTGCTGCATATTGCATATGCAGCTTGTTCTCCACCACATAGATTTTTTTTTTTCTGCAAAACTTGTCGTTCACTTGGTGAGGGAGCTGAGCTGTGAACCTCCAGTGCTCTCTTTTCCAGACTGTTACGGAAGAAGGAAGGGTGCTCAGTGAAACAGAAGGAGAATTACTAGAAGAAAATGGCTGCGGTAGCCCCAGGAACATGGTCCAGTTCTCCTGGAGAGCTGAGGTCCTGTGTTGTATTGGGCTGGTCATTTGAATCACAGAATCACAGAATAGTTGAGGTTGGAAGGGGCCTCTAGAGATCATCTAGTCCAACCCGTCTGGCTCCAGCAGGGACACCTAGAGCACGTGGTACATGGTTGCATCCAGGTGGGTTTTGAAGATCTCCAGAGAAGGAGACTCCACAGCTTCTCTGGGCAGCCTGTTCCAGGGCTCTGTCACCCTCACAGTAAAGAAGTTCTTTGAAGAACTGGGCCTGTTCAGCCTGGAGAAGAGAGGGCTGAGAGGAGACCTGATCAGTGTATGTAAGTACCTCAAGGGAGGCAGTGAGGTGCTGGCCTCTCTTCAGTGGTGGCCGCTGATAAAACTAGAGGAAATGGCCAGAAACTGAAGCATCAAAAATTCCACAGGAACTTAAGGAAAAATTTCTTAACAGTGAGGGTGACAGAGCACTGGAACAGGCTGCCCAGAGAGGTTGTGGAGTCTCCTTCTCTGGAGATCTTCAAAACCCGCTTGGATGCAGTCCTGTGCCACGTGCTGTAGGTGACCCTGTGTGTGCAGGGGGGTTGGACTAGGTGATCTCTAGAGGTCCCTTCCAACCTTAAGGATTCTATGATTCATCACATGGAGGTGGAACTTCCTGTGTTTCAACTTGTACTCGTTGCCCCTTGTCCTGTCACTGGTCACCACCGAGAGGAGTTTGGCTCCCTCTTCTTTACATTCTCCCCTCAGATACTTACATATATTGATCGGATCCCCTCTCAGTCCTCTCTTCTTCAGGCTAAGCAGGCCCAGCCCCCTTAGTCTTTCCTCACACGATAGATGCTCCAGTCCCTTAATCATCTTTGTCGCTCCACATGGGAAGGCTGTCATTAGCGATTGTTCCTAACTCCTTTGAGGCTCCTGATTCTAAAGCCCTGAAGATGATTCATAAAAATACTGCACACTTGCTGCTGTAAGAGAAGTTTCAGGAAAGCATTTCATAGATGTCTCAAATCCAGTACTGCTCCAATCCACAGATACTTCTGAAATGGTGCCACCTGTGCCTTAGTTTGCCCTCCATATAATGGCAATAATGCTACTTCTGAAAGCAGGTTGTAGGAGGTTTGGAAAGTAGATTAACTTAATGCTTTGTTTTGCAGTCAGGAAAAAAAGAATCAGCTGAGGCTGAAGGCTGGAGCAATAAAAATGAGCTGAAGGATTCGTATAAAGTACTGTGTCATGCACCTAGCGTCTAACAGAAACATCTCCTGTAGATCTGGAGCTCATCAAGGAGGACAAAATATCTGGGAGATTTGCTTATTTAGCCTTGCAAAATGAAAGTGGAAGAGAGGGTATGACAACAATTTGTAAAAATACCTAAGGGACTAACAAGAGGGTGGGAGGTGCCCCCCAAAGCAGAGGACATTTTCTCGCAGTTTTCTAGGTTTGAAAGGAATGGGAAGATATTTAGATTGAAAATTGAAGTGATTGTAAGCATCAGAGGAGTGCGATTGTGAGACAGTATCCCGCAGGGGAGAAAGGAAGGAAAACACCTCATTGGGCTGAGGATGCCACTCGATCCCTTTGGGAAAGGGGGTGAGCAGATCCTGGACGCAGACTCGGGCGCCTGTGGCCACTTAAACCTGTGCGCTCGAGCTGAGCCGAACTGAGGCAAGGGGTGAGTGTGGTTAATTCTGCCATCCTGGACCTGCTGAGAGTGCCCTGCTTTGGGCACCGGGTCTCTAATGCGTGGGGACCTTTTCCTTCTCTTGAGTGAAATCAAGTCACTGGGAATTATCTCGTAATATTCTGGCCCTCTGCTTTAGAGCTGGAGCTACAGTTTAATCCGAGTATGCCTCGGAGGAGGGGGGGGGGCGGATTACCGGTGTTTCCATCACTGAGAGTCTAGGAGCAGATGAGATATTGTCAGAGGGCTGTTTTTTTGTTTGTTTGTTCGTTTTTTTAACATGCCAAGAAATCTCTTGAGTGCTTGAACCAGGAATAAATAAGGGTGCATGGCAAGAACAGGGCGTGTATGCTCTCCTCAGGTGCAGGAAAGCCTCCTGTATGTTTGCTCCAGGGTGTGCTTGCCCTGCTTTAAGCAACATATGGGAATGGAAAAACGGTGGTGGTATCAAGGCTGGAGGAAGAAATGTGACAAGAGCAAAACATTGCGGCAGCTGCAGCCTCTGGATAGTCTCCACTTCATGTGAGGCGCATGTGGCATTTATCTGGAAGGATCATGTGTCAGTGCTAATGTGATGTGCCATGTCATGAAAGCTCTGGTGACATTTTTGACCTCTTAGCATCCAGCAGAAGAGATTTGCAGCACATAAATGCCATCTGCCATGGCAGAGCAGCTTCTGGCTTCTCGAGTCATAGAAGCCTCTTGTGAAGTGCTGCGTCACCCTGAAAAAAAAACAGCATATTAACGGGGAAAGCTTGTCGGTTCAATCATTCCCAGATTCTTTGCATAATTCAGCTATTAACTTTTTATTTGTCGCTCATTGGGAGCCCTAAGGGATAGCAGTTGCAGCAAATCCACCGTGGCTTTAGGAATTCAGTTTCATTAGCGCTGTATTTGCCTTCTGATTTTTAGGTACTCTGAGTCGGAACCATCCGCTCTATCTTTATAACCTTTGCAAATCCTCAGGGGGATCCAGAGTGGAAGTGTGAAAAGTCTGAGCTGTCTCAGGAACAGGGCTTGAAGTGGGATTATGAAAGAGAAGAGAGTTTTCCCCGTCAGTCTGCATTTGTTTGTTCAGGCCGTTATGGGAGCTGAGATGTACTAATTATTTTTAAATGATACAAATTGTACAGATTTGTCAGACTGATGGGGTATAAAGAGACCAGACTTGGGCTTCACTTTTAGCCAGCCTGACTGCTTATATAACACGCAGTTTCTGAATCAGTAGTGGCAATTTTTACATCCCGAAGAAACAAGCACAGTGTTTTATGCTTGGATGGGGGAGAAGAGCACCCTACCCACATGTCCTTTACTTTGCCTGCCACTGCTGCTGGCCGCTCCAGCTTTTACATGTAGGCCAGACAAAACTTTAAAAAGAGAAGTTTATTCCAGGAATTGTGTACCAATTGCAGGCCACGCATAGAATACACTCGGATAAAATGGTGCCAAGGTAGAAAACTGTGTTCATGAAGACTATATCGAGAGGTACCACAGCTTCTACCTCCTGTTACAAGCAGTGCTTTTATCTGCTTTCCAAGCGCTGCCCAGCCCTCAGTGAAGAAGACAGGTGTGTGTTTGAAGTAACAAGGCAAGCAAACTTGAGTAAGGAGCAAGACGAGATGCCAGAAGTGCTGGCTTGCAAGCCTGGTCTCCTATATCTGGCCTCAGTGCCTTGGGCAAACCACGTTCCCTTGCTTCTGTTGATACCTCACGTCAGTGATGTAGCAGACTCTTGTATGGGTTGTATGGAAGTCTCAACATGAGCTTCCCCTGGTGCGACCTGTCCTTGGGCTCTCTAGGAGTAAAAAGATATCTGGGTTATGGTATTGAGAGATGATGCTAGATGTGTAGAGGTACCACAGAAAGGATAACTAAAACATCACACAGGGAGCAGAGAAATGCTGGTCTCTGGGTGAAGCTCAGGATGTGAGTGTTGTAGGGAGGCATCAACGCTTTCTCAGTCCAACACTTGGAAGGATAAATCCTCACCCCATGCTGTTGCCCTCCTAATGGACCAGGTGGCAAAGACCTAGTGGCAATGCACCTCCCCACAGTTCCTGCTCAAACGTGGGCCAGTGAACCCAAAAGCCTGCTGAGCACAGGTTCAGGAGGCTGTTTCAGCTGCAGTGCCAGCAGCCGGTTCATTTGCCTTGTGTTTATCTTGCTTTTATAGATCCCGATGATGTCCGTGAAACAAGTGCATTCTGAATTACCATTCATGTGGTTCTTAGCTTTGCACTAATTTGAGGAAATTCATATGGGGGTGAGGTGGGCTGTTCTTTCGCGTTTGCTGCTCTGCAGTAATGACTCTCCTGCATGCTTAGGCCCTGCAGCAGAAGGAGTAGCCCTCTTTTCTCATGCTTGCTGCAGGGTGAGAACGGTTCCACTGGCAGCTACTGCAGAGTATTTAGTGCAGTGTAAACCTACACCCTGCTCCACTGCCAAAGTAACCTCCTCATGGGGCACACCTGTAAAAATGGCAGTACACGCACCTGAAGTAGCTGGCATTTGAACTCCTAAGGATGTACTGTGAAGTTTTGTATCACAGCCCAGTAGTGGACAACATTTTAAATGTGTGGCAAGGAAGCAGACGTGAGCTCCGAGATGTCTTGGTAGTGCTGCTGCAACCCAGCGAGGCCTTTTACAAGGAGACACTGTAGCCCAAGCCGAGCATCAACGGATGGCCTCAACAGGCTTGCTTTGTTTCCTGTTGAAGTACTAACCAGGTACACTGGATGTGGGGAGGGAATTGCCAGCATGAGGAAAGCTCTTTAGCATCAAGCTAAGGAACCAACAACGTACCACTGTTAAAACTATGGTGTCAAAAGCTGGGCCTGTTGCTTTTCTTCTGATGCCTAGCATCTTTCTGTTTTGTTTCGTTTTAGGAACTTTCCGCTGTACTTTCTGTGAGACCGAAGTGGAGGAAGACGAGTCGGCAATGCCCAAAAAGGATGCCAGGACTCTTGTAGCAAGATTCAACGAGCAAATTGAGCCTATTTACGCCCTGCTTCGCGAGACGGAAGATGTTAACTTAGCCTATGAAATCCTCGAGCCCGAACCCACGGAGATTCCTGCACTGAAGCAGAGGTGGGAATGGGCCCTGGCGTCTCTGCCCATGGTGCTTCCTTGGGGCACTCCTGCCCCTTCTCTGCAGCTTGCCCAGGCCTTGTGCAGCTGGCTGGCTGCAGGGAGGACCCACGTGCTTAGCCCTGGCTATACAAACAGCCGGCAAACTCCCTGCGGAGAGTGTGACTTATAAGGAGGAAAAGGGCGGCAAGCACTTTTTACCAAGCCCAGCAAATTCCTAGTTTCCTGTGCATCATCTTCTGTGGGGCAGGGAACTCAAACTGTCTGCTGCTTGCTAAGCTGCAGCCTGTGTGTTTTCCAAGCTCAGTATTTAAGAACTGCAAGCTGCTGCCGCTTCGCAAAGTTCTGTGCCTTCTCTCTGGTTTCCAGAATGTATTTTGGCTACCATTTGCTGCCTCCCTGTCTTCTTTCTCTGGTAAATCCTTTTCTTTCATCTATTCCTTTTGCTCCTGCCCAGCTTTTGAGACTTAGGTCTGTGTTCTACACCTTGTGTTTCAAATCCACATATAATGAAGCTCTTGTTCAAAGAAATGGCTTGGAATAAGTCACTCTTTCTTCTGGTTTTCTCCCCCTTGTTACACGCTTCTTCTTTTGGGGGAAGGGCATGTTATAATCAGGAACTCTTTAAAAATGTTCCTACCCATGGGAAATGGCTTTTTTTTCATAACATTTCTAGCTGTAGAAAACCAGATGATTTTTAAATAATGCAGAAAGATGCAAGGAACTGTCAGTTTTGTCACCTGTGGTGAAATATGATACACTTCTCTCTGTTTAAAAAAAGTAATAATTAAACACACAAGGAAGAAAGATCTGTACTGTGGAGTAAAGCATTCCCTCAATGCCTTGGGGTGCTTTAGTTGATAGGAGAGCAGGCAGGAGACTACCCCTTTTTCTCTTAGGCTAACCTTGAAAGAGAAGATGCTTCATATATTGTTCTACACTAAAACACATAATAAAAATGCTCTGTCTACTCACTGATATTTTCTAGCCAAGAATGTAGTTAACTTTGCTCCTCACTCTGACGGGAAAACAGAAGCAATGCAGAGATGGGGGACGGATCTTTCAAGGTCGCTCAACGTGCCTTTGTTGATACACAGCATCTTTGAAGCAAGCCTTTATTTCCAAGCTGAATCACTAGATTTCACTTTAAAACCCTTTTCTGTACTTTGCCTGTGAGAACTGGGATAACCCCACTGACAAGAGAGTCCCTTTGCGCTCTTCCCCATGGCTACTTTATCTGTGTGCAGAGAAAATTAGCAGAGCAGAAGCCTGGTGAAGTCCAATGATTAAACAGCAGCACCCACTTACTCGCCTTTTAAATACTTAAAAAACATTGTAAATGATTAATTACTCTGTGCAAGGCGTAACAAAATAAATAGGCAGCTTTTTAAATGCTTACTTGAACAGAATTTGCTTCAGCACATACAATGATTTAATTATTTATTAACCCTTATTAATTCAAAGCAACTAATTGCATGAAAGTGCTGCTGTCAGATTTTTAAAAGAAGTGCCAAACCCTGGGTTATTTATTCTCTCAATTTTGTGGAGTCCTCAGTTCCTGAAATCATTGACAAAACTGACATTTGATGATTCTGAAACAAGCAAAAAGCTCCTAAAGTTCTGTGTCTTCTGTTTGCACAGCTACAGGCAACTCCATGGCTTTTGAGGCGAATTTTGGCTCTAGCTGGCTGCCCTGAACTTGCCTGTCATTTACCTGCCAGGGAAATCAGTCAGCTCTTCATTTGTGTCTTTCAAGGAAGCTGTTGATTTTGTTGATCTTTCAGAGCATAAATTTGCCTCACAGAGGTTTCAGAATAAACCTGCTTTACCAAAACCATTCTCCTTTCTAAACCAGATGTGGCTTTCTAAACCAGATGTTTTTTAATATTCCTATGTTTTCCGTTGTTCAAATGACAGGACTTTATGTAACGTAAATCTTCACTGAAATAGTGCTTTGTGTTCATGCTATCCAGGGCCACAGCTTCTCTCCTGATAAGGTGAAGGTCTTAGGAGCAGCTAAATGAAAAAGTTGAGAGCTGTGGTTTGCATTCCTGCAGAGCTCACCCTCTGACCCAAGTCACTTGGGTTGCTCCATGTACATAGGGCGCATTGGTGTACATGGTTCAAAGTAAATTACATCGGAAGTTTCTCTTATAGTTGCTACTTCCCTTTCTAAAAGGTTCTTGATGTCATGGAGTAAGTGCTTGGCTGCTAAATGAAGGCCTTAAGAGCAGCACAGGAGAAAAGCCCATTTCAAATACTCTGAGGGGAACCTCTGTGCAACAGGTTTATTAGGCATTTCTGGGCCCTGCCGTGTGTGTATCCGTCATGCTGCAGCCCCAGAGAGGCAGGGCTTGAGGGGGAGTTGCCTTGTAGCCCTTGTGGGGAAAGTGGATTACATGAAATAGGGAAATGCGAGATGCACGTTCCTGTTATGGGAAGCAGAGCGGAGCTTTTCACGAAACACCTTGTGTATCTCAGGAAGCTGGAAGGTGCAAGCGCTTGAAACAGCTCTCTGGGAAGAAGGTCTCTGCATGGTTCCTTAGGTTATATAAGGGTTATACGTGCGTAACTCTTTCACTTCTGCCCAGAAATTCAGGCTCATTGCAAAGCTTTCCTAGTGGGGCTTTCTGTGGGAGAGAACCAGGCACTTAGTGTGTTGATACATCCTAGTACAAATGCTGCATAGCATTTTGCTGACAGATACCAACCCACAATTAGGAGATTGTCCATAGCCCTCAGTCTGGACTGAGACTGAACACACTGCTATTTATTTTATCTGGGGAAGCAGAATGATTACCTACCTGCATATTTTTTTTTCCTCATGGTTTACAGCTAAAATCAAGCAGATTTAGCTCATTAAGCAGTGGTTGAGTCCTTGCTCAGTTAAAAAAAATGCTTATTATTCGGGTCTTCTCCAACTGTAACCTTAAAAGTTTCTGCTTCGGAGGAAAGACTGTTGAGTAGATCGATAGCAAATGGATGGTGCTCCCTGACAACTGTGGGTTCAGCTCCGAAGCTGGCAGCCAAACAGGAACCTTGTTAGTACCCTGAACCTCTAGACGAGAAGAACCCTACAGGCAGATCTGGGAGAAGACGCAGATACCATTTATGATCAGGTGACTTAAATTGCATGGCACCTAGTGTGGGCTGAGAACAGGCCCCATCTGCAGTTTTCTCAAGGAGAAATGTGTTTTTGAGGTAGAAGAACGGTCATGCTTGGCTTTCTCTGCCAGGGAAGCAGTGAGTTTCCGTTCAGGCTGTGTCTGTGGGCATAGCACAGGAGGTAGGGCTTCACTTGGTAGGTTTTGCAAGTGCCCTGTCACTTGCAGTTCAAGCAGGGGTTTGAACTTGTTTTTCATGGTGAATTAACTCCTTCAGGAGTGCTGTGATTAGTAACAGGTCACAGATCGGAGCCTGCTGGGTCCCTGGGCCTGCCAGTGCCTTGGTTAAACTGCAGTGCTAGATTTTATTCAGCATAGGAAAATGACAGAAAGGGAATCTTGTACCTGATTGCTGCTCAATTATGTTTTGCTGTGACTTACTCAGGGTATTTTGGGATGAAACTACGCTGATTTATTTGTTTTTATGTAATTGCCTCTCCGGTCCATTATGTTGCCTCTGCTTCCCAGTGTATTTTATAGAAGTTTTCATGACCTCATGACTTCCAGTTAGAGACTCCCCAAACCCAGCAAGCTGGCAGATAAATTCCTGACACTACATCTAAAAGCTGAGAATAGAAGCTCTCCGTGCACACAGCAGGAGTTAGCTAATGCGAGTTGAAGCCGCGTGTTGCAACGCTGGCCAGGAAAGGGCTTAGTCTGAACGGTCTAACTGTTTTTATCCCTTTGACTTTTCTACAGCAAGGAGCGTGCTGCTGCTGCTGGTTCAGGGACAGCTGGCCTTACGGGTGGACACCACCGGGAAGCATGGACCACAAAAGGGCCCTCGTATGAAGACCTGTACACCCAAAACGTTGTCATCAGCATGGAAGACCAAGAGGATCTTAATCGGTCTGCCAGCGAAGGAAAGCCAGCCAGAGAGAGGCCCATTTGGCTGCGGGAGAGCACGGTGCAAGGGGCTTATGACCCTGATGACATCAAAGATGGTAAGAAAGTTCAGAGAAATGGTGCTTCTCTGCCTATGTGATGCTCTTGGAGTGCATGGAAAAATGTAAGCCCCTGTGTATGTACAGCTGCCACTTCTGAGCCTCCAGATTTTAGCTGTTTCCATCTGCCATGCAGATACCTGTGTGTAGGCAGATGTAAAAAAAATCCTGCTTTGTTAGATCAAGTATTGAAATCTAGGTCACTAAAGCTGAGCTGCCCGCTGAAGTACGTACGTGCTTCTGTGCTGTTAATTATCTGTTACTTTGTAGCTTCAGTAATACACATTCTTCTGCCTTCAGAGTCAGTTGGTTTTGGATGAGGGTATTCCAGCCTCATCTGGAAAGCTGACTGCCAGTGTGACACGAATGGAAAATAACATTTGGATTGTATTTGGTGACTCTGAAGCACACCGAATTGCTATCAACAGTGTTTTTGCATTCCCAACCTCCTCCTTGCCATTTATTTTTCAAAATGTTTTGTGTGAAGAAGAGTATGTCAGGAGCATTGCTTCTGGGAGTATGGTAGGAGAATCTGTCACCATGGCAGGTGAGTCATTATTGCTTTCCATTTGTTTCTCCCCATTTTTGCTTTTATTTTCATTCATATTGGGTCAAATTGTCCATAGACCACAGCCAAGATGCCAGCAGAAAAACTGTACTTTGAAAAGTTTGCTGTTTAGAGATCTCTTAGCATTTTTATGAGGGTGAATCATTAGAATCTTTCAAGTCACCTGAGAATTACAGAATGAAACTGATGATGTCCTGGGAAAATGGTAAAATGGAGGCATGAAAATGAACATGACACACTTGAATCACTCCTTTCCTAGCGCGATCCTCAAGAGAAGAGACAGTGGAGTAATGTAGGTGTGAGGGAAGAAAAGAAAATGGATGCAAAGTAACAGGAGATGTCTAATGATCCTGTTTGTATATAGCTCCTTTAAAACAAATGGATCCCAGAACATTTTCCAAATAGATTGAATAAACTGAGGTGATGGAAAGCACCTCCTCCTGCAGTCTGTTGCAGATGTTGTTGTTACTCAGCAGCCTAATTTCTCATCTAGTTTTTCTGCTAGACATTTGATTTGCCTATATTTTTAAACCGGCTCCTTGAGATGCATTTTAGTTTACACAGCATAAATGTTTCTCAAATGCCACCAGAGGACCTGGAAGGGGAGAACATCCTCTGTTTACAGCACAGCAGCATTGCTGCTTTATCTCCGTAACTGCTGGAGATCATAGGGGGAACTTATGGGCATAGCCTGAAGCTGCTCTTGGAACATATCTACAGGGCTCTTGGACAGCGTAAGCATGAAGGAAGAAAACTTGGGGTCATTGGCAGAAAAATGTTCACTGCCTAGGTCTGTCAGGAACAGCTTTTCTAGAGGAGGCACAAAGCCTCAGAGCACTAACCCTGGTTGCTTCACAGCTCTCAGTGGAGTAGTCTGCGATGTTAGTACCTGCAGGGGCTGGCATCAGCCCACGAACAGCAAAACCTGACCACCCTCCTTGGCTGCATCCGCTGCCGGAGGAGGGAGTCTGGCTCGATGTTGCTCAGTTTGAATGTGTTCAGTCATTCTGACATTTTTATGAAGAACCCAAGAGACCAGCCTGCACACCTCCGTGAGGTTAGTTGTCTGAAGAGAGAATTGCAAAATTACTTGCTCTCATTTTCAGCTGTCAAGAAGATTGTTTCTTCCTATTACGTTGCCATGTGGATCCATGTAGTTATGATATCTGAGTCTGACCAGAGTAATGAAGCCATAAATCATGGACACAGATCCAGTATTCTCGGTCTTGTTGCAACTACTTCAGCTTCTGTAGTCTTATTTCCAGATGGTATGCCACGCTCATATGCCAAGTTTTTGATGGGACTGGCCTTAATCTGACGAGGGCTGCATCTTATTTCACCAAGAAAGAACATTTGAAGAGCAAATTTCTATAAACACCAAGAAAACTGTCAGAAAATAGTAAAATGTGAAGGGAGAGAACAGCGGATTTTCCTCAGAGCAGAGACAAGATAGGAACATAATCACACAAGAAAGCCTCTCAGCTGCGGAGAAGTTAAAGCATCGTTTTGTGCAACACCGTTTGTTCTGATCTTGCTTTTCCCTTATATTAAACACACAGTGTGCCACATCCCACAGCCAGACACACTCTGAATGGACACTTAGCCCGTAGACTTGGGGACTACAAGGAAGGGAAGGACTACTTGGGAAAGGAACATCTGCACGTGCTGCTTGTTGGCTGCTCCAGTCTATACCTTTGTAGTTGCCCATGGAAACTCCTTTGCCATGAAAACATGAGTCTAGTAAAGTCAGCGTGGGTCTTCTGACTTTCATTAAACCATAGAAAAAGACCATCAAACCCAACCAAAATCTCTGCTGGCTTTCAGGACTAAATGCAGAACTTATTTCCTTAGTTTAACTGTTTCTCGGCATGTTTTTTTCTAAAAAAAAGTAGCAAGTGCATTTTTGACCCTCTGGGGAAAGACTTGGATGTAAAGCTCCTAGACATGGTGATAAAACCATGAGGGTCTTGGTCTCGGAAAGAGAGCCAGTGGCGTTAATGTGTGAGGGCAGAATGCCGTCGCCTCGGCTCCAGTGACTGTTTATATGCAGAGGCTTTTGGTGCAAGAGAGAATTTGCCATGGGGAATCTGTCCTACTTTTTACCCCTTGTTTTTACAGAAGATTCTCTATATTCCATGTTTGCTTCTTGTTTGTTTTTCTTTTTCATAATGCCTGTGGGTTTATTAGTGTTGAGTGGACTTAGTGTTGGGTGGACTTACATCATTCAGTAAATGTAGCACTTGGAGAGATCTTCTGTAGAAAGCCACATCTTGAATGGCATTTCATCTTTCAAATCCATGAACTGCAGACATCCTGCTTACCCAAACCATGTCAAGCACTCCCAGGTTTTGTACAGCCAAGCTTACCCACGCAGGAACGCAGACCTTGTGTCAGTCAGTCCACTGGGAAGCCACAGTCACCTTCAAGTGAGAGCTCCTGGCAGGAGACCAGGTGGACCAACCTCACCTCTGGCTGGGCCGCATTTCAGCGTGGAGGACGTGGTTTTGACACAGCCCTTCCGCACCGTGCGGCGCAGTTCAGCCCCAGGCGTCATTTGCTTCCCAAGATGGTTCTTGCTAGCACCATACTCCTGTAATGAGCTTTTCTCCTTTCCTTCTGGTAGCTGCAGCTCTGAGGTTCTGAGACACTGCTCCTTTGGGTGTTGGTTTATATGTGCATGTTGTTTCCTTATGCTCCCTGTCTGCCTGGTTCCATCTACTTCTCTGTCTTAGTCCTTGCAGACAGGGGCTTTGCAGGGCAGGAGGGCCTGTTTTTAGTTCTGTGCTTGTAGTCAGTGCCCGGAACAGCCCAGGGCCTTCATGATCGTGGAAGGTGCTCCAGACTGCAGATGGACAACCTAGAACCAAAGGACCCAAGAGGAAACTGCTTGTGCATGTTCACCTTCAGAACTGTCCTTCTGGATCCCTAGCAAGTGTTGTCATTAGGTGCACAGTTCAGGCATTTGAAAGGACAGCTTTCAGCTCCACAGTCATGAGAGAGCTTCAGCCCAGCTTTGGGACACCTCAGTTTGACACCTGTGAGTCTGCAGGGCTGGTATCCTGATCCCTGATAAGAAACTATTATTCCTTTGTGTCTCTTTGCAGGTGGCCGGGATCTGGATACGTTTCAGGAGCGTGAGGAGGGCCGAGCAGCTCTAGATGACAACGAGGAGGTGATGCGAGCCCTGCTCATTCACGAGAAGAAGACGCCCTCTGCTTCCACAGTCGCCGTCGGAAGCGCGGCTCCTCTCACCGGTGCCAATGCCAGTGACTCCGAGAGCGAGACAAGCGAGTCAGAAGAGGAGTCCCCTCCCCGCCCTGCCGCCACGGCCACCGCGACGTACGGGCTGGAGGATGATGACGAAGATGAGGAGTTTGAGGTGGTGGCAGAGGACCCCACTGTCATGGTGGCCGGGCATCCACATTCGTACAGCCAAGTGAGCCAGCGCCCTGAGCTGGTGGCCCAGATGACTCCGGAGGAGAAGGAGGTTTATATTGCCATGGGGCGGCGCATGTTTGAGGACATGTTCGATTAACTGCTTCCAGCCACAGCATTTTTTAAAACATTTTTTAAGCCAGAAACTCCCTAGTGAAACAGGACTGAAGTGAATCTTTTCTCCCCTGCCCACGGGGACACCGGGGCTTGGACCTCCTGATCTCAGGCATCTTGCCCACCAAAGAGGGGCATCAGGAAGGCTGCATGTGCCGAAACAGGTAGGAGAGGTCAAGTCTCAGAAGTGAGGAAATTTGTGAGGTAAAACTCTGCTTTAGTGTGCCCTGCACAGGCACTGGGTTAAACCAGTGCCTCCCCACAGTTGTTCTGGGTCTTTTTTTGTTGCAGATGCTAAGAAATGCCACATCTTTGTCTTCAGAGGATGCGAGTGCTCCTTGGTCCCATCAAAGCGCTGTGGAGTAGAGGGTCTAAGTTCCATTGCAGCTGCCCGGGCTGTACAGGGACGAGTTGCTGGTGTGCTCGGGCAGGCCTTGTCTGCAGGCCTGGCCACAAACAGCTCATGCCCAACCTCCTGCCAGTGACGACCTGCCACAGGACTTGGTATTTCTAAGCAGCTCTGTGGGCAGCAACCCATATTATCTTTATTGCTCCTGTCCTCTCCTTTCTAGGTCTTTTACAGAGGGAAGTTACAGTCACAGCCAGGTCTGACCCTGCAGCGTGTCCTGGCCATGTTCTGTCTGCACTGGTTTCCCAGGTAGTTAAGCCTCCACAGGGAGGACGACTGGAGATGTTACTTATGTCTTAACTGCAATGGCACCACTGGCTGACTCGTTGCAGAGCGGGGTTGATCAGGAATCAGAGCTCTGGGCCACCACTCCTTAGTGCTGACTCTAAGAGCGGTCAGTTTGCAACCTGTGTATTGCAGCCTCAGTGTTTCAGAGCTCAGGTATTCCACTCCTCAACTTGAAAAGACAATTATTTCCTGCCTCTGTCAGCTCCGTCCGTTACGCACAAGCCTGTGTAACTGTAGGGGCCTCCTAGAGGAGCACCTAGAGCATGGCTTGCTTCTTCAGAGATGTTGAACGTGACTCTCCTGCATTTCAGTAGGAAATGCTCAGCACCTCAAGGCAGAGGTATGCAAAAGCACCCAGAGTGAAAGCCCTGCTAGGTACATGCAGTCACTCTTTACCGCTCTTTGTGAGAAAGCCCTCCATGGATCCAAGCTGTCGGAGCACTCTGGCTACCAGGGGATCCCGTCGTTTCCAACTACAGCAGCCTGTCACTTCTCCCTAGCTGTGTCCAGCCTGCGGTGCTGCAGACACTGGGTGCAGCCAAGCAGGAGCAGAAGCACAGCTAATTCTTACCTTCAGTCCCAATAGGGTTGTACTGTTTTTAAATGAATTGCAGTTTTAAATTCTGCTTTGGCACATTCTCTTCCCACAGGAAAACATTGACCAATGTCTACAGAGCAATATCATATTTGTAATGTTTTCTCTCTCAACAAGTGTTTTTGTTTTTTTTTCTTATCCAGTGCTACAGTAAAACAAAATGATAAAAGACTTGTATGTTGCAGAGGGTAGGGCTAGTATCAAGTGCAGTTTGATTTACATGAACAGGGGGGATTTCCTGCTCACTGAGACTCTAAATCTGTTTTATACTGACAAGGCTTTGTATGTTCTGCTAACCTTATAATGTCTCCTTTGTGGTTTCATTTTCAGCTTCCTGGTATTTTGAAGCCCCCCCCCCCTTTTTTTTTAAAAAATAGTGTTTTAAATTTGCTTTTAAGTCATTTTAAAGAGGAATAAATAAACTGAAACTTGCTTTTAAGTCATTTTAAAGAGGAATAAATAAACTGAAACTTCTCTCTTGCCTGCTTCCAGTCTGTCATGTGTTTAGTTGAAAGTGTGGTTTGCTTACCACTTTGATTTACTTAATTCAAGAAAATGACTGTTCTCAGACCCTCCTTTGAGGAAGGGACTATGTGAAATCCCACCTTCAATCACTACCCTGCATTGTTTCTCCTCAGCAGGGCTTCCCTGAATGACTCCTGGAATCCTCCACACACCTTTCCAGCAAGGATATTTCATTAAGCTGGTGCTGTGAGAGCCTCTTTCGTCAGCACTCCCAGTCCTTTCCTTTATCCCAGAGGGAAGTGTGTGCTGATTACAGAGGTCTCACACTCATGTTTTTGCCAGTTAAAATGGTATTATTACATAGCTTGGCTTCCATCATCTTAAGTTACAATTTAATAATTGTCTGATATAAAAGAGGGACTTTACCAAGTCTGTAAGAGAATTTAATCTGGTTGAATTCAAGGTTAATGTTGAAGAAATGCAGGTAGGTACAAGGAGCCAAAGAATGAAACTGAGAACTGATCCTGAAGACAGTGCAGCTGTTCAAGCTTGTGCCTTACCTTCGGTTCATGTCGAGGGTTTAATCTGCACAATCAAACTGTAGGCTTGCCTGCAGCTTGTGTGTCTTGCTAAAAGAGTCTTTTGCATGAATGTTCAGCATAATCAGCTATACATAAATAAACACTTTTATGTGTGGTTTGTATAGTAGGTCTAGTTTTTGTCATTCCCAAGGTATGTCCTGCACATACTGGTGGGGTGTTTTTTTGGGCATGCTTTCCATCTCTCTTCTGCCACGTATCTCCCTCAGGAGCACTGCGAAAGTCAGGATACTCAAGGAGATGCAGTCGTAATTTCTTGTCTTTTTAACAGCTTCTGGCTCTTGGGCAGGAGTTCTGCTCTATTCCAGCCAGTCAGGACGGTGCCAAGGACAGATCCTCGCATTTACTGCCCTGCCATGACATGCACTGCAGGAACGAGCCGGGGGAAGCAAGATCCCTGCTGCTGGGCACTTCCTTGTTGCTCTTTAACTGAAGCAGGGCTCTGCGCACGTGCAGCGCCCGCGGCTGTGAGCAGAGCCCGGACAAGCGGCGGTTGCCAGCAGCGTGATGCTCCTGCACGGGATGGAGCCCATCAGTCGTGAGGAAGGCCCCACCATTTCCTCTGGCCGCTGAGCTACGTGCTCTGCTAATTTCAATCAAATGAGCCTGGGAGGATGGGCCAGCTCTGCAGCCTTCCTGTGCAAATGTCTCGTCCAGCCCCATCCGAACCAGTTTCTTTGTCTGCTTTCAGCCTAGTGTACAGGTTTTCAGCCTAGTGTGCAGGATGAGAGAACCTGAGACCAGGCCACTGCAGTTCAAAGAGAAAAAAGGAATGCTTTTCCGAAGCGCTCGTACTTCTGTCGCCGGAGGCCCTGGGCACCGGGTGCATCTCCCAGCCCTGTGGGAGCCGCCTCCTGCTGCACCGGGGCTGCAGAAGCTACGGAGCAGCCCAGGGGCTGCGGCCCTTGTGGGTCGGGGAAGCCAGGACAGAGGCGGTGCTGTCTCCACACAGAACAGGCCAGACCAGATGGGTGAAGGTGCTGGTGAAGGGGAGCATCAGGCTCCGTGCTGGAAAATGGGCCTGGTCTGATCTCCACAAGGCTCCTAAGGAGCAGCTCCTGCCAGCAGGGAGTCTGTCCATTCCATTCTTCTTTCCTGTCTCGCTGCTCCCTGCAAACAGACTCGGGTTAAACAGGCTGCTTCTCTGCGAGAGCCAAGGGGATTGAAGATCCCCCCCCGAAGAAGGGTGGGAAACCGGCATCCGCTGCTCCTGGAGACACACGAGGAGGCGCCGCTCCCTGCGGTGACAGGGCCTAGCAGGGGGCAGCGGGCACCTGGGGCTCCGGCCCCCACCAGCCTCTTCTGGAGGAGCCTGAGGCAGTTTCAGGGATCAGGTAGGAAATTAAGCTGTCATGGAAACGGATGCTTTGATATTTCCATTTGAGCATGGAGAGCCCAAGGTCTGTGAGCACCGCAGCCCACTCCTGCTGAAAACGTGTGAACTGTCAAGATGGCCTCTGCTCTGGGAATGCTGAGGCCGAGCTGAAGAGCAGCTACGCTCTGCTGAGCTCCTTCCAGGGCAATGGGCGGTATTCATAAAAGCCCGAGCAGATCCTCATTTGTGTGGCCTTCACAGGCATAGGCAGATGCTTGAGGCGGTTTGGGACACGATCGTGGCTGTGTCGCAGGGTGTCACTGAGAGACCGCTGGCTAAAAGGAGCATCAGCCCAAAGCGCAGGGCACCATGCTTGAGTAGCGGTGCTCCCAAAGCGCCACTTCCTGCTTGCTCCCCCCTTCCCTCTTCTCCTGCTGGCAGAGAGCAGGGCCAACACGGACCACGGCCCCGGTGCTCTGTACCGCACAGCTATTTTGGGTCTCCTTCAAAGGTACCACGGAAATCTGGGTGGTGAGGTTTTTTTTCTTTCTTTCCTGTTCGGGATGCTTAATGAGCTGCCAGGAGGTAGCTTGTTATTTATTGGCATTAATTAAATTGATGGAGAGACTGAACCTTATTTATAATAATAATAATGAAAAAAAACAGATTTTGGAAGCTCTTTCTGTATCATTAAAAAATGTATTAAGGACAGTGAGTGTTTGTGCAACCATCCTAGAGACAGCAGACAGGGAGTCTCTGAATAAGATACTTTAAATATAATAGATATTTTTGTTCAAAATATGTTTTTGACCTAAATACAATTTGATTTCCATCCCTTTGAACAGCCTGAGCCTAATGAATCAGCCCGAGATGTCAGGGAAATGGCCGAGCCAGCCGTGGCGGTTCCATGCGGGCTGCGCCGGGTGCTCTGGAGACCTGAGCATCACTTCCGCCACACGCCGCGCTGGGGACGTGGACGCTGCCCAGGGCCACGCACGGCAGCGGCGGGAAACCTCTGCCTGCAGCTGGAGGAGTGTGCGGGGCTCCAGCCCTGACGTGAAGGCTGCTCAGACGCTGCTCCACCGGCTTCCATGCCTGGGTACAAGGAAAGGTACCACTGGCCAAAGGGGAAGGGGAAGCGTGTCACACAGATGTGGTTACATCATACGGACATATGGCTTCTGTTTATTTTTTCACCTGGAAACCATATTGCCAGCATCTTCCAGCCCGATTATTTGCTGTGGGAAGAAGGATGAGTGGTGGTAGCTTTGCAGTGAGTGGGTATTGCTGAGAAGTCTGGCTCAGATCCACCTAGTAAACTGAATCTCCTATCCGACAACATTTTTTTTCTGCACTTCTGACAGTGGACACCTGCCTGATTGGTCCCCAAATTTCCCAGACACTGTTAGCATCCCTGCTTCCTGCAGCCAAGAAGGCACTGGCTTCAGCCCCAAGGTGATCTGTCCCTTATGCTCCACCTTTGTCTATTCCTGAAGCAAATATGGTTTGGTAGGACTGGATTTGATCTTTTTTTTTCCCTTGTTCTTTTTGTCCTTTTGAAATATTTTGAGTTGCTGATTTTTCACGATATTTCCCTGCTGCTTCTAACAAAAAACATTTTTTTTAATGCAAATTAGACTCTAAAATCTTTTTAAGGAGACATATCTGCTCTCCCTGCACTGTCACCGTAATTATACTTCCTTTGCCATACAATGTTTTCTTCCAAGAAATGTGCTTTGAACATCTCTCAGCCTTCCTAGTGATGACAGGAGATAAAAACTATCCCCATTAGAGCAGGGAAAATTGGAGGGAGCTGGAGTTAGAGGGAAATGTGGCCTTTTGCAAAAGACAGATCTTGAGACATATTTCCCTTTTGTACACCCTCCCAGGCCACATGGGTGCTATACACAGGCACAGAAAAATACAATAGGCTGAAGAAGGACTCCGCTTATGATCCACTTAGCCTGGTGTATTCCCATTCTCAGAACCCATTAGGAAGGGTGATATTATCCAAGTGCAACCGTCTCCTGGATACTATACAAAGGGATCACAGAGCTCCCAAGTTAGCAGTCAACTTTGCAAGAACCTGCAGGTCCAATTTAAAGGTCTGACTCTTCCTTTCACCAAGGAAGGAGTCAGTGCAAGAATATCTTGCAACAGCAAGCTGCGAACATCAGTTCAATGTCACATTAAAGCGTCGCATCTTGGTTTTCTTTGAATGTTGCGTCTGAGTGTGATCTTATATATGCATGTGGGAAACAAGTATATAAAATCACAAAGGGGCTTCCCAGCCCTCCTGAAACATGTCTCCCTTTGGGACAGTAAATAGATAACGGATCCTGCACAGTTTAGACAAGAGCTGCTGCCAAAAGCAGCAAATAGGAGTTACAGGTTTTGTTATCTGGACAGTCACATCATTGCAGCTCTCCTGAAGCCCATAATAAAAGAGCTTCTCTTGAGAAACAGCAGGCGTGAAGAATCCTGTGGCTTCTTTGGGTGTGAGGTAGGTATCAAGATTCTCCACTTTTTCCAGCCCTTTGAATGTCTTTATTTTGCATTTTCCACTTTTTTTTTCATAGCAGGCACTAGTGTCTTCAGTTCCCCAATGGAGCAGATGCTGCCATCCAGACCTTCGGCTCGCCGCTCCTTGTGGGGATTGCTGGTTTGCAAGCTACTGGAGTCTGCCCCAGCAAAGGGGTGAACCAAGCCATTAGAAATGCTGAAATGGAATGGAATGGAATTCTGTTCCCAGAGGTATATTTGTTCAGGTGGTCACAAAGAAGGTGGCATGGGAAAGAATGGCAGCTGTTTGTAGAAAATGCCTGGTGCAATTCAGTCCTCAGTAGACATAAAAACAGTTTTGTGCCTAGCTCAGTTATTAAAGCATCCACACTAGAAACCCATGTTGGAAAGGAAAGAAATCTAACATTTATCACTATCATTTTATTTATAGCATTTCTTGAGAAGAAAGGGGCAGTAAAACACAACCTTTCAGTATCAGATCCGAAGCATTCTTTAGCACTTGGGAGGATGCAATAACAAAGCATGGAAAGTGGGAACGACTCCACCCGACTTCATGGCTGAAGGCTGCTGCCCGAGCTATTTGCTGCAAGCAGGAAATCCAGCATTTTGTAGCGCTGGAGGAGCCAAACGTTCAGCAAGACCAGCGCTGTCTATGCAGTATAAATGGCAGCTGGGGAAACACAGAGCAAGCCGCTGCGGTTCAGGTTCCCTTGCCCATCTCTGACTTCTACAGCAAGAGTGGCCACACTGCAGGATTCATGTAGCAGTGGGAGAAACACAGTGTTGTCTCCTGGAAACGTTACTCTTCTTTCCTGGCTTGTGCACTTCCTCCTTCCTTCCCCCAACCTCTTTGTTTAAAGAGGCCAAATATGGAAAAAAGTAAAATTGCTTTCGAAAGAGGAAAAAAGAAAAAAAAAAAAAAAGGTAAATTCCAAGCCTAATGGCAAGGAATCAAGAAGAACAGATCTTCTGGGACCATTCTCAGTCAGCCTTGCTGATACCTTCTCCTGACACCAAGGGCTGTAAGTATGAGGAAGACTGCTGAGAGATAGGATGTTTAGAGCAAGGGCTTTGCTCCAAGTGCTGCCCCTTCCCACCCAGGGACACTGGCTCCGCTCTGGAAGAAACGGCACATCCCACTCACATTCCTGGGACTCGTCAAGATGGAACATGTTGGGCGAAAACTGCCTGTGAAAGAGGATAGGAAAGTGAAGAGGTATCAGGAGAGCAATAAACAAGGCACTTACCTCCTCCTCAATCACAGTCCAGCCTTCAGGAGGTCTGCAGGGAGATCTAATGGATTGAATGCAGGTATTAAATGAAATCCTGAAAACATTTGCCTCACCTTAAAGAAGCTGATGATACTACAGAGCACTTTCAGCACTGTGTAGCATGACAGGGCTGGTCAGCAACCGTTCTAAAACTGTTGTTCAGAGCAAAAAGAGATGCAATTACTTGTAGCTGATTGTGGAGTGTAATAGGCTTTTCCTGCCTTTTTGGTGCTAAGACCCACTCTAAAGTTGCCTGAAACTCTGTGGCAATTTCAAATGAATTTGACCCAGTGCTCCTTCTGAAGTCATTTTAGTCTGAGAAAGAAATAAATATATGTTTTATTTTGCCATAGGCACTTGCTGGAGTGCTTGGCCACCTGCAGGGCTGAGGCCCGTGCTGATGTGTAAGATACATTAGCAAAAAGCTGCAGCTCTTTTATATCCAAAGACAATAACAGCATTGTAAGAGATTCGTCTCCAGATGCCTTCTCTGCTACTGATACGAACTGGACAAGATCTAAATGGAGTGTCCCTAAAATGCTGATTTGGGTCCTTTTATCAGAAGGATAAAGTGTCATTAGCCTTTCACAGAAGGAAGGCTCCAAAATACCTGGCTGAAGAGGAGGGGTGCTCTCTGTCCTGGTGCCCTGGCTGGGCAGATGTGGATGGGAGCTTCCCAGGGGAAGACTTTTCCTGAGAGATGAAAGCACACCTATCCCATGGGATTTAACTGGGTCAGGTCACTGCCCACACTGCCCAGCGCAAGGCAGATCAGGCACTGCTCTTGGAGGGAGAAGTCCAAAGGGCCTGTTAGCACTCAATGTTTATCCCATGGGAAAGCTAGCACGCCCCGTGCAGGCGAGCAGCTCTACACGCTGCAAAAATCCAGGCTCTTGCTTGTTCGCTTGCTCCTGATCCTGGCAGAAGTGTTCAGAGCTGAGGAATGGAGGCAGCCCCATGTACTCTTAATAACATGTCTTAGTGTGGTGAATGTGGTTATGTTCCTAGGTCATCAGATCTCACCACTGGTGGTACTTTCAGCAAGAATGAACAATGAACTTTCCTCCCCCTTTTTCTCCTGCAAATTGCACAACATAGAAAGCACTGCAACAGGAACTGCCTTCTTTGCTGTTCCTTTGCTTTGAAAACAAGGAAGCAAACTGACTGTGACTGACATTTTAAGCCACATGACACTATTTTCAGGGAATCATAGAATCACAGAATCATAGAATCACGGAAGGCTTAAGGTTGGAAGGGACCTCTAGAGATCATCTAGTCCAACTCCCCTGCACACGCAGGGTCACCTACAGCACGTGGCACAGGACTGCATCCAAGCAGGTTTTGAAGATCTCCAGAGAAGGAGACTCCACAACCTCTCTGGGCAGCCTGTTCCAGTGCTCTGTCACCCTCACTGTGAAGAAATTTTTCCTTAAGTTCCTGTGGAACTTTTGATGCTTCAGTTTGTGGCCATTACCTCTAGTTCTGTCAGTGCCCACCACTGAAAAGAGGCTGACCCCATCCTCTTAACCCCCTCCCTTGAGGTGCTTATAAACAATGATTAGATCCCCTCTCAGTTGTCTCTTCTCCAGGCTGAACAGGCCCAGGTCTCTCAGTCTCTCCTCATAGGGCAGATGTTCCAGGCCCCTGATCATCCTTGTGGCTCTGCACTGGACTCTCTCCAGCAGTTTCACATCCCTCTTGGACTGTGGGGCCCAGAACTGGATACAGTACTCCAGATGCGGCCTCACCAGGGCTGAGTAGAGGGGCAGGATCATCTCCCTCGACCTGCTGGAGATGCTCTTCTTAATGCACCCCGGGATCCCATTGGCCTTCTTGGCCATGCGGGCACACTGCTGCCTCATGGTCAAGTTTTGTCCACCGTGACACCCAGGTCTTTCTCTGCAGAGCTGCTCTCCAGAAGGTCGGTCCCCAGCCTGTACTGGTGTCTGGGGTTATTCCTCCCCAGGTGCAGGACCTTGCACTTGGCCTTGTTGAATTGCATGAGGTTTTTCACCGCCCAGTTGTCCAGTCTGTCCAGGTCCCTCTGGATGGCAGTGCAGCCCTCTGCGGTATCGGCTACTCCTCCCAGTTTCATATCATCAGCAAACTTGCTGAGGGAGCACTCTGTGCCTTCATCCAGGTCATTGATGAATAAATTGAACAGGACTGGACCAAGGACTGACCCCTGGCGGACACCACTAGCTACAGGCCTCCAACTAGACTCTGCACCACTGATCACCACTCTCTGGGCCCTGCCATCCAGCCAGTTCCTAATCCACCTCACTGTCCACTCATCTATCCCACACTTCCGGAGCTTGCCCAGGAGGATATTGTGAGGGACGGTGTCAAAAGCCTTGGTGAAGTCGAGATAGACGACATCCCCCGCTCTCCCCTCGTCTATCCAGCTGGTCATTCCATCATAGAAGGCTATCAGGTTAGTCAAGCATGATTTTCCCTTGGTGAATCCATGCTGACTACTCTTGAGCACCTTCTTGTCCTCCATGTGCCTGGAGACAACGGCCAGTATGAGCCGTTCCTTCACTTTTCCATGGACAGAGGTGAGGTTCACTGGCCTCTAGTTGCTTGGGTCCTCCTTCTTTCCTTTTTTGAAGCCTGGCATGACATTGATTTTCTTCCAGTCCTCCGGTACCTCCCCCATTCTCCAGGGTGTTTCAAAGGTGATGGAGAGCGGCTTAGCTATGACACATGACAGCTCACGCAGCACTCTGGGGTGCATCCCATCAGGGCCCATAGATTTGTGAGTATTGAGGTTCCTTAGGTGCTCTCTGACCCAATCTTCCTCTACCCAGGGCAAGTATTCTTCTCTCCAGGCTTCTTCTCTTGTCCCTAGGGCCTGGGACTCTAAAAGGCCGCCCTTGGTAAAACCAAAGCAAAGAAGGCATTCAGCAACTCTGCTTTTTCTGTGTTATTCGTAACCAGGGTACCCACCCTGTTCACCAGTGGACCCACGTTTTCCCTGATCTTCCTTTTGTTGTTAATATATTTGAAGAAGTTTTCCTTGTCATTTTTAACATCCCTTGCCAGATTGCGTTCCAACCGCGCCTTAGCTTTCCTTGTTGCATCTCTGCATTCCCTGACTACATTCCTGTATTTCTCCCAGGGGGTCTGTCCTTTTTTCCACATTCTGTATATCGCTGCCTTCTGCTTGAGCATTGCCACAAGCTCCCTGCTCATCCACGCAGGACTCCTGCCCCCTCTGCGTGACTTCCTACACACAGGGATTCACTATTGCTGAGTGTGGAGGAAGTGCTGCTTGAAAACTAAGGTGGCATCTAGTACCTGACCTCCTGAAGCACGGAGCTCTGTCTCTCCCAGGTCTTGGAATGCCTGGCGGCCCCTTGGTGATGATGCTAGAAACAAGGCAGGACATCAGCTTCCAAGGAGACTGCGGAGCCAGGAGCAAAGTTTTTTCTCACTTCTCCCTCATGCCCACACTAATGACAGAAGTCTCTCTTGAAAACAGAAAGGTCCATTGGGACACTGAACAAAAAATAAAGAGAGAGAGAAACCTGGGAGGAAAGGAGGAAGGAAGTTCATTTCCTTCCTACTTCTAGTGGGAGCTAAGTTATAGCAACACTTTGGGACCAATTAGCTGCTATTGTCAAGCATATTGAACAACAAGAGTAAAACTCATCAAAACAGACGGGCTGCAATAATTAAAGAGAGCTGCTAACAGGAAGGGGCCAGGCTGAGTTAATGGGCGACTGAAGAGGTTTCCGGCAGGTTCTTCCAATTAGCTTAAGTAGCTGGCTCAGGAGGCACGGCAGCTCAGCGCGCGGGCTTCCCGACTGGCAGCCAAACATTGGCTCTTTCCAGACGACACAGGGGTAGGGCTGGCCTCTGTGTAAAGCCTCACCTTAATTTCAAAGCACAAGTGAAACCTTCCAGCAGTGTTTCATCAGCACAGCGAAGGTGTCTGGGCGAGAAGTGCCCCAGAGAGGACATGAGGCACAGGCAACGCATCCGCATGAGTCTGCAGGCAAGTGCAGTGCCCCATTATACTCTATAGTCAAGACATCAAGAGCCAGATTTCTTGATGGTTGTAGGATGAGGACCAGCTTTCTGCCTAACAGAGAGCTGGCCTATTCCCTGCCAGCTCTGTGCCCACAAGAGCCTGCTTGCTGTCCCACAAGAAAGGCCATGCGTGATTGAAGGCTACCTAGTAACAGCAGATGGATCCTGACTGAAAATCTGCTCTGTTCAGCTCACAGGTACAACTGGGCCCGCAGTTAATAGATGAAACTCCTGGTGAAGAGTAACCTGGCCTCATTCTCCCATCCTGTCCATCTTCCTTCCGGCATGTGCTGTGTTGCCATATGAAGAATAGCCTTGCTGAGAGAGCCTGCGTCTCTCCCAGATACTGCTCCTCAGCATTTTGGTGGGTGAACCAGGCTTGCTGCTCACATGGCTGCAGTACAGGGGAGTATGAGACCTTACCTGCCTCTTTCAGTACTTGTGGATGGGCTGTTTGGAGCCAACAGCTACTTCACAAGCACATGCCTTGCAAGCTGCTGGGGAGGGTAGCTCTGAGAAATGAACGCTGTAAACTCATCTTTGAAAAGCAAACTTCAGGTACAGGGGCAAAGGCAATATGACTGTTGAATGAAAGCAAACAAAATTAACAAATGGTATCATCATTCAAAGGTTTTTTTTTTTTCCTTGATATAAGACTAAATTAATGTAGTACACTTCTTAAAGACAAATCAACAGCAATCGGGCTAATCAAACTGATGTTTAAAATAATCCGACACAAGCCACAAAATCCTATTTAGCTAAGTAGTGGTGACAGTCATTTTTTTCAGTCATTTTCTGAGTATAAAGAGAATACGGTGTCTTTGAAGTCAGCAACATTATTAGTTCTCTCCAGATCCTTCTCCCTTTCCTAACCCACGGTGTGGCTCCCCTTTGCTTTTGGAAGGTCAGCGGCTTGGAAATCGATTTCCCAGTATCTTCATGCCATCATGACCTAAATAAAATCTCAACAGAAGTAATACATCATTAATACACTCCATTAACACTTTTTCAGTTGCATTATACAGGCACTAAATGCTGAATTGCTGTTAGAGATTGTTTGAGCAAGACTAAGAGTGCAGTCCCCCCACGTACATTTGAAGCAAAACTACACTGCTGTTGTTGCTGCTGTTTTGACAGTGGGAAAAGGCCAAGCTGATGAGACCAAGTGTTGAGGTGTGTGGAATTCTGAAGAACAGGTGGAGGGCCTCATTTTGGGCTGGTGGATGATGAAGGGAACTTGCTTGCATGATCTGAATAAGGCCAGGACTGCAGTTGGCATTGAAGTTTTAAAGCAGGTGCCTGAAGACAGGAGGAGAGAATATGCCACCTGCAATACACTGGGAGAGAACCAGACCTTGCGCCATTCCCAGAATCCTGCCCGAAATCTGCCTGTGACCAAGTCTTGAGAGAAAATATGTGCTGCAGAAGTAGTGATATCGGTCGTGGCTAATAGGACAGGTACCGAGCAGGCTCCATGGGAGCCTTGCCAGGGAAAACAGACACTCAAGCACAGAGCTGTCCTGGAAAATGCAGCAGAAACCTGCCCAACAGATGCTCTTCACTTCCTTTTAATCTGGTAGCTCATCCTACCTCCTGCAGCAACACCTCTTTGCTAACTGAGAGCTGAACAGCTCATAACATCCATATGCCATGCCCTGAAAGCACAGATCTTTGCATCTTGGGGCCTTACGATAGAGGAGAAATGGTGACAAAGAGGCAAGGTACTCATCTCCTTGTAGCGAGTTCTTTATTTTCTCCCCCTCCTCTTACCCGGCCCAAGGGGATCATGTGGCTGCTTGACACCTGCCACGTAGAATCAATACCATACGTGGTCTGGCTAACCAGAAAGGTGGGATCTAATGTCATCATTTAACCAGTACTGCAAGGTTATTCGTTAAAACAGAGAAGCGGGATATTATTTGGATAATAAGTTTCTCTTAAAAGAGTATCCGTTCTCATACCTCTGGGCTAGCCAAGACCATGGTGGTAGATAAAGCTGTATGGGTACCATGACTGGTCAAGAGGCAACTTGAGGTGAAAATTGGGTGGTAGGCATAGAAATTTAAAAATTATAGTTAAATTATTTATCAGATATACATGGTCATTGCCAGCTCATCTACTTATCTTTAGTTGTAGGGCATTCAAGGATCTCTGAAAGTCATATGTACAATATGCTCTGGTGATCATTATTTCTGTGTCCTAAACTGCAGACACCCCTACATCTACGCTGTGCATACAAGCTGCTGTCTGGAATATGAGTCAGCCTGTACTGCCAGGGTAAGAGCTAAACCCTACCTTTTTCTGGGAGTGTTCAGCTCTTTCACTCTGAGGGAAACTTTCTAAGTCAAAGATCTTCCCAACCATTTTATCTTCCAAGTGTTACCATTTTTTCCTCGCCTCATACTTATGGGGAAACTACTTCTGAGCTCTGCTATCCAGGGCCCGTCAAACGCCCCGGCCTATTCACAGATGCAGTGGTGATCAAGCAGCCTAAGAAGGAAAGCAAAAGCTGAGCATCTCTAAGAGGGTGGAAGGAAGCTGTGAAGCCCAGCAGGTATAAGATCCCTGAGGGGTAGGCACTGCTGTATTCAACGGAGCACTGACCACCGCCACCAACATGAGCCCGAACACGTAGTGGGCCCGTTGCCTGTTCAGCTGTAACATGCCCTGTCCCATCCTTGCACTCACTGTGCAATTTTAGAAGGTAGACTTCTTTTGAATTCAAGTAATTTTTAACTCATTACTGATTTGCCTCCTTTTGTCCCTTTATTCAGAAATTATAATCAGTATTTCCTTCTCTTTGAGCTCCTAAGAAGCAGTTACGCCTTTGTGCAGTTATAATAGTGAGCACATGCTAAGCTACGTAATTCTGACACATGCTTACAGCCATTTTCTTCCTCACTCATTACTTTTTCTCCCACAGGCTGCCATTTGGGCATTTCTAACCATCTCGTACTTTAATGAGGGGGTGATCTATCTGCTTTGAGTTCCTCTTGTCCAGGAGTTTCTACATTACAGAAAATGTTTATGACCCACTTCTTGCGCTCTGTTACACTACAGCCCTACTGAGGGGGGTTGCCAATACCACCACTGTCCTAATATTAGGAAGAAATGTGTGAAGCTCCTTCAGAAAGTCACCCCTGCCCTGGGTTGCTGCTCCCCATCTCTGGAGAGAAATAACAATGAAGTTGCTCATCTCTTACGTGATTTACCATCTGGAGAGACTATCCCACACACCGAAGGGAGTTCACATGAGCTGAGGGTTTCATGAACGTCTCAACAATTTGAATGCATGTGAACTTTCAGAGAGTAATACTAATATTTCCATGCCATACAAGTACCAGATACACCAGAGAAGTAGACTGAAGGATGTGCTTCCCAAATAACCCAAAGCAACCAGTTTAGCTACAGCTTTGCAGGAAGATCACAGCTCCTCCCCTCTACTCCCCCAGTCAAGACATTGGAAATATGGACTCCAGAAGATGGATACGTGCATATAGATTCATACTCTCTAAGATACTGGAGATCATCCAAGGGCTAGACTAGGTAAGTGAAAATATCTAGATAACATGGAATATAATGGAGAGTAAAGTGCAGAGGTACCCAGGGGATCCTGCAAATGAGGAGTATGGATTTGGGAACATTTCTTTCCTGTTTCTCTTCTTCCCATTGGCTTCTGCTGTAGCCAGTTTCCCCATTAGCACAGGTCTCTCTCGGTGCAACACCGTAGCACTGCTCCAATGAGGCATCGAGGTGTACAGAGAGGGGTGTGTGGGTGCTCTCCAGGAGCTGGGGTGGCATTGAGCTAGTCCTAAAAATATCTCCTTGGACTCCATTTGACTTAATCCAGGGTATTTATTTCACAAAGCTTTTCCCCACATGCATCCTGCACAGAGCTAACTGGCTCTGCAGTTTGCTAGCTGTAATTCCCTGCTATGCAAAAGCTGCCAAGCCGCTTCTGAACCAGAGCTGGCAACAGCAGCAATCTCTGGGTGTGCACTGTAGTGCATCCCAGCCACAACACTGTCCTGAACCTGAAAAGGCAGTACAAGCATACCAAGTCCCCCGCTTGAGTGAACTGCCTGCAAAAAGGGAGGTTTTTGCCATAGTCTCATGTATGCATGTCACCATTACACGTCTGACAACCTGCTGTCTAGCTCAGCTGCGGTTCATTTCAGGTAAAGGACTCAACAGCGTCTTTAAATCCAAGTAGTGTCAGCACCATCAGTGGGAGCATCTTGGAATCAATGGGCTGCTGCAAGTTTCTCCATAGGGACGGTGGATGCTGTCAACTCCTGGGAGGAATAAGCCCTTAGGGAAGAATGGGAAATTATAGTTCAAAGGTGTTGCATGTGCTCTGGAGCTGTGCGATCAAGTGAGTCAAACCCCAACAGTCTTCTCGTATTGCAGTTTTCATTCTTGGTACAGCCCCTAGTAATCTTTTTGGCACTTTTCCAAAGCTGGACTGGTGGCAAACACCTGCACAGGGACTTTGAACCAAAAGGTGCATCTATACAAGTGCAAAAACTCCTTTCTATAAACAAGTCTGATGTCTGTATCTGCCTGTCTTTCCTACAGTAGTCCTTTCCTCTCTCTCTAATAAAGACATCTTGGCAAGTATCTCATTTTTCAAGGATGTTCATTGTTGCCAGTTGCTCTGGTTTTGGCTTCATGCAGGCCTGCAAAAAAAAGGCTTCTTCCTCTGGCCCCATTAATTCCTCTTTTAATTGAATCACAATGAAAGGGAAGCAGCAGTGTAATTTAATTGTCCTCTAAATTCAGAGAGGTGGACAGCAATGATGGTGATGAAGAGTCCTGCTCAGGAGACAGTTTCACCCTCATCTCTTGCTTCAGTGCCAGCAAGGCAGTTCACTGCATCCTCAGGAGAGGAAATAATTTGCTCCATTACGGAAGGGGTAAGTGGTGGTGCTGGCCTCTGCTTTCCAGAGGCACTCAGGACATCGTTATTTGTCACCAGGTACCCAGGCCAGCCTCCCTCTTTAGAACATCCTTTAGTAACTTTGGAACATCCCAGAGCAAGGACGTTCCCTCTACAGAAGCAAGGTGGCTTGTGTCACTCTTTTCTCTCTCCCTGTGTTTTATTCTTTGGGGGTCTTGGCATAAGTTTCCTTTCTTGAGGGCTGTGCATGACTGCTGAAAGCGCAGTGAGAATTGGGAGTCATGCAGAGCATATCTGCCACCTCTGCGTGGCTTCCAGCCTTGTTCACACGCTGACTGCAAGCAAATAGCATCCTCACTCTGCTCTGGGTGTAGGGTTGGGGATGGGGCATTGGATTTAATTAGGCAAGAGCTGCATGAGCTTCAAAATATGAAATGCTCTGTCACTGTGGTTGTGAGACAGTCCCTGTAACTTGGCATAGCACCATTGGATCTAGTTCTGCTCCAGTGAGTGGGAGTTGGGAAGAGGAGGGATTGTGAACTGAGAAATCTGTGTAAGGAGTATTTTCTGCAGAGAGAGAAGCTTATTAAAAAACAGAGTAGGGGCAGTAGTCAGGGTAGCCGTAGCAGTTGATGTTGGTTGGGAGATGGCTGTAGACATCTGTTAAAAACTTCTAGAGGCTCAGGCACACAAAAGGGCTGCCTTGGGTAGGAAGGCACCTCACATGGCCCAAGCCACAGTGCCTCTCTGTATAAGCATGCTCTTGTACACAGGCAAAACCACAGGAACAAGAATTAGTGTACAATTTCATCAGGGGCCAGCGCTATGCTGAGATAACTGAGATACCTGCACAGGGTAAGAGCAGGCCCTCAGATAGCCCAGCTAGTGCTTAAGCTGGAGCACAATAAAGTGTTTGTTCCTTCATGCTTCCTTAAGCTCTAGGGTCAAATGAAGACAGTGTTGGCCTTTGTATAGGAAGAGGTGTGCTGTGTTCTTGCTTCTCTGGTGCCTTTGCAGCCTTTCCTCTTCTCACAAAGCTATGTTTAGGGGTCTCTAACTGGCTGCTGTGAGGGGATTGAGTCATTCTCCTGCAGCCAGATGAGAAAGAGTCAAAGAGGTGCTGTAGGTGTGAGTAGCTCCAGGTGGGTTATGCATCTGCTATATGCAGCCAAACCAGAGAGAGGCTTTACAAGAAGGAGCAAGGAGAGCCCTTATCTCTCTAGGAGATATCTAAGGAGGGATGATGGCTCTTTATGGGATTGGCACCTTACCTGGATCGGAAGAGGGGCTTGAGCAAGTACCAGCACTGATAAAACTTCTGTGGCAGCTCTGAGCAGAAGGCTCCCTGACACAGGCTTCTAAAGAAAACCAGATCCTGGTGCTATAAGGAGGTGAGGGCTGGCTGCAACATTCTCAAGCAACATCCATGGCTAAATAGAACTGTTTTGACCCACAGACTTGCTACTGTAATTCTGAGCTCTTCTTCCTACTTCTTTATCTACCCCAAACTTCTTGCATAGCCAAGTATTTATTTTCCCTTTCTTGGGTCCCTAGACCTTTTTATTACCTTTTAAAGTTCATCTTATGTTATTTACTTTCCCTGTCCTTATTTAGTCCCAGTTTTCCTTCTTCCAGTGACACCTCACCTCTCAAGCTGTGGTAGGCACAGCTGGCAGTGGAAATCTTCAAGCCAGATACTGTCAGAGGTGAACTAACTGAAAACAAAGTTGTTCTAACAGATGCTATGATTAGTCATGTCAATAAAAGGGGTCTGATGTTGGCTTGCAGATAACGTAAGTTTGAGCAGTTGTGTGCTGTATGTGTAGTACCTGTTGCTATCGGATGCCAAAGACCTTCAGCTGCAATAGGTGGTAGCTACAGTTACAAGCATGTCAAATTTCGTGGTTTGGGTTGTTTTGTACTGTTGGCTCTCTGCCCTGCAATTCCCAAGCAGGCCTTCTGTTCCTATTCCCCATCAAGACAAAACGGTCTTGCTGGTAAAATATCCTGTCTCCTCACTTTAAAATGACTAGAGGTTTATATGCTTCTGACTTGCCCTCCAGGTGTTTCATGATTTAATTAATCCCAAGACAAAACTGAGTATTTTCTAGGATGGAGGCAATCCACTAATCCCCTTGCCTAGGAAAAAGGGCATGAAGATAAGGACTGCTGGGTCTCTCACCATATGGGAAGAAAGTTGATCAGATGAGGATCCACTTCTTTCCACAGTTCTGGTGAATTTTAATGTTTTCATTTATATTCCATAAAATAATGATGTAAGTTGATATGCTTCTGAGAATACTGGTCCCTGAGTAGGATAAGATACTGATAGCAAGTGTCCAGCAGAGTGAAGGCTGCCTGGCTGTGCAATACCAGGCTAAGATGCACTAGTTAAGCTCTCCCATGTGAAGAGTGGGTCTTGCCTGCCTGGATCCTGAGGACGATAATCTGAGGATGTATTTCTGACTAGAAGTAGTAAGGAATATTTTGTTTCTCTCTCTCTCTCTCTGAGAGATGGAAGATGTAGATAGGAGCGAGGATATGCCTGGTTCTTTTCTTGACTTTTTCCTTGCTGTGGGACCGAGCCCTTGTTCCCAGCCTTTTGTCACCTCAGCAGCCTATGTGGTCATGGCCTCCAGGCTCCCTGCTCCTTGTCAGCCCTTCTGGAGTTGGTTTTTCCGTTTTGGAGTTGAATTTTCATCTTCCAGCTGGCTCTGCTCGCTGATTAATATCCAGCCTGTGTCTAAATCAGATTCTAAGTTCAAACACAATTGCTACCAAGGACACAGCTGCTGAAGCAGCAGAATATGAAATAGATGCAAACCATGGCAGGCAAACATCCTCAGACTTTGACATATGAAATGTTTATAACCCAGACTATTTACAGTGAGATGTCAAAAATCATGAAGATGAACAAATAGCCTTGCAACTAAACAAGCGTTAGGAATAATGATCAGTAAAAGCATGTGTTAGATGTCGCTAATCCTGGTCGTCTGAACTATGGCTTAGAAAGGATGACACAGCTATGATGAACTCAGTTTCTTCTCTTACACAGTGCAGAGCTGGACAGTCTACAAAATCCTATTCAACTTCTCTTCTGGTGTATGAAGACTAAATTTTGTCTTGCCTCTCCTCTTTTTGGCCTGCAAGCTGTTCTGATCTGTCAGTGCTACTGATGGTTTCCTTCTTGAGTGGGCTTGGCAAAGAGCTTGCTACATGGAAATACGTGTTGGGTAGAGCTGGATATTGACAGTAGTCATTGTAAGCTTGAAAACTTAAGGGGTAGCTCTTATCCTGTACTGTACAAGTAGAGGATATCTTATATTCAGCTGAGTTGAAAAATACCATGCCTCCATTTGCACTTGAATTTGTAGTACATTAAGTGGCTAGTACTAGAAAGAAATGCATGGCTTTCTCTTGAGATGCTGTCTGTGTGAGGAGCTTGGTGTGGAATGGTGTGCCCTCACATTTAGTTTTCTGTATTTAGGAATAATTAAGTTAACTCTAAACTTGCATGTCTTTAAACATAATGCAAAATTGACAGATGTAATGCTATGGCTTTGTGAGCTGATTCTACTGGAATCTATATACCTTCCTGATGCTAAGGAATTTTACCCACATATACTGTGATAGAGATTTTTGGATGCTAAAATATATGGTGTTGCTAGTACTTGCTGGCAGAAGGGATTAATCTATTCTGCATTGAAATATGCCTATTTGAGTTTGTTTGCACTGCTTAATGAATAGACGACCTCAGAAGGCGATGAGAGCATCTCTGGTACAGCTCACTGCTTGCAGAGTCTGCAGGTGGAGGTGGAAAGCAAAAGTGGGTTTGCGATCATGCTCTCAGCAGCACAGCCCAAGCTCACAGCCTGGGGATCAGAACAGCAGCAGGAGGCAAGTGTGTCCAGTTCCTTTGCAGGATGTGATTTCCATGCTGGCATAATAGTGGAAACTGGAATAAACAGAATGATCTTTTGGATGACTGTTCAAGGTGTCAGTGGAAGTTCATAGACAAAAGTTGTACTTTCTTGATCTGAGTGCTCTTAAAGGAATCAAGTCTGTGAAGAAGGGCAATCCTCCTTGCATCCAGTGCTTTCACCAACCAGCTCCTACATCTAATGCTCATAAATGAGCAAAGGGTGAGACTGGGAGCAAAGACAGGTAGAAATGTTCAACTTCTCCACTGGAGAGTGGAGTGCTCTGAGAAATCCCTGCTGAGCCATTAATGGGCTGATGGAAGGCCTTAAAACTTACTGCACCATTGAGAAACTGGAAGTATTTCACAAAGCAGAATGGTCAGAAAAAAAATATTTGAATATATAAAGCAATGGGAGTTGGTAGAAGGGCGCAGGCAGAGAATAAACCAACCCTAAACGTGCCTTCATGCAGTTTCCACTGCTTGGAAAGCACTGAGAGTCACCATGGGTTTCCCCATGAAGACATTGATCAAAACTCAGTAGTGACCGTAAAGGGACATGACCTGGAAAGCAGAAGGGTAAAAACCAGAACGCTCTAATACTGGGGTATGCCCATATTTTGAAAAATTGATTTCGGTTTTGCAAGTTCCCATCACATGATCATGGGCGGATGTATTAGCACACAGAAAAGTGACAAACCTCACAAAATGTCTGGCACTTCAGTGTCCTGTTTTCATGGTTCTCAGCCATAGAGAGTGCCATGTAGTCAGTTTTCAGCCCATAGAAGCATGGCAGTGGGGGTTGGTATGTGCTGCAGTCACCCCTCTCTTGGTTTTTGGAGTTGTCATGGGGTTGGAATGACCCAGATCTGGGAGATTAGCAGCACTGCTACACAAAAGGAAGATGGTCCTCGATGAGCTGAAATTGGATTAAGATGTTTGACTTGAAAGACGATGATGAATCCCTTGAGTTGGTGTAGCGCCTTTTACGTGAAGTGTTATTCACTTATATACACGATTTCACAGGTTAACTAATACTTAGATTGACAGACAGCATCTTTGCAATCACCAGGAAAAGCTTTTTTCCATGGACTGTGGAACTAGTCATTGTAAGATGCGGATGGTGGCAAGAATTATAAACATGTTCAAGTAGACTTGAAAGAATCTGTAGATGAAATCATAATTTGCTGTTAGAAATGATGCAGCTTCAGATACAGCAACTGACTCTTTAGGAATGTATCTTTCCTTGTGGCGTGTGCATTTATTTATTTATTTGTTTGCATTTTTATTCCCTCCTTAACTACTTCCACAGGTCACTGACTAGACTGGCTTCTTGTCCCAGTGTCTTGCTAGGACACAGTGTGGATGCTTCCAAGTTTAAAATGCAGAGATAAGAGATTCTGTCCTCTGAGGTCTTGTCTTAGAATCATAGAATCATAGAATGCTTAGGGTTGGAAGGGACCTCTAGAGATCATCTAGTCCAACCCCCCTGCACACGCAGGATCACCTAGAGCACGTGGCACAGGACTGCATCCAAGCGGGTTTTGAAGATCTCCAGAGGAGACTCCACAACCTCTCTGGGCAGCCTGTTCCAGTGCTCTGTCACCCTCACTGTCAAGAAATTTTTCCTTAAGTTCCTGTGGAACTTTTGGTGCTTCAGTTTCCAGCCATTTCCTCTAGTCCTATCAGTGGCCACCACTGAAAAGAGACCAGCACCATCCTCTGCACTCCCTCCCTTGAGGTATTTATATACACTGATGAGATCCCCTCTCAGCCTTCTCTTCTCCAGGCTGAACAGGCCCAGCTCCCTCAGCCTCTCCTCGTAGGGCAGATGTTCCAGGCCCCTGATCATCCTTGTAGCCCTGCGCTGGACTCTCTCCAGCTGCTCCACATCCGTCTTGTACTGTGGAATCCAGAACTGGACACAATACTCCAGATGTGGCCTCACCAGGGCTGAGTAGAGGGGCAGGATCACCTCCCTCGACCTGCTGGAGACGCTCTTCTTAATGCACCCCAGGATCCCATTGGCCTTCTTGGCCACAAGAGCACACTGCTGCCTCATGGTCAACTTATCATCCACCATGACACCCAGGTCTTTCTCCGCAGAGCTGCTCTCCAGAAGGTCAGTCCCCAGCCTGTACTGGTGTCTGGGGTTATTCCCCCTCTTCATGGGAGCTAGTAAGACCCTTGGGTTACAGAGCTTTCACTGGCTGGGACTGTGGTGCTGGCCAGCTTACCTGGACCAGACTGATTATAGGTCTATTTATTTTCCCTTGTGCATAATGTGAAAGGAAGGATTATTCTTTGCAAGTTACTAGCCTTTTATAACTCTGATACTATTGTGACTCTTTTCTTAAGTCAAGATAACGGTCTCATTTTCTACCTGCTAACACTGACTCTGTAGGGATGTGCCGCTAGAAAATAACTAGTTATTTCATTTAAAAAAATATAGCCTTCATAGTGAAAGAAGGAACTGAAGAAGTTGCTAATTAATGCTATTGATGATTTATGGAAGAAATGCAATAAGAAACACCCTTGGTGTGAGACTGAGATGAAATAATTTTAAAAATTACTTTTTCCCCTTTGAAGGCAGAAATAATTAACTCAAAAGTGCTGGCAATATAATATAAGCTCTGAGTGGTTAGTGCATATATTAGTACTTCAGTTGTCCAGTTCTGAGAGATGCTAAGGGATAAGTTTTATAACAACTATATTATCTCCACATCAAAGAGGGTTTTTTTCATTTTAGAATCCACGGTCACAGAGAAGTCAAACTTTACAAAAGACATGATTAACAGCAAGGCAAGCTACGGGCAAAGCAAATCCTTGGAAATGGACAGAAGCTTATTCCCCTGCATGAATAGAAGACTCTTTTTGGATTTTCGTTTGCTGACATTTATCACATTTTCTGGGGAGATCAATGGAAATTATGCCCTGGTGTGGAGTCTCCTTCTCTGGAAATCTTCCAAACCTGCCTGGATGCCACCCTGTGCCACGTGCTCTAGGTGTCCCTGCTGGAGCAGAGGAGGGTTGGACTAGATGATCTCTAGAGGTCCCTTCCAACTTCAACCACTCTGTGATTCTGTATGTCAAAGACTCCGGGAGGGAATAGGACAAACAAATCGTTTTCCCATTTTGAAAAGCCTTAACAATAAGATAACCTCACTGGGCCTTAGATGTGTTTTGTGAGTCGCCTTAGGCTCCAGGGCTTAGTACGTCCTGGGATGGATTTCTTTGCTTTGTGTTTGGTGCTTTGGGAAGAACATTGGCCCTTTTATACAGATGATTGTACTGAGACAGGTAAAAATGAAGTTTTAATTGTGTGACTGTTCATCCTGGATTGATGACTTGCTCTGTACAATGGGAAGAAAACAATTTTCAACTGCTCTTCTGCAGTGATAAAGCTGTCTTCCCAAATCGCAGGGGATGGAAATGGGGCTGGTTTGGCTAATTCTAGCCACGTGAGGCTAAGAAAAAGCATACCTCAGTAAGTATAGTTTATAGAATCACAGACCAAATTAAGTGGTCAGGGTGCTCTAGAAGCCACCCAGTCCAACTCCCTATTCAGGTGCAACTAGAGAAAGTTATTGAGGACCTTGTCCAGTCAAGTTTTGAATATCTCCAAAAAACAGATTTGGTATTTGCACAGAGTGCAATGAGTCTATTAGCAGGAATGCTATTAGAAAAAAAAAAAAAAAAAAGTCTTGTCAGATCACTAAAAATAGCTGCAGGTGGCAGATCATTCATGAGTCCAAAATGTCACTGGTTCAGACTCTGATTATCAAAGCATTTGAAATGCAAATGCTTCTGGACATGGGTCAGATCATAACACAAAAAGGCAGCTGGATATGAAGTTTGGATGCTCCCAGATTACAACAGTCTTCCAAGTCCAGAGGCAGGTAGGGAGTACAGGCCATTTCTTTTCTTATGGATAAGAAAATTGGAAGAACATGGAGTGGGAGGGGAAGTGACTCCTAGACTCCAGAGCAATATCCAACAAAAAAGGGGTTACCAAACCATAGTTGCCTGGAGGAATTGCATCAAATAAGAGGTTAGAGACAGCCAGGATCATTGTTTGGCACCTGATTGTTGCTGTAGGCTTCTTGATGAAGAAGATCAGGCTCTTTCACAAATAACATAAGGTTTGAAAGGAAAGCAAGGCTGTGTTTTTTTTTTTTTTAGTCTCTGGAGGAAGGAAGAAGATATCACAGGCAATCAAGAGGTAGAAGACTTTATTCCAAGGAGGCAGAGAAACAGATTCCCGCTGCATGTTCCAGTTTTGTTACAGATCTGTTCTGAGAGAGTTCATTTTAGCTGTGTTTTGCTTGAAATGTCCAGCCTTTGATGTTCTGTGGCTCTTGAAAGCAAAGGAGGAAGGCAGGGGAGTGCACGGTGGGAGCTGGGAGCCATGAGGGTTGCCCTGCTGGGGCTAGTTAAGCTGTGTGAGGCTGGGAACAGCAGGAAATCTCATTTTCCTCAGGTAGTTTGCTCTGATTATGAAAGTTCAACAGTTTTTTTTTTTTTTTTTTTTTTTTCCCCCGGCACTGAGTGGGTGGGTGTGTGGTGGGGAGGGAGTAATTAATTGAGCTAACATGGCTGATTTTAAGAAGCATCTGCTGAATACTCTGGCTTTGAGGCAGAAAGCAGCATTGAACAAAAAGCGAGGGACTGAGGAAACAAAAAGCGAGGCACTGAGGAGCCCTTCATCCCACCCACCATGCTGCAGCACTGCTGTTACTGGCCGCCACTAAGATAATATCTTCACATGGCTTGAAACAGCTTGTTAAATATTGTTAAATGTCTTAAAAAATTGCAAGAAGATTTGGATTAAAGAACAGACTTTCAGGACTTTTTATATTTGTGACTTTTTTGTTGTTGTTTTCCTCTCTGTTATCAGGTTGTGACTTTACATACACGCCTGTAACAAATCACTCATTCTAATTATTGTGCCATTTAAAAAAGGTAAGGGGTTGGCAATAAAAGGAGGTTTTGATATGCATAGATAAATACACACAAGTATAATATCTCTCTCTATATATGTATATAAATATCTACTGATTTCATATTTTATACTAAATGGGCTGTTTAGGCATGTGAGAAGCTCAGGTCACCAACAGGCAGACACCAGTATAGGAAATGTATTCTAGCAGCAGACTATTCTTTCCCATATTTCAGCTTTCTGAACACAAGGATGTGGCAATTCTGAACCATTCCCATCCTAATGTGTGCATGTAGGATGCTTCCATACATATCCATCTCTTGTCTTCCATATTCACCTGCCCAGAGACATCTTCCTATGTCAGAAATGCTCTTGAGAATATATTTTCAGAGCATGGGAGTAGTGTTTAATTTTTGTTTCCAGAAGAAAATAGGCAATTGCCTCCAAGGAGAAGAATAAACCTCACACTGGCTTCACATAACCTGTTAATGTTAAAACACTTTGTGCACTGCGCTGCCACTGTTGTTAAAATGTCACCTGTTATTTATACTGCTGCAGCCAAACCTTTTATTTATGTTTCAAAACGAGCAGTAAATTTGCGACCCAAACAAAGGCACCAAGTTCCACTTGGTTCCACCCTGTTGCCTGTCGCTCTTCTTGGGTTCAGTGTCACCAGCTGCGGTTTGGCACGGGGAGACCAGGCCTGCGCTTTTTGAAGGGATGTGATTTCCAGGAGTGCTCACTGCTGGGGGTTTCTTATGGCTTAACAGGGTCTGAATAGTCTTCTGCTCTATTGAAGACTAGCCAGGAAGCAGCCTTGCGGTGGGAATCGTTGTAGGGGCTCCTCTCAGTGCTGCAGCTTGGTGCCCTGGCTGGGGGCTCCTGCACGGCAGCTGGTGCAGCTCCAGAGCAGTGCAGGGGCCTGTGCCTGCAGCTCTCCCTGCCTTCCCCTCCCAGCTCACATCTCCTTCCCCGTTAGTTCTTCAGCCCTGGTTCTGGCTCTGACTTTCAAAGACTCCTGACGTTGCACAGAAGGGTGTTGCACAGCCAACGCAAGTTACCCCCTCCTCATGCCCTTACGTGCGTAAGTAAACCAGCAGCCGCTCAGTGCCCAGCACTGCTTTTGCAATGCTGCTGCATTTTCATGTTGCATGAAGCTCGGGTCTGACTGAAAAGTGCTTGTTTCTGTTTAATGCTGCCTGTGTGGTGTTCATAGGGAGGAATGAGTAACCACTGCAGTGCTAGTCAAGAACTGAACTACAAACAAAGTAGGGATTTGCTGTATGTCATGTATGAGAAATACCTTGTCTGGAGCTGTGGGGTTTCCTCAGGAAAGGGAGTTTTTTTTTTCTTTTTTTTTTATGCTAATAGTTTAAAAACTGAAAGGGATTCAGTGAGATCTTGCCTTTTCTTCACCCCTATGATAACCTAGCAGGGAAGAAATACCCTAGCTTCCTCACCCTACAAGCCACATAACCTCCTTGTAGCTAGAAGCCATGTGCTGCTTACCACAAAGTGCCGAGGAGATACTTGGGAACTGCTCACAGATGAGGAACGATCTCACCTGCGCACCTCTTCTCAAGGTGCCAGCACCCTGCTGGTAGTGCCAGGCCAGGGCTGTTGGATCACAAGCTGCTCTGTGCTGTTGGATTTGGCAACCCGTCACTGTTGGTGGGCCTCGGCTTAGCCGGCTGCCAGCTCTGGCCTGCAGCCAGCTGCATGACAAAGTCCAAGCAAGGAGCTGGACGCTGCAGGCTTGGAGCTGGCACTAGCTGGTGGGCAATCTTGTAGTTGCTTGGAAAGATAAATACATTTTCTTTTGGAAAGTTATTATAGCCAGCTATGGCTCATGTGCTGTTAGACCTCTTTCTGAAGGATAAAAACAAGTCATTCACAGACCTAAAAGTTAGAGCTTCACTCTATGGGAATGCTGATGAAGTCTGTTATGTGCAAAAAGAGCAGCTTCCCAGACTGAAATAACTTATTTTATGCTTTCCAAAAACAAATTTAAGAGGTCAACTACCATCAAAGAGTAGTTGCAAGGAAATAATGTTAGCATAAAAACATGACTGCTAAAGTTACTTTTTACAAAACCCAGTTAGATTGCCCTGAAATAACAAACCAGATCATCAAGAGTTTTTTTTCATCTTAAGTGAAGCTTAGTAAAGACAGGAAGTGAAAATAGCAACTAAATTTGATTATTACAAGCCTGTGAAAAAACAAGAAAAATTGATAGCTGTCCAAACAAGTCACCAGCTAGAAAAGACAGCTGATGGAGAAAGATAAAACATTAACGAAGATTCTGGTTTAAGGATTACGGGCAAGAAGGCATTAAGTATACTGAGACCTAATGAAATCCTTGCTACAGTACAGGAGAATAGGATTCAAAGAGACGTCTTGGATCATCAAATCATCCTGCTATCAGTAGTGCCACACCAGATCATCCTCTTCGTGAACATACTGAATTTAATCTTAAAGTAGTTCTTTTTGTCCTAGATCCCAAGACAACAGGAATGTAGGAACTGTTTTCGAACTTGATAATTTGGTTGGTTATAACCTTCTAGTGATTTCCTATTTAAACTTATTATTGGCTATTTCATCTTCGTTTTGTCTGATTAAGACATCTCTCTTCAGTAACTCTTCCTCCCGTTGTTAGCACCTCTAGAAACAGTATAAAAAGGTGTTGTCAGTCGTGATATACAGAAAGAAAAATATCCATTGTATGTGTTTGCTCTTTGGAAAAGCAATGTGCTTTTTTAACAGGAATGAAGATTTTTTTTTCTCAACAGCAAAGAAGGATATCAAATTACAGTAATATATACTTAACAGTACCAAAAAGTTGTAACCAAGAATGTTGGAAGCATGTGAGTTGCTTCCTGAGTCGGGGATAGTGATTGACAAAAATCTTGAAAGATGAGGCAATATATAGAGGACCAAAAGAGTGCTGAAGCTATGCTGTTAATTGAACAGGATAAACTAGGATTTTTCTCAGAATTCATGTGGTCCTAGGGATAGCTCCTCTGCAGAGAATCTGTGTATGTCTGGTTTCCCCACAGACAGCCAAGTGCCAGTGCAGTCAGTGCAGCATATCTTGTGTCATGCAGATCACAGGCTAACCAGGAGGACACCCCTGGAAAAAAAGTGATTCTTCTTTTTAGTAGTATAGTGCTGATCTGGATATCCCAAGTCCAATTAGTCTGACAGCAGTCCCAGACAAAGTCATGGCTAAGTGGATATGGGAGGCAAGTAAAGCATTAATGAATGGTAGCACGGTCAATGCCAAAGCCTATTTCCTTAAAAGCAATCAATGAAACCTCTTATAAAAATGAGATTGCAGGTTTATCTGATCAAGGTAAGTTATCTTTATAGATATCTGAAAATCAGAGATGCCTATTTGATGCATCTTGATTTAAAAAAAAATAAATAAAGCAATATAAAAATCATTATAGCATGTACTACACTGGGAAGATTAAAAATAGTTAGTAGATCTCCAAGTAATTGTAAAAAAAGAAATAGCTTATAGAGTTATTTAAATAGGAGTCTCAAGTTCATTCCAGAGAAGATCAAGAAGTGACATGGTTGTGATCTATAAATACATGCATAGGGAAGAATTTCTGACAGTATTTGTCTTTAATCTAGCAAGAAAAAGACTGAAGCTATATAAATTCCAAGTAAAAAGAGAAGATTTTTAACACAGGAAACTGACCCTTAGAACAGCTCATTAGGCAAGTGGTGTATTCACTACTATTTGAAATCTTTATACTAAGATTGACAGTTTTGCCAAGACAAATTCCATAGCTCAAGATGATTATAAGCCTTTGTAGGATTCCTCATCTAAGAGTTGATGGCCTGTGTCAGGCAGCAAGTTTGACTTAGAAGAACCCTTTGTGCTCTAAAATTTTGGAAAAGGTGCATAAGTATCTTCCTATTTAAGTTACTTATTTAATTCCACAGTGAAAAGTGGTAGTGTCAGCTCACACCACAACGCCTGCATCATTTTAAGCTTCTCAGTTTGTGAGCCACTAAATTCCCGGAGGACAAGGGAGTAGCAGTAAGAGTGCATTGCCCCACAGGTAGGTAGCTCAGAGTGCCAGTCATTGCTTCTAAGCTTTGTTTAGTGCATCTGTTTTTATGGTGGTGTGTGGGGTAGTGCCTGAACCTCAGGTCAGATAAAAGAACAAACATTTGTGATGGTTCTTGAATCTGGTTCTTGCATGCACTCACTGTTTCCAGGCAGCTTCTTGTACTAGTTTCAAACAGCTGCTTGCAAGTATTGCAGACGCGCACTTGAATTTCATTATCTGATCTGTTGCACAGGAATCAGCCAGCTAGATGTTTGTGCATCATGTCATGTTACGTCAGGCAGTGTGATTTCTGTGAAGTTACTCTGGAAAACTTAAGCAGGAATCTATGTAACCAATTCCCCAAGCATCTGATCTCAGTAAAGGACTACTTTGAGGACAATCCAAAAACATAAAATAGTGGGTCAGGAGGGGAATGAAGTAAGAGATATGGGGGGCAACTAGAAGAGTCTCATCAAAAGCACTCCCCCAGTCCAAACTAAAATGCTGATGTTGACATGCTTGCTGAAGTTCATACTGCGGTATGTAGGAGATGCACAGTTTGATAACCTTAATTATTCAACTCTGTTAAGTATTGCTGCCATTGGCACATACCTTGTCTTACAGGGAAGTTGCTTAACAGGGAAAGCTTTCTTCCTTGAGGTCATTCAAGAAAATCATCCAAAAGCATGAGACATTTATGTCTGCTATTAAAGCAATGGAAATTCCTTTCCTAAATGCACCGTAGCTAATAATGGCACGGGGAGGCCAGTCTTGCTCACTGTACAAAATACATGCAGATACCATGTGGCTGCTTTGGAGGAAATATAAATGACACAAGTACATCACTTGTATAGCTGACCTTAGAAAATGTTGAACCTTGATATGCTAAAAATATCTGCTTTTAATACAAAATCAGTGTTGCACATATCTTGCAGAGTATGACTGAAAGTTTGCTGAAGTCAATGAAAACTCCTTTTTATCTTTGATGGGCTTGTAGCAAGCTCACAGGACTGTTTTCCAGCTGAAGTGTACTGAACCAGATACATCATGATAGCAGGTTTTTCTAAAGAGTCTACAAAATTAAGGCATATAGAATGAAGGTAGAAAAGTACGTAGGAGAGATCTACCTACCTGTCTTACTGTTTTACCCATGTCACCAAAACAAATTTAAACACATGCTGAGAGATATCGGGTTGAGGCTACAAAGCTCTAAGCACTCTTTGAGGGGATGAAAGCACTCATTTTTCTCTGACCTCCCTGGGGGATCAAATGCCCCAAATGTCAAATCTCAAACTTCAGTAAGATGGGTTGTTTTTTTTTTTTTTTTTTTTTTTTTTCCTGCTTTTTCTTCTGGTCATTGATGGCTTCATTTTGCTTTCCTGTATTTTTGAGCAGCGTGTTACAAGCAAAGAAAGGAGAATGTCTGAAGTGCGCAAGTCCAGATACCTTTTTTTTTGGCTTCTGACAAAGCATGAATAATCTGTAAGAGAAGGAGTTTGTATTTACCTTTGGAATTTAATTTCAGTTTTTGTTTTTCTGCCTCTCTCTTGTAATACTGCAAAAAAGTGACATTGCAATAGTCATGGTTAGGTTAGGCTGGGGGTTATTGGTAAAGTCATGATGATCAAAGCATGCCACACTTCACATGTATGAAAAAATATTTTAATTATTCAGGAGTAGAACTGAAAAATCTTCTGTAAATTCTGTTGCTTGCAAGGTGCAGGGAAAGGGTTGTAAGTAATATGAAAAAAAGAACATAAATATGAATAGATGAGCATATGTGATACCAGTAGCATCTGTCTGTATGAGTTTGTAGTTAGCAATGGCAGCTGTAAAAAGCTGCTAGCTTTTCTGATGCCCGTGATCCTAGATTGTTGCTGAACACCTCTGTACCTGACAAGTAGCACGAGGATGGCCCTGTGCTGTAGCTGGCTCCCCATTTGGAAAAACTCCATTCCAGAAAAGGTTTTGCCTACCTAGTCTTAGCTAGCTGCTTCACAGGCCTTCTCTTCTAGTCAGTCAGTTACAAGCATCCATTTTTTCTTTAACCTTTTTTTTTTTTTTTTTCTCTCTAATCTCATCAGAAAACATCACTGGTTTCCTTTTATGGTCTCTCAACTCCTTTTTTCTTTTTGTATACTATTATTTATTATTTAAAGCAGTGTCTGTATTTAACTCACCAAAGCATTTGTAGGATGTGCTTTCCATGAAAAGCTGTGCAGCAGTCACTGTCCTGCGCTGTGAAATAACCGCACCGAGACCAAATCCCTCTTCCAAATAACAGTTTCCTATTGCAAGACTCTTAATAGGTTTAGAGATACTGCCTCTCATTATTCTCTGATATTTTTAAAGTGCATTATATATATCATATACAGATATATGTCATATATATAATATTATATATGTTTATGTGTGTGTGTGCATAGTTCCATGTGTGTATGTGTCAGGAGGGTGTGATAAAGCACTGGATAATCTGTAGGGTCTTTGTTCAGCTGCAGCTTTCTGCTGTTTATCCTGGATTCTTGCCTGCCCACCAGCACCCTCTCCGCTGAGCTGTTTCCCGGTGAGCTTTCTGCTGTAGCTTTATGTCTCTGCTTTCCTCATATTCTGTTGCGGATTAAGCTACAGCTTGGTAATAACAGAAATGCTCAAAGGAAGAAATGATGTGGCTAACTATTCACTTTAGCACACAAGGCACTTGTGTTTTCTATATGTTCAGGGAAAACTGTATCTCTAGATACTCTACGCACAGGGCAGCTGTTCTTTCTAACAGCTGATTGCTCTTTCTGCTATTCCACTGTGAAACTATTTAGTGATGAATTAGTTTTTCAGTTGTAAGGATCAAGGGCTGCCATGCAATTTATTTTTTGACTATGGTTCTGTCAGTATTTCTCTGTCTTCTCCCTGTGAAGCCCCTCTTCCTCTCATTCTGCCATAGGTTTGCCAGACCCCTGGGCTATGTGTGCTCTGCAGCTCTGTTTTCATTCCCTGTCAATTATTTCTCCTTGTTTATGGTAACGGTTCGTACTGCATTTTATTACTGTGGCTTATGTGCCGTTCACATCACTGCTTTTGAAGCACAAGTTATTCTGAAGTGCAACTGGCTTTCAGTCTAGCTCCTTACTGCTTCTTAAATGCAGGGGGATTTTGTTGCTAGTTTTGCATTATTTTTGTTTGTCGCAACTGTGTCCATGTTCCTGGATTATTGTTCCCATTTCTGTGGGAAACATGGGAGACTCTCCCCTCTTCTCTTCCTCCTCTCAGGCCTCTGCCCTTTCCTTCTGTCCCTCTGGGCCTCAGACACTGTGCTCCCTCATTGGCCATGGTATTGAGCACAGAAGTGAAATGACCGGGGCCTGTGGAAGCGCTTGCAGACACTTCAGCCTTATCGTCTCCGGCAGGGTATCACGGTTAACCCGGAGCCTCCACTGCCGTGTTTCCTTCTGAGAGAACTCGGTGCTCCCGGCAGCACAGGACTAACATCGCAGCTCCTGCCACGCACGGAGCCAGCCGGCGTGGTGCCCAGCGGTCTGTCACTGGGCCACCTGCATCGCTACACGGTTGAAGAGAGCCCTGAGCTGCTGATCCTTCTTGCAGATTCTCCAAGTCAGGGCTCAGTTTCACCTGTGGACCTGGGTTGGGGGAAGGAGAGCAATGAACCTGTTTATAATGCAAACAGGATTTAAGACTTCCCCACCCAGATGTCTGTATCTTGGCCAGCTCTGAATGTTATGAAAACATGTGTCAGGTCTCAAAATACAAGATGGTCTTTAAAATTCATGAGACTTAAGAATATACATTTTGAAGGTTTTTTCACCCTCTCATTCTGGGCCTGGAAGCGCATTTAATAAAGAGTTCCTTTTTATTTTTCTCTAAGAAAGCAAGCTTTAAACCGTTAATCACGGGACTTCAGCTTTTGGGGTATGGAGAACACCAACCTCCTAGAGAGGTAATAGCTCAAGAATGGCTCAAAGTTTCAGTGATTTTGGCAAAACTGAATTTTCCTCTTCCAGGGTTGAGGGTTTGGGGAAAGGATGGATTGAGGTCATGGGAAAGGGAAGGAGGGAAAGAAGATAGGCCTGGACTCAAGAAATAGGAGAAACCCCTGGATTTTGTTGCTTCTGAGAAGTGAGGGTGCTGCTTTTAGCTCTAACACCGGCTATCCTCCCCACTACTTCCAAATACTGAAACTTTTTTTTTCCAACAGCACCATGTAACTTGATTACCCGTGACCCTGACTTTAGAAAGTAGCTAAAAAAGCCATGATCATTTTTTACTATCACGCTAGTATGCTACATGGCAGCATATTCTCTACCTCTAGAGCTAGCTCCATCTTACCTCATAGTAGAGATCTCACTGCAAAAAGATTCAGGAGCTTGGGCTACAAGGTAAAACCATAAGGCAGGGGAGACTTCCAGAACCATCTTTTTTTCATGCAAGTGGCAAAGAATCAGGATAAATTCAGAGAGGATTTCATCGGATGTGTGTCTCTCTCTATTGCAAGAGGAGAGAGCATCACAGGAAAACAAGACCTGTGTGGAGAGGCTTCCCCAGCTAGAGAACTTGAATTCAGAATAGTGCTTGGCATAATACAGAAAAACATAAGCTGGGTAACTAGCTGAAACATCAGAAGCCCTGGGGATTAACTGTGAGCCTTCCTGGAAGGGAAGTGGGAGCCTGAAGACGGTAGACTGGTAAAGAATATGGAGTAACATTTCCTCTCAAGAAATGAGATAACTTCCTCACTATACAGATAATGTAGGACAGGAAGCAAGAATACAAACATTAATATCAATAGCTAACAAATTGGTAGAGCAATTAATAAAGCAGTAGTTTTGTAAGCAGCTAAAGCAAGATAAGGTGATAAATAGCAAACCATTGGGGTTTTTAATATTGCTAAACAAACCACTTTAATTATATTCTCTGACAAGATAACAAGCCTACTGGACAAAAAATGCCCCAGGGTAGTTTTTCCGTATAGTTTGCTGAGATGTTCTTATATGGAGATAATTGAAATCTGAATGGCACTTCTCAAACTCCAGCTCTTTCTGTGTGTGCGCCAAATGCAAGTGAGTGTGCAAAGCCAGGCATGGTGCTTTGCAGTCAACGTACAATAATTTTAAACTCTGCAACTGGTTTAAGGGTGTGTTCTCAATTCACAAACAGAAAAGTTAGTGAATGAAAAGCAGATTACTGCACATCATCTTTTCCCTTTGAGCTAGAAGAAGGAATTGGATCTTAAACTTCAGTATACCAGAGGGGTGCAAAGACCCAGCTGTGCAGACATTTTGCTATTAGAGCTGCCAGTAGAGGTTATTCACACATCTGGTTCATTTTCCCACCAGCTAATAGTCAGCAGTTTGTTGGAGATAAAAATTGTAAACTGTGAACAAACACCCTCTTCCAAAGTCTTCAGGAAGGCTACTGCCCAGAGGTGCAAACTTCTCCTTGCTGCCTATCATGCCACTTGCCTGCCTGATCCCTCATGCTGCAAGGTGAAATAGTTCATGCACCCTTGTTGATTTTGGACAGTTTTGGGCAGTTCATGCATCCTAGACTTCTCTATAATTCATTTTTCAGGCAAATATCAAAGGGACTAGAAGGGATAGAGAATGGTGCCAGTCTAAGTACTCCTGTGAGATGATAGGCATTACTTGAATTGGTTGCAGAGCTGTATCTGAAACACTGGCAGTGTGCAGTATATTGGCATGCTGCAATAGGGTATTTGGTTTCCTGGGTCCTGTTTCTGGCTGTAAGAACACAATGTACTCTAGAGGTTAAAAATAGCATAGCTAGCATAATGAGATTTTTTTTAAAAGTATCAATGATAGGAAGAAAAAAACATGAGACAGTGAATGACAGGATCAGATCTTCTAATGTGGATAAAGGTACTAGAAAATTCATAAAACTCACTGTGGTCATGCCACTAGAGGAGGGCAAAAAGCCATATTCCCAGATGAGGTCCCTTGCATCCATTTCTCCTGAAAGACTGTGCAGCAAAGTGCTCGGCCTCTGTCTTCTACTGGTTCCTGTCCTCAGCTGTTTCTTGTATGAATTTACACTTAGTGTGAATAACAAAGAAACAAACAACCAAAAAAACCTTAAAAAAAGGTTTTGGTTGAGAACAGGGTTCACCAAGTGAGCAGGAGAAATGCTAAGCTTGAGAAGAGGTGGAACTGTAATGCGTGGCGTCAGGGTTACAAGTAAGCTGTTTGTTGGTAACAGTAGTTCTTAAAAATGATTTCCTTTTTACTAAATGGATGATATAGTGTCTTTTCTGTGGGATATGAGGACGGAGGGGCCACCGGAGAAGTATAGAGTGGCATGGAAAACTAGCGATAGGCCTGCCCTGTAAAAGGCCTGGTGAAAAATAACCATCTCTCTGGGAAAAGCACAGAAGGGGATTAAACAAGCAGGTCTTCCAGCAAGAGAAATAGGAAGTGGTCTCAGCTGAACAAGAGAGCATGCCGAAAAGCTGGAGGAATCAAAGCTGGAGGAGGATATATAACTGAGGCGAGGGAGAAACGCAAGGTGCAAGCTTGAGCAGTGGGCTGAAATCAATAAATTGAAGTTCAACCCTAATAAGTATAAAGGAAGTGATGAATAAACATGATTACAGAGAAACTGAGAGATCACAGGAGGAAACAAAAAGAGCCCAGGGGTTAATGAGAAGACAGCCAAGGGGGAATTGCTAGATGTGCTTGGCACAACTGTGCAAAATGTTATGTCAAATGGTTACTGGGATTAATAGGTGTCATGACTTTAAGCCTTTAAGCAAATAACATGGTTAGAGAGTATCAAAGGACGCTTTGGTCAGCGCAATTCAAAAAAAAATACTCCAGCCAAGTGGATGGAAATGAGATGTGAGAAGGCAAGAATCAAAGAATCTTGGTCCACTTCAGTGGTGCTTACAGAGGCTTAGAGAAATAAGACTCTTGGTTCCCTCCAAGAGAGAAAATGGAACCAGGTACGAATTATTTTGTTTACTCAGGGCTTCACATAACATGATCTCTTGCTTTATTTACAGACAGAACAACCCCTGGCTAGTAATGGGTATTTCTATGACCATGCCCCTCCAAAGGTACGGGGAAGGTGCTTGCTAGGCTCTAGAGTGGGTGAATCAAAGATCTGTGAAGTTTCCAGATTGGGGCCAGGGATGCAAAATTAATAAGAAATTGAGGACAGCTCTGCTCAAAACCATCTGGACCACTCTTGAGCAGAAAACGCTTGTGAGACTCTGAAGAGACTCTGGGATGAGTTTTGCATCTCTGAAAGACTGGCCCGTCTTCACAGCAAAGACACTTGAGACCATTTTCAAAGATTCACAGGTGACATGTAGGATACTTGATTGAATCAACAGTGGCCGGAGTTGAGTATTTTAGACAGATGGTGGTAAGGAGGGTAAAACAAACCAAAAGTGAGAAGTCAGACTAGAAGGATGGGTTTACCTGTACCGGAGAAGATGGAAAAAAAAAAAAAAAAAGTAATTTGATGCACATACCTGTGAATAGGCTGGAACAACATCTTCTTCCATTCCTACAGCAATAATTGCTGTGTAACATAGCCATGGCCTTTTACCTTGGTGAGAAACAGGATGGGATGCAAGAGGGAAGGAAAAAAAATAAAGGATGTATCTCTCAAGGCAGAAACAAGCTGTATTCTTTAGAGATCTTCAAGTGAAGAGTGATTTAGAGGGCAGGCTCCAAAAAGCCTGCCCAGTAAGTGGTGCAATGAAAAAGGCTTGATGCAGATGTGGTGTGGAGAGGCTGCCTGTGCAACTGTGTTGTTACTACAGCATCTAGTGCTGGGAAGCATGTAACACTAATGCCGAGGAAGAAAAAAAGACATCTTTAAGCCCCTGACTGTGCTTTCTTCCCTGTAAATCCAGCATAAATGGATGGCATGAACAGAAAGGAAAGTAAGCAATGCTGAAATGTAATCAAGATGCCTTGAAGTTAAGGATGGACACAGTATATGTGATGGTGGAGTTTTCATCTTCTGTTATTTTAAAATATGCTTGTTATCTTAGTCATTGCTAGAAAGCTTCCTGAACATGAGTTGAAAACAAGCTGCTGACTCCTTATTCTGAAATGGATCTAAACGAGCCATCCCAAAGTGACATTAACTCTGGGAACAAATTATGCTAACTCATCTCTTTAGCTCCTGTGAACTCATTATCTCTCACTGATTACAGCTGTTGTAGGAATATCTAGCTACTATAGGCTACATCTATTCTGCTAAAGGCTGTCCACCCTAAGAGATAAGCCCTGGTCTCCAGGTCAAATCCCAAGCAGCAGAGCGGCTGCCAGGGCTGGTCACTTCTGGAGAACAGCTCCGAGTTTCTGCAGCACAGAGCTCTCGTGACCCGAAGACACGGTTCTTCCTGCTGCTTTTCTCCCTCTGCCAGTTATTGAATTGGCCTTAAATGGAAGCACGATCTTGTTCTACTAGCAGTTTTTTTTGTGTGTGTGGGGGGGGGAGGGGGGGGAAGGGGGCGTTTATGCTTCGTGTGGACATTTCTTTCTCCAGTCCCAGCTTTGCTGGCCTAGATACTCATCTCACATGCTTTAGATGAGCTTCTTTTGATGAGAGGAAGTGCATGACAGGTCCCACAGCTGTGCAGAAGATGAGAGTCTGTTATGCTTGCAAGACAGGTCTTAATTACAAGGTGCAAATTGTTATTTGGTGTTAAAGTGCTAGGAGAAGATAAATGAAAGTGGAGAGAATATTCAGAAGCAGTTGATATGGACCTATAGCACTCAGACCCAAGGAGATATCTCATTAATCATTTGCTTCAGGCCCCTCTGGACTTGAAAGGCAATGGCAATAAAATTACTTTTGTTTGCAGCTGTGAGTTCTGTTCTGACTGAGATATGTATTTTCTCTTTACACCTTTTAATTTTTTTTCTGATGTGGGAATTAATTGCCTCTTTTTTACCTACTGTCTATACTTTCATCTGTGTGTCAGTCATTCCTGTTTCATACTGTTGCAAACACTTTCACAGGAATAAGGACCACTCATACCAGAGCAATCCTTCTATAATAGACTGAGCCATTCAGGACCATAGCTGTTAAATGCCAGCAGGAGTAGGTATGTGATATTTAGCATTTGAATTCTTTCAGAACAGTGCACTGAAATAGCAAGTAGTTTTCTCCGGGATGAATTCCAGAGAAAATCTCTTCTCCTAGAAATCAACTTTGTGCTTCTGTTTTTATTTTCCAACACTTATAATTGGAAATCTTGAAGAAAGTGCAGAGAAGAATAATGAAAACTAGTAAGAGGCTAAGTTACTAAGGAGTAGTAAAGTAAAACAGTGCCTCTTTCCTAGATAAACGGTTAATACTTCAGACTGGCAAGGGCCTTAACTTGTGATGCTGTGGCCTAACCGCATTCCAAATGCATAAATACAGTAGTCAGGTTTTGCATAGCCTTATGGAAGAAAAAATGAAGTTTGGACTTAGGTCTGAATTTTCCTGAAATTTGAGAGATACTATGGGCCTTGCTATTTGTTACAGAACTCTTCCTTGTTAAAAGCTTTTGTGACTCTCTTAAAAATAGCTTTGCTGTATGAGTCATCCCTGTCCATACTTGTTTACCCAGTGTGGTGAGGTGGGACACAGGGAGCAGCAGTAATTGCAGAAATACTTGCCCAAGGACCTGGAATGCAGATCTGCCTGCTTTGTCCGTCTTGTTCCTTCCCACCTCATTTCCCAGAAGAATGAAATATATAAGAGAATATAGAATACTGGGTCATTTCTCCATCGTGCTTAACAACCACTTCCTGTTACCTTGGCTGCTTCTATTTTTCCAGGGAGAGAGGGGGCAAATCAAAAGGAGGAAGAAAAATGGAGGAGTGGATGAGAAACTAATGATTTATAAAACTGCAAAACCTGCCAAACTGATTTTATGGCATCATGGTGGATGGCTACAAAAGGAAGAGCCAGCTTATGTTATTATCAACAATATCAGCAATTTTTCATCCAGCTGGGAGAAGCTTTTTCTTTTTTTTTTTTTTTTTTTTTTGTTAATACACATCATGATTTTAATAGTATGTGTGTAGGTGGCAAAGAATTGGATTTTTTTTTTAAACCTCATAATCAAGGTGAGAGGAGGCAGGCACAGTATGTGAGAGAAACATGCAGTGTCAAAATACTCTCATCTATTATCCCCCAGGTCACACTGGCAAATCCCTCCCACCTACTGGCTGGTCTTACAGTTCAGAACTGTTTCCAGCTCTGAGGATTTGGATTTACTGATTCATTTATCAAAAAAAAAAAAAAAAAAGAGCTAAAGATAGGGATGAAGTACCGCTGAGTACATCTGTTCATCTCAGAGGTTAAAAGTGATTCTCATACTTTGTACTCCCAAACATTTATATTCAAACCTCAGTGTGAGCTGTGTCTATGGAAGGAAATCTAAGCAGTGTTTGTTCATAGCATAAAATGAAAATGAATGTGCAAAAAGCAAAATGTATCACAGACAAGTTTGCAGTTTTACTGCTAACACCATGTAAAGGCAATGCAGAATGGGAGCCTTGCAGTTTATTCTGCTCTGGGAACTTGGATTTAAAGTCCAGGCTGCTTCATCTTCTCAAGGATGATTTTACTTTATGCTAGTTACAGGGAGATTGGCTCCGGTGCTACTGTTTATTGCACCCAATCCAGTGGCTGCTGCTATGGGCTCTCTCCCCCAACCCTGGGTTGCTCCTGCCACTGTTTTTGCATCAGCTCGAAGCTCTAGGGATTGTGCAGCTCTGGGCTGAGCCAGATGAATACACTGACGTGTCAGAAAATGAACCCAATGAAAAAGCAAACAGTTTCAGCATTTTGATCTTCTGACCACTCAAGATCTGATGCAAGGGACAGGACATAAGGCAAAGAAGAGATGGCTGCTGTGATGCTAGATTAAGTCAGGCCAGAATTGCCCTATCATCAGCAGCACAGAGCCTGGCTGAGTTGCTGTAAGTAACTCAATTTTAAGACTGTGGACAGGAAGCAGGACAAATTGTTCTGTCCTTCCACAGGATGAGTTCAGAAGAGACTTTAATTCATCTGTGGGCCAGCAAATTTTGCACTGGACCCAACACTTTTGTATTATTTATAGGAGTGGCACCTGGCCAAACATCTGAGTTGCCAATAAATTTCCCCTAAAAGGAGGAAAAAACCCTGAGATATACTACTCTCAAAATTGAGTAACTTATAGTAACTGTCTCCAATCATGGCATGACATATGCTGTCTCCAGAGAGGGCAAGGCGTCATGGTATCTGTGCTTCTAGGGCAGCAACATTTGGGTGGGATGGTATAACTTTTCTAATCTCTCCAATGTTGCAGTATATTGGTTATAGGTCTTAAATGTTTTGGGGTGATTCCATAGCTGTGGCCCTAGTTTCCCTCTCCATGTTCCCTGCGGATAATTTAACCCACAAACACAAATTCATCTGCCATCTCTGTACTGACAAATAAAGAATAGAGAGGAGACAGTCTTGTGCCTAAACTACAATCTAAAGATTTTTCTGGTGCCATTTTGGGGGCTATCAGGTTCAGTATTGCTGAAACAGGAAGCTAATTTTGGCCTTGTTTGCTTCCTTGCACGCCCTCCATTTCTATTACTGCCTCTTCCTGAATCAACGTGAAAATCTGCGTTCTCTTCCTAACATCTGTATCCTTTTGAATCAGCTTTCTCCAAGCTCTCTCATCCAGATTCTGTTTCACCTGGATCCTGCTGACTCCCATCATATATAATTTCTAAAATCCAGCCTGTTCTAATCACAGAATCACAGAATGGTTGAGGTTGGAGATCACCTAGTCAACCCCGCCCTGCTCCAGCAGGGACACCCAGAGCACGTGGCACAGGGTGGCATCCAGGTGGGTTTTGAAGATCTCCAGAGAAGGAGACTCCACAACCTCTCTGGGCAGCCTGTTCCAGGGCTCTTTCCTCACAGGAAAGAAGTTCTTCCTCACATAGAAATGGAACTTCCTGTATTTCAACTTACACCCGTTACCCCTTGACCTGTCACTGGCCACCACAGAGAAGAGCCCAGCCCCATCCTCCCTGCATTCTCCCCTCAGGTATTCATACATGTTGATCAGATCTCCTCTCAGTCTTCTCTTCTCCAGACTAAACAGGCCCAGCTCGCTTAGTCTTTCCTCCTGAGATAGATGCTCCAGTCCCTTAATCATCTTTGTCGCTCTATACTGGACCCTCTCTAGAAGTTCCTCATCCCTCTTGCACTGGGGAGCCCAGAACTGAACACAATACTCTGGGTGCGGCCTCACCAGAGCTGAGTAGAGGGGCAGTATCCCCTCCCTCAGCCTGCTGCCACACTCCTGATGCAGCCCAGGACACCATCGGCCTTCTTGGCCTTCTATTCATTAACCCAGCTATATCTGTTGTATGCTACTGGCTTATCACCTCCTACTTCTAATAGGGCATTGAGAAAAGCTTTCAAACAACTACTTATGCATTATCTTCAACTGTTCCCTTAGGTTTGGGAAGCACTTCTAAGGCACAGCTGCAAGGTCATCTCATAGTCCTCTTGTAAATGTCTCTTTCAAGTCCTCTGTGTTGCAAAATCAATAAAACAAGAAAAAGTAACCTTGAGGTAAAGAGACCATCTACTGACACTTCTGCAGTTTTTGATCCTTTTCTGGAGAGCTGGTTGTCTTAGTACCTTTGCATATCTCTGGCTTATACTTTTACCAAGTAGCTTTCTATATGATTTCCTCAATTGACCAAAACCTCCTTGAATTCTGATTTTTTTTTATCCAGACTGAATGCAAATCTTTTTGTCTTTTGCAAGATGCAGAGATATACTTGCCATCATCTAAATAATAAATTAAAATATTAAATAGAATCAAAAAGCAAAGATAGATTCCTGAAATGGCTTTTAGTTTGACAACAAACCATTAACAATTGCTTTGAGACTAGGTTTGATCCTGCATATAGCAACTGCTTCTAGATTGTATTTCTGTTCTTTGCTTGTGATAAGGTCACAAAGTACAGTGTCTAAAATCTTACTAAAATCAAGATACATCACATCTACTACTTTCTCCTTATCCTTTAAGCTAGACATGTCAAGAAATGAAATTAAATTGGATTGGCAGGATACATTGTTATATCCATATTAATAATGGCATAGTGAATGCAGGTTTATGTAACAAAATCCTGTGCGTTATAACTATTTTTAGTGAGAAGCTCTGAGATGGACACCATTTTAAGGGCTATTTTTTGTTCATTTGTTTGTTTTCCTCTCCTGCAGAGTTGAATGGTAGCAGAAGTCTTCACAAAGCTGTCTGCATTGGATAGAGCATATTGCTTTCATACAGCCTGCACAACGCCCGTTCAAGGGAACAGAATAGATAACTCCAGCCCAGGAGTATTCTTCAGCATGGTAGATGCCTTTTGTGGTTTTACTGCTCCTAGCTATTGCATTATTACCATTCTAATGCCTTAGTAACTAATGCTGTATCTTTCTATATAGCAGCCAGGGCATGTAGGTCAAGGGAGAGGATCCTTCCCCTCTGTTCATCACTGGCGATGCCACATCTGGAGAAATGAGTGCAGTGAAGGACCACAAAGATGATGGAAGGATGGGAGTATCTCCCATATAAAGAGAGGCTGAGAGAGTTAGAACTGCCAGAGACAGCTTGTGGGGATCTTAAAATGTTTATAAATACCCGAGGGAAGGGTGTACAGAGGAGGGAGCCAGACTTCTTGGTGGTGCCCAACAACAGGACAAGAAGCAATAGGCGCAAATGGAAACAAAGGAAATTCCATTTGAACCCAAGAAAATACTTTTTCCTGGTGAGCACAGTTGAACACTGGAACAGGTTGTCCAGTGAGTTTGTGAGGTCTCCATTCCCGGAGACATTCGAAACTTGACCAGATACAGTCCTGGTCAATCTACTCCAGGTAAAGCTGTTTGAGCAGGGGAGTTGAATCAGATGATTTTCAGAGGTTTGTTTCAAAACTAAGTATTCTGTAATTCCATAAAATATAGTAATAGTCTACAGTTTTGTTGCTCTTTACTATAGCAATGCCAGAACAAATTATGGAGAGAGATCTGATCATAGAATCATAGAATGCTTAATGTTGGAAGGGACTTCTAGAGATCATGTAGTCTAACCCCCCTGCACACGCAGGGTCACCAAGAGCACGTGGCACAGGACTGCGTCCAAGTGGGTTTTAAAGATCTCCAGAGAAGGAGACTCTACGACCTCTCTTGGCAACCTGTTCCAGTGCTCTGTCATCCTCACTGTGAAGAATTTTTTCCTTAAGTTCCTGTGGAACATTGATGCTTCAGATTCTGGCCGTTTCCTCTAGTTCTGTCGGTAGCCACCACTAAAAAGAGGCCAGCACCATCCTTCTCACTGCCTCCCTTGAGGTACTTATCCTTGATCAGGTCCCCTCTCAGCCTTCTCTTCTCCAGGCTGAACAGGCCCCGCTCCCTCAGTCTCTCCTCATAGGGCAGATGTTCCAGGCCCCTTGTAGCCCTTGTTTCTCACTGCCTAGTTGTCCAGGCTGTCCATGGCCCCTCTGGATGGCAGCGCAGCCCTCTGGGGTATCAGCTACTCCTCCCAGTTTCGTATCATCAGCAAACTTCCTGAGGGAACACTCTGTGCCTTTATCCAGGTCATTGATGAATAAATTGAATCGGGCTGGACCAAGGACTGACCCCTGGGGGACCCTGCTAGCTACAGGCCTCCAACTAGACTCTGCACCGCTGATCACCACTCTCTGGGCCCTGCCATCCAGCCAGTTCCTAATCCACCTCACTGTGCACTCATCTATCCCACACTGCCCAGGAGGATGTTGTGAGGGATGGTGTCAAAAGCCTTGGTGAAGTCGAGATAGATGACTTCCACCGCTCTCCCCTCATCTATCCAGCTGGTCATTCCATCACAGAAGGCTGTCAGTTTAGTCAAGCATGAGCTCCCCTTGGTGAATCCATGCTGACTACTCTTGAGCACCTTCTTGTCCTCCATGTGCCCAGAGACAATGGCCAGTATGAGCCGTTCCATCACTTTTCCAGGGATGGAGGTGAGGGTCACTGGCCTGTAGTTGCCTGGGTCGTCCTTCTTGCCTTTTTTGAAGACTGGCATGACATTGGCTTTCTTCCAGTCCTCTGGCATCTCCCCCGTTCTCCAGGATCTTTCAAAGATGATGGAGAGGCGGCTTATCTATCACATCCCCCAGGTCACACAGAACTCTGGGGTGCATCCCATCAGGGCCCATGGACTTGTGGGTATCGAGTTTCCTTAGGTGCTCTCTGACCCAATCTTCCTCTACCCAGGGCAAGTCTTCCTCTCTCCAGGCTTCTTCTCTTGTTCCTAGGGCCTGGCACTCTAAAAGGCCGCCCTTGGTAAAACCAAAGCAAATAAGGCATTCAGCAACTCTGCTTTTTCTGTGTTATTCGTAACCAGGGTACCCACCCTGTTCACCAGTGGACCCACATTTTCCCTGATCTTCCTTTTGCTGTTAATATATTTGAAGATGTTTTCTTTGTTATTTTTAACATCCCTTGCCAGATTGCGTCCCAACCGTGCCTTAGCTTTCATTGTCGCATCTCTGCATTCCCTGACTACGTTCCTGTATTTCTCCCAGGGGGTCTGTCCTTTTTTCCACATTCTGTATACCGCCTTCTTCTGCTTGAGCATTGCCACAAGCTCCTTGCTCATCCACGCAGGACTCCTGCCCCCTCTGCATGACTTCCTACACACAGGGATGCACTATTGCTGGGCGTGGAGGAAGTGCTGCTTGAAAACTAACCAGCTGTCTTTGGTCCCCCTACCTACTAGAGATCTAGCCCATGGGATTCTTCTGAGGAGGTCTCTGAAGAGGCTAAATTTGGCCCTCCTGAAGTCCATGGTTGAAAGGCTACTTACAACCCTGCCTCCCCCTCGGTGGATCCTGAACTCCGCCAACTGATGGTCACTGCAGCCAAGGCTACCCCCCACCTTCACATCTCCTACAAGTCCCTCCCTATTTGTTAGTACGATGTCCAGTAGCCCACCTCTCCTCATAGGCTCTTGCATCAAAAAGTTATTATCAATGCATGCAGGAACCTCCAGGACTGTTTGTGCCTGGCTGTGTTGTCCTTCCAGTTGATGTCGGGGTAGTTGAAGTCCCCCATGAGAACCAGGGCCTGTGACCGTGAGGCAACATCCAGCTGACTATAGAAGGCCTCATCAACCTCCTCGTCTTGGTCAGGTGGCCTGTAGCAGACACCCACCACAGTGTCTCCCACATTAGCCTGCCCTCTAATGCTTACCCACAAGCTCTCAACTCGCTCATCATCCACCCCCAGGTTGAGCTCCATGCATTCCAGTTCCTTTCTCACATAAAGAGCAACTCCACCACCTCCCCTTCCCAGCCTGTCCTTCCTAAAGAGCACATAGCCTTCCATGGCAGCGCTCCAGTCGTGTGAGCTATCCCCCCATGTCTCTGTGATTCTAACGAGATTATGATGCTGGGACCGCACACAGATCTCCAGTTCATCCTGCTTATTCCCCATGCTTTGTGCATTGGTGTACAGGCATTTCAGGGAAGTAACCGAGCCTGCAGGTTTCCCAGGAGGTGTGAAAGAGGACCCTCTATAATCATATCCTATCCTCACTTCCCCACTACCATACTCCTGCTGCGTGCCATCTGACTTTGGCTGTGTGGTACTGGTTGCCCTGTCTGTGTGACACTCCCCCTCCCCCTTCTTGCCTAGTTTAAAGCCCTCCTAACCAGGTTGGCCAGCCTTTTGGCAAAGACACGTCTGATATTGAAACTAAAGTATTTCTCCAGTAGGGGAGGCAAATCTCAACTATGTGAGTAATGAGGGAATTTAAGAGACCTTTTTTAAATTTTTTTCTAACTAAGTCCTTGTCGTGAAGATCCAGCAAGGATTGAATTTTATCACAGGTTACTATTTGTCTCTGGAAACCAAACTCATCTAGCCAGAACTGTTTTTGATGAGCCTAGACTAAACACAATGATCAGAATGTTAAGTCAGGCAGTTCTGTGGTATATTTTAAAGAAGAGACTGAAAACTAGAAACTTTCATTGCTCTCAAAGTATTTCCCTCAAAGCGTGTCTAGAATCTATACAAGCGTCCATGTATGTAAATTCAGAGATGAAAGTGATAATTCATGTGAGTAGGAAAGCACAATGCATTTCTAGTATGAATGCCAATCATCCTCCATAGGTTGTCTTGCTGAGCAATGATTAAGAAGTACATGTGCATCTGCTCAGAACCAAACAGTTCATAGAAGAAACAGTCCCTAAAGTGTTTGGGGTCTTAATGTTGAAAATGAGCAAGAACTTGGGGTTTTTAGCTTGTCTGTAAGTGCATGGGAGAGGCAAAGTCGTGCTGGTATGCTGAGCTCATTTTAAGCAAGAAGGGAGAGAATTTCTTTCTCCAAAGAAATTTGGAGACACTTAGGCTGCTTCAGTGTCTGCTTAGTTCAGACACTCGCATCAAACTCTAGATATTAAATAAATTCCTAGCGCATGCTGATTAATACTGCCAGATTGTTACAGTGTTATCCTTTAGGCAAGGACTCAGTTTGATTTACTTTCCAGATTGAGAAAATTCTAAAAAAAAAAAAAGAAAAGAAAAGAAAAAAAAAAGAGAGAGATAATTTTGTTAGAAACCATCAGAATGCTCCAAATGGTTTATCAAAACAGTTTGAGCACTTTCCTAACACTGTATCCAAAAGATTAGATGTAGTTTTCCTTGTGAGTAGAGATGATTATGTAGTGACGTACATCAGTGGGCTACACAATTACTTGCTAGTCACTTGCTAGAAAAATAGAGGGAAAGATTTCTGAGTTTGTTTCCTGGATCTGGGTAATAAAGCAGACCTATTAGCGAAGCACATAGGTCTGCTGTAGCTCACCTAGAAGGCAGTGGATCTGCACAACAGAATTTGCACAGCAGAAGTACGGGCTACCCTAGACAGTTCAGAAAATTCCTCCTGCAGCTTCCTGGGACACTGCTTTGGCTCAGTGGTCATGACACAAAGCTTGAGATGCAGCATCATAGAATCATGGAATCATAGAATTCTTAAGGTTGGAAGGGACCTCTAGAGACCATCTAGTCCAACCCCCCTGTTCAAGCAGGGACACCTAGAGCACGTGGCACAGCGTGGCATCCAGGCAGGTTTTGAAGATCTCCAGAGAAGGAGACTCTACAGTCTCTCTGGGCAGCCTGTTCCAGGGCGCTGTCACCCTCACAGGAAAGAAGTTCTTCCTCACATGGAGATGGAACTTACTGTGTTTTCATTTATACCCATACTAAGAACAGGAGGACCTTCCCTGGGCTTCCGTTCTGCATTGGAGCTCCTTCACCCATGACCTAGGCCCACCAGCTGCTTCCTGATTTGTGCTTCTCCTCTCTCCCGCTCATTCTCACTTCTAAATACTGCTTCAGATAGACTCTTCATCATGTTCTGGTTCAGTTCTTCAGCAGAACAGTGGACTATTGATGCTTCCCTCATCTGTGTGTTCTGGAGATACCTTTTAGACATTATGGGAAAAGAAACAACACAGTTGCCAGAGGCAGGTGGAATGAAGAGAACGGATAGCCTTTCCTACAGAAGAAATGAAAAGCTTTGCTCTGTGAGAACACATGGAAACTGCCACCGGGAGAATGAAACTAGGAATCCTCTTCTCTTAGGACAGGATATTCTTTGTTCATCTTTTGTCTGAGATGCATTGTTCAGGAAAGCACAAAAGGAGCCAGTGAAACTGAGCTGCAGAATATCCCTCCAAACCTAATTACGCGAGTTCTCTGGTTTTTTGAAGGAAGGAAATGAGCCTGAAATTGGATGGACCTAGGTCACCGGCAAATCCTTTCCCAAATACAGAAGTAGAGACCAGTGACAGCTATTCTGGCCAGTTTTGAGTCAATGGAAAGGCTGAAGGAGTATGTCAGGTTTAGAAAGCAGTTCTGCTATAAGTAAGATATAAACAACATTTTGGAACAGTCTTTTTGATATTTTCAAAGCAACATTTCCTATTTTAATTTACATTTAGAACTTTATTTTACAGTATAGTTAAAAATGTTTTAACACTCTACTGAACTTCCAGGGAGCTGAAAAAAATTATTCGTATCACCCTAAATAAAATACACTGATTATAAAATCAGGTAATTCTTTAGGTTCTGCCTTAAGGTATAGGAAGTGGAACAGACGTCAGCATTTGTGTTATGAGTAAAAAAGAAAGATCTGCATGTGTGTTTTCAAGAACAGCAATATGTACTTCCAGGATTACTGTACTGATGAGTTGGCTTGGATTTTTTTTTGAGAAAAAAAAAACAGAAACAAAACCAAAATCATGTATTAATTCTTCCTTGAGGAAGGATCATCAAAAATAGCGTAAAAGTTCTTCATGGAATGTATAAAAGGGGAGTTAGATGAAGAAAGAAGATGTCTCTGACCATGCCTCAAAAGAAAGGGGTAAACTCTGCTCTATTGAGCCAGCTGCAGATACAGCTTTAATTTCCATGCTTTCTTGTGATAGACAGAACGTAACAGGATTATTCCTTAGGTGCTCTCTAGAGACTTTAGATCTCTTCATGACAGTAGTTATTGGGCACTACCTGCACCCACTTATCTATGGCCAACTACTACAACACAGATTATTTGTTTTTCTGCATTCTGGGAAGGCACTTCCCATGTGAATACCTTTACGGCAATTCAGAAAAAAAAATTACATATATAGTGCTTATTATACATGTCCTCTCTAAAGGCCTTCCTTAGGCAATGGCTAATTGCCAGCACAGTTTATGGACAGAAGCTCCTGACCCTTAGATCCTTCTTGCTCATTTTAGAAAACAGAGCATTGGTTGACTGGGATCCAGAAATCGGGCTCTGCCATACGGAATGCCTGTGCTGAAAGGCCTGAGGCCTGTGGCCTGAGGGAGCCCAACAGTGGTAACTTTGATAACGCGAAGGGCCAAGATTCTCCTGTCATTCAGCCCTTGTAGAAATAGCCATTAACAAGATTATACATGGCATATAAATTGCTGAGGCAAAGGCTCTGCATGGAACATTGTGTTGCAGACCAGTACTATACCAACTCCTTCAGTAGAAAAATACTATAAAATACCCACTGCCTGAAGAATGTGAATGGAACAACAAGGATTCAGAGCTTCTAAGAAAACTCAATTCAATACAACAGGGATACTAGAAACCAAATTCCTATCTGATACATCATTTTGGCACAAAGCAAATTCCTGACTGAGTGACAGAACAAGGACTGCTAAATAATACAGCTGTCATTCCTGGCAAGAAGATTTTTTTTTTTTAACTTCTAGGACTGATGGTGTTTTCATTGCAAACATTTCTGTCAGACTTACTTTTGCTGAAACATCAAGACTGGAACGGAATACTCTGCAGGACATTGCAGAAGATACAGCATGGTCCCATTTTGCCTCCATTTTTTTCTTAAATAAAGATTAAAAAGGAAGGAGAAGCAGGATGGAGAGAGGGAGAAATAAGGACATAAGAACCTTTGGAGCTGCTCAGACTCACACAGCAACCAGCACAAACTGAGATAATCTGTAGACAGGTGCTTAGGTGGTTTTCAGTCTCTTTGTGATGAGTGAACATCTTTGGGCTGAGTCGCTGTGGTCAGGTTGTGGTCTTGAAGCAACCACAGAGGCCATGGTGCCACAGAGTATTAACTAGCTTCTTTTCATAGGCTTCCTAAAGGACATAAGTGAGATGCAAGTAGCAGTTCTTTCCTGTACTCTTCTCATGAGACTATTTGTTATTAAGTATTGTCTGTTCCAGAAGAGACAACTGTATTGGTCTTGCAATCAATAGTAATGTATTGGTAATTATCTCAATTTTTATAAAGGAAAGATGCAGACACAAAGCTGAATGTTTTCAATAACAGAAAGATTGAAATATTGGGATGCAGCTCCATTTTTGCCTTGTTCATCACTTTTTCTACTTTCAGCTTTCTGAATTATTTTATGCAAATACTGACAGTAAATGTAAGGCTATCTATACGAAATGCCATTCCCCTGCTTTTGGATGAAGATTACTTCAGGCCTAGACTTTTCTATGAAGATTCTTTTGCACAGATATCTAATGTTTTTTGAACTAAAATATTATATTTTTGGTTCCTATGATTCACAAAACTAGTCTGAGTGAATGGACCTTTCTACTCTGTAATTTAAACTGAAGGATTTTGAAGGGCAGCTGAAATTTTCCCCCTAGCTAAAAAGAACTCTCTTTTCTGAAAGCATCAGAAGAAACCTCCATAAAATATAAAATGTGATGATGCCTTTTTCTATAGAACAAGTGTAGACTCATTAATTTTTTTTCTTTCTGACTCCTTATGCTCTTACTCTACAGTCTCCTGAAAGTGGAACTCACAAGGTTGTGTGGGTTTGAAAGCAGCCAAGTAGCCCAATCCTAATTGAGACCTTTGTTAGTGGAGGATCTAGCCAAATGAACTAACAGTTTGGCATATATTAGCTGTCACTTGAAATGCCACTGATAATTTGAAAAAAAAAAACCTCAGAGCACTAATGGAAAAAGGCATAAAACATCAAAGTTGTAGCAAAACTGACAACAAAAAGAATATTCACTGTGAATTACAATCTTCTTGATTTGCTAAAGCTATTTCTGATTCTGCTTTAATAAAGATCTTGTTCTCTCATGGGAATACAGTAGATTATCTAACACACTCAATTAATGCTTTAACTTCCTTATGTAAAAGCTTATACTTGATTCCTTGGAAATCTGTGATCCCTTGCTAATGTGTTTGGGAGACTGATTGGTCAGCTCAGTGATCTGTCTATATACTATCCGGATAAGTACTTTTTTTTTTTTTTGTCAAAGACCAACTAGCCTTTCTTTCTATTCAGATCTATCACATTTTCATAGCAGGCTTTTTTAGAAAACTGTTCTCAGAACTAATAAAAACTGACTTTGAAAATGCATAAGTTACTGCTGTTTTGCAGACAGGGAAGATGAAAATATTCGGAATTGAAAAAACACCAAATAAAATATTCTGAAAAAAAAAAGGAAAAAAATGCACATATTGATCACAAATCAGACATAATTTAGTAGAGAATTCTTCAGGGTAGGGAAATATCAACTTCGTTTTTGTCCATTACTAAAAATACTTTAGTGAACCATTATACCTTTAGATTCTTGGGATGTCTACACAGGTTAAACCCCAATCATATTTCAGGCTGGATTGCAACTCAGGCCATTGGAAGTGCAAATACCATGACTCACAGCAGGACCTCAGAAAGGGAGACAGTTTGGGCTAGTCCTTAGTCCTTACTGAAGGGAGAAGAGGGGAAAGATGTCATTAAGCTGTGTGACAGTTGGTGATCTATAAAGTGAACTGTTAAGAAAAAAAAAATAGCCTGAGGCATAGACTGATGAGAAATTAACTGCTGAACTAGGAGTTAGACTGAGGCTGGCAGATGAGCAGCAAAAAGGAGAAGCTTGCAAACAAGTTCAGTCTAAAGTCTCAGATGATGGCATTGAGTTATGGATTTATGGGAAGAAGACCAGGCTTAAATACACTCCTAGGGAAGACAGGAGACTAAGTTGTCCAGATGCTAATTTGGAACAGTGCTCTCCTCAGCTACCACAAGAACTCAAACTGCAGTGCAAGTTTGGCTCCCAAGTCAGGCAATCTTGCAATGACTCAGGTGATTCCACCAGATTTGCAGAGACAAAATGAAAGAAATTAACCTACATGGCGCTTTCTTGTCTAACAACCAAGCATTGAGATACTAGCCAATTTGAATAACTCAGGTTAGGCATCCCAGAGTCGTATGTTCTCACTATATTGTAGATAGAGATGTATCTGCTGGGCACATAATGATCACCGAGGCTTTCACAATTCTGTGGCTCCTGTTGCAGCTTGCACTCTATAGTCTGCTACAAAAGGATCCATGCTTCCAGGGTGACCAAATCTAGGTCATGCCACTATTTCAAATGTTAAGACTTGAAAGCACATCCTCCGAGTCTGCCTGGGGGATGTTGTTGCCTCCTACTATGCTCTGAAATAAGTTTCTAAGAGCCTTGTGTCCCATCTGCTCATGCATGTGGACCTTCAGCAAGGCCAGCTGCCACATCAGGTGAGAAACTGTTTTTCCTTCAAACTGATGTGCAAAGCTCCAGCCTCACTTTTTAGCCTTGGGAGAATTGTCTGCTAGAAATACATTGTTTTACTGCAAAAGGTCAGTCTGTAGACACTACTCAGAATTTTACACCCTGACAGCTGTTTTGATGGTTTGTGACAGTTCTTCAATGACATATGCAGCCCTTCTTGGGTAGGCCATTTATTTGCAGTAAAACTCAATGGACCACCTCAGAATGAAGTTACATTTTACACCTGAGCTGAAATGAGTTTTAACTAGAGGGAGGCTATCCCCATCTTTCTCTCCAAACCGTTAGCTCTGACCCTTTCTCTGCACTGGTGCTGGTGCTAGTCTGACCCTGCACAGAGCTAATCCAGCTCACTGACTCAAAATAAAACTACTGACTTTTCTAGCAAACTAATTTAATGCTTATTGGGCAAAACCTAAGGGTTCAAGGGAACACAGGATGCTCCTTTTCAATAGTAATGAAAAAAAGATCAGCTCAAAGTGTAATGTCTAACTCTACCCACAGGCTAATTTACACCTGTACTTGTTTGGAACTTGCGGATCAGATAGAGGAGGCCTTGAACCAAGGCTCGTCTAGGGGGCTCTCTCCAGAGAGGCAGTCTGGTCCATGCTGCAAGGCTGCTCCCCCTAAAGAGAAAAGAAGCACCCGGAAGAAGCGGCGGGTGATCGTTGTGGGTGACTCCACGCTACAGGGCACAGAGGCACCGATATGTAGACCGGACCCCTCATCCAGAGAGGTCTGCTGCTTGCCAGGGGCCAAAATAAAGGATGTTACAGAAAGGCTCCCAAGGATTGTTCAGGAGTCGGACTATTATCCTCTAGTATTGTTTCATGTGGGCGCTAATGATGCCATGGGGAAAATGAGGGATATCAAGCAAGACTTCAGAGCCCTAGGGATGGCCATCAAAGGTACGGGTGCCCAGGTAGTGCTCTCCTCTATTCTGTCAACAAGGGGAATGGATTCAAGGAGGAGAAGGCAGATATGGCAGCTTAACAACTGGCTGCGCCACTGAGCTTGGCAACAGGGTTTTGGCTTCTATGACCATGGGACTCTGTTTGATGACCACCAGCTAGTGGGCAATGATGGGACCCATCTCAGCAAGAGGGGCACACGTCTCTTTGCCAAAAGGCTGGCCAACCTGGTTAGGAGGGCTTTAAACTAGGCAAGAAGGGGGAAGGGGAGTGGCACACTGATACGGCAAGCAGTACCGCACAGCCCAGGTCAGATGGCGTCCAGCGGGAGTATGCTAGTGGGGAAATGAGGATACGAAATGATCACAGAGGGTCCTCTCTCACCCCTCCTGGGAAACCTGTGGCCTCTGTTGCTTCCCTGAAATGCCTGTACACCAATGCGTGAAGCATGGGGAATAAGCAGGATGAACTGGAGATGTGTGTGCGGTCGCAGCATCATGATCTTATTGGTATCACAGAGACGTGGTGGGATAGCTCGCACGACTGGAGCGCTGCCATGGAAGGCTATGTGCTCTTTAGGAAGGACAGGCTGGGAGGGCGAGGTGGTGGAGTTGCTCTTTATGTGAGAGAGCAACTGGAATGCATGGAGCTCAACCTGGGAGTGGAGGATGAGCGAGTTGAGAGCTTGTGGGTAAGGATTAGAGGGCAGGCTAACGTGGGAGACACTGTGGTGGGTGTCTGCTACAGGCCACCTGACCAAGACAAGGAGGTTGATGAGGCCTTCTATAGGCAGCTGGATGTTGCCTCACGGTCACAGGCCCTGGTTCTCATGGGGGACTTCAACTACCCCGACATCACCTGAAAGGACAACACAGCCAGGCACAAGCAGTCCTGGAGGTTCCTGCAGAGCGTCAACGATAACTTTTTGACGCAGGTTGTGGAGGAGCCGACGAGGAGAGGTGGGCTACTGGACCTCGTGCTATCAAATAGGGAGGGCCTAGTAGGAGATGTTAAGGTGGGGGTAGCCTCGGCTGCAGTGACCATGAGTTGGTGGAGTTCAGGATCCAACGAGGAGGAGGCAGGGCTGTAAGTAGCCTTGCGACGATGGACTTCAGGAGGGCCAACTTTAGCCTCTTCAGGGACCTCCTCGGTAGAATCCCATGGGCTAGAGCTCTAAAAGGCAGGGGGGCCCAAGAGAGCTGGTTAGTTTTCAAGCAGCACTTCCTCCACGCCCAGCAGCAGTGCATCCCTGTGTGTAGGAAGGCAGGCAGAGAGGGGAGGAGACCTGCGTGGATGAGCCGGGAGCTTGTGGCAATGCTCAAGCAGAAGGCAGCGATATACAGAATGTGGAAAAAAGGACAGGCCCCCTGGGAGAAATACGGGAACGTAGTCAGGGAATGCAGAGATGCAACAAGGAAAGCTAAGGCACGGTTGGAACGCAATCTGGTAAGGGACGTTAAAAATAACAAGAAAAATTTCTTCAAATACATTAACAGCAAAAGGAAAATCAGGGAAAACGTGGGTCCGCTGGCGGACGGGATGGGCACCCTGGTTACAAATAACACAGAAAAAGCAGAGTTGCTCAATGCCTTCTTTGCTTCGGTGTTTACCAAGGGCAGCCCATTAGAGCCCCAGGCCCTAGGGACAAGAGAAGAAGCCGGTGGAGAGGAAGACCTGCCCTGGGTAGAGGAAGATTGGGTCAGAGAGCACCTAAGGAATCTCCATACCCACAAATCCATGGGCCCTGATGGGATGCACCCCAGAGTGCTGCGTGAGCTGGCAGAGGTCATATCTAAGCCGCTCTCCATCATCTTTGAAAGATTCTGGAGAACGGGGGAGGTGCCAGAAGACTGGAAGAAAGCCAATGTCACGCCAGTCTTCAAAAAAGGCAAGAAGGAGGACCCATGCAACTACAGGCCAGGGAGCCTCACCTCCGTCCGCGGAAAAGTGATGGAACGGCTCATACTGGCCATTGTCTCCAGGCACATGGAGGACAAGAAGGTGCTCAAGAGTAGTCAGCATGGATTCACCAAGAGGAAATCTTGCCTGACTAACCTGATAGCCTTCTATGATGGAATGACCGGCTGGATAGACGAGGGGAGAGCGGTGGATGTCGTCTATCTTAACTTCACCAAGGCTTTTGACACCGTCCCTCACTATATCCTCCTGGGCAAGCTCCGGAAGTGTGGGATAGATGAGTTGATAGTGAGGTGGATTAGGAACTGGCTGGATGGCAGGGCCCAGAGAGTGGTGATCAGCGGGGCAGAGTCTAGTTGGAGGTCTGTAGCTAGCGGGGTCCCCCAGGGGTCAGTCCTTGGTCCAGTCCTGTTCAATTTATTCATCAATGACCTGGATGAAGGCACAGAGTGTTCCCTCAGCAAGTTCGCTGATGACACGAAACTGGGAGGAGTAGCCGATACCCCAGAGGGCTGCGCTGCCATTCAGAGGGACCTGGACAGATTGGACATCTGGGTGGTGAAAAACCTCATGAAATTCAACAAGGCCATGTGCAGGGTCCTGCACCCAGGGAGGAATAACCCCATACACCAGTACAGGCTGGGGACTGTATTGGAGAGCAGCTCTGTGGAGAAAGACCTGGGTGTCATGGTGGATGATAAGTTGACCATGAGGCAGCAGTGTGCTCTTGTGGCCAAGAAGGCCAATGGGATCCTGGGGCACATTAAGAAGAGCGTCTCCAGCAGGTCCAGGGAGGTGATCCTGCCCCTCTACTCAGCCCTAGTGAGGCCGCATCTAGAGTATTGTGTCCAGTTCTGGGCTCCACAGTATAAGAGGGATGTGGAGCAGCTGGAGAGAGTCCAGCGCAAGGCCACAAGGATGATCAGGGGCCTGGAAGATCTGCCCTATGAGGAGAGGCTGAGGGAGCTGGGCCTGTTCAGCCTGGAGAAGAGAAGGCTGAGAGGGGATCTCATCAGTGTATATAAGTACCTCAAGGGAGGGAGTGCAGAGGATGGTGCTGGTCTCTTTTCAGTGGTGGCCACTGATAGGACTAGAGGAAATGGCTGGAAACTGAAGCACCAAAAGTTCCACAGGAACTTAAGGAAAAATTTCTTCACAGTGAGGGTGACAGAGCACTGGAACAGGCTGCCCAGAGAGGTTGTGGAGTCTCCTTCTCTGGAGATCTTCAAAACCCGCTTGGATGCAGTCCTGTGCCACGTGTTCTAGGTGACCCTGCGTGTGCACGGGGGTTGGACTAGATGATCTCTAGAGGTCCTTTCCAACCCTAAGCATTCTATGATTCCATGATTCTTATTATAAAATTACATGCTCAGTTTCGTACAGATCCTTCCTACCTTGCCATAGCTTCTTCATTAAGAAATCTGGTCTCTGAGCATGAATGAGAAGTCTGTTTCTCATGGTAAATATTTCTATCCTGTACTAGTGAAGGAAAAAAAAAGAAAAAAAAAAAGAAAGGAAAAACAGAATAATGCATTACACTTACATGAGGATAATAAACTATTTTCCTAGTCATTGATACCTAAAGAAGATGTCCAAAGATCCTGAACTGTGGGCTTAAGAGACTTAGAGCCTTCTAAGGTAAATTTTCAATAGCTCTCCATGCAGCAACAAAATTTGGGAAGCCAAAGGAACACCTGTGTGTTCCTTTAAATGAAAGAAGCAGAATGACCAGGTAATAATCGACCTGGCATCCTCAGTAATCCTAGACAAAATAATGTCGTTTTGTGAATTTAAACAGCCCTGCTATCTGTGATTCAATCAAAGAGCAGTTAAAGGGTAGGAATGTAATGAAAGCAAGTCCACATGGCTTTATGGAAACCAGTCTTGACAAGCAGGCCTGACTTCACTTTTTGATGAGATTACAGGTTTGTTTCATCAAGGTAACCACATAGATGAGATATATGTGGACTTTCCTAATGAATTTGATTTAGTACTGCTTGACGTTTTGATTAAAACATCAGCATTATATAGCCTTAATAAAACACATTAAATAGATTAAGATCTGGCTAATTGATAGAGTACAGCAAGCTGTTAGAATCAGATACTGAACACTGAACGGAGGGTATTTCTAGTGGGATTCTGCTGACAGAAACACTCCGCTTGTTGCCATTTGATGTTCTCCGCTAGCGTCTGGCATTACCCAGAAACACAGAAGTCTAATGAGGAATGGGCAGTTACGGAAAGTCACAGGTTTGCCTACACTGGAATAAATGGATTTCTTATATTTGCTTCTATCTTTTTTTCTCAGTTCTGCAGAATAGCAGTGCTTCTCTTGCAGGGTGCAGCTGTGAGGCTGTGGTCTAGTCAACTGCTGCTGGGAAAACAATGATTTCTCTGCAGGGTCATTGATTTTAACCACTAATTTGTGATTACTAAAATGAGCAGTACCAAACAAAAAAAAAAAGGGCAAACTGTGAAACAAGAACCACATATGAATGATGTACACGTCATTATTTTAACTACCAACAATATAAACCTAAGACTGAAATATGTTTGCAGCTTACCAGTCAGGAAATTCCTGCCCATTGGCTGAAGTACGATTTGCTATCAAAAATAAACCCTGAAAAAAAAAAGCCATAGTAGTAAGCCAAAATATCCAAAAGAGAGCTTCGAAGAAAAGATTAATGATCGCTCCTTTCCAAAGTATACATGATCTCTACTCCTATCACCTTCTGACCAGCTGATCTACACACATCATTCTCTGATTTGCAGTTTTCTTAATCAGCTCTTGGATCAGACCACGATTAGGTAATGCTTAATTAACATTAGTCTCTTTTGCTAGGATTGACTCTGACCAATCTCATTAATGTTATTGCATGCAGTCACAGACTTACTTAAGCAGAAATCAAAATGAGATTTTACACTGATTTTAATATAGACTACGAAAGAAGCACTATTCCTCAGCAAAACCTTGCTTGACAAACTGCTGTCCCTTTACCACTTGCTTTCTCTTTGACCTTGCAGAACAAGACAACGAATACATGTAAAAAATATTTTACAGAAGAAAACACTGAGGAATAATGTACAGATTCAAATACAAATATCCCACAATGCATGAAAACGTCTTCTTTCATTTGTTATATGTCAGTGTAACAACTATGTAAATGCTCATTTCCATCATTTTACAGATATCTTATTAAAACTCTTAGTGTCAACACTGTCCAGTCTCAAAAGTGTCCTACACAGCATCCTCAGGATCATCTAAACACAGTGTAAAACAACAACTGAATGTCTCACCAGACTATTGCTTTTTATTTACCTAAGAAAAAGCAAATGCGTTTTCTATGACAAAAACAAATCACTTTTTTTTTTCTCTCTTTCCTTTTTCTTATACCAAAACTCCTCACCAGCTAGATCATTCAGTTCAGATTCCTTTCTGTGTACATCATCGTGATCACTGCAAGTTCTCCAATGTTCACCACTGTCCTGTCTCACTCTGAACTACCCTCCAGTTCTCAGCTGAATTGCTCTGCCTCTGCTTCTGGATTTGCTTAGTACAAAATTTGCAGTATTTTCAGGCCTACCTGCCTTTCATATGTCAGTAATGAACTCAAGTATTTTTTCCACTGATGTTTCTAAACAGGATCGCTTAATGTTTTGCTGCTAATGTATCCATTCTTTTTTCTCTTTTCTGCAACAGTTTTTCTAGCTGTTTTCTAGCAATTCGTATTGTGAGGCTCCTCACCTTTTGGGTTCCCTGAAGTAATATGTATTCATAAACAGCATTCTTTTAATACAGATTCTCTAAAAGACAATGTTGTTGATATTTCAGAAATATATGTATTTTATTTCCACAGGCATTTTTCATTCTTTTAATTTCAGCCCTTGCCTTCTTCACTTAAATTTAATCATCGTATCTTTGTTTTCCTTTATCAGCTTTTTCTATCCTCCCCTGAGCCTCAGTCCATTCTCTTTTTCACATGTCTGGACGTGACAGTTTCTACATGATAGTTTTTTTTCATTTTGAACTTATATTTCTCTTTCATAGGTCCAATTCATTTTGTCAATTCATTTTGTTATCTTTCTTTTGGTTTTTGGTTGTTTGGATTTTTTTTGCCTCCATCTCCTGTGGTGAAAAGGACATCAGCAGGACATGGCATTCTTCAAACAGCCTCAGCTGAGTTTGGCTTTTCCTTATCTTCCAAAACCTTGCACTTCTGTCTTCACAGATCTGTTTACTCGGTGCCATCCCCATTTTCATTTATGCCTCCTGGCCACAGTCCTTATATATTTTATTTGCCACACAAAGGTCTGTTTAGGCTGGAGAAGCTTATCCTTTCCAGTCTCATCAGTCATGGGTCCTTTATACTTCATGATGATGTAAGTGAAGCTATAGTTACTCTTTCAGCTTCACTCGCGTCTTTTTATTGCTCAAATAGAAATAATGAAGTCCTTTTACAGTATGTAGGTGTGATCCAAAGTAAGAACAAAATTGTACGGGGCTCTCTGCACAAGAAGCTGAAAAAACATGGATTACCTTGTTTTACCAAAATGTAGGGTTTACAAAAAATATATTCAGCATTAGAATGAGTCTTGTAGTTGTATGTACTAAGTGCTCTGGAAGAATCCACAGATGAGGGTGAGCATTTGAATCAGGTAGGGGTTTTATTATACATGAAGAGATGCCACCTATTTAGTACTAAGCGAAATATGTTTGTTGTTTACACAGTTCCAGTCAGTTCTAAGCTTCCATCTACCTTGACAGTTCTGTGTTGTGACTTATTTTTTAATAGATATCTCATTTGCTTCTGACCTAAATAACCTTCTCATAGGGTCTTATGTGCAGCACAATTTTTCTCTTGTGACATTTTACACTTAGTGTCCTGCGAGAGCATCCCTAACTATCCTCAATCTCCATAATCCCCATAAATATCCTGGCAAGCACCTGGCAAGGTAACTGGGGGCTATTATTTACCACAGTGTTCTTCTCAGGATGAGCAAAAGGATTTGTACTGCAAGGACCAGGTAGTATTGGCAAATAGCTTGGAGGCCAGATGCAGCTGACTGCTTGGTGCCTGGATTCACTCCAGTAGAAAATGCCTCTCCCACCCCACCCAAATATGAAGGGGCCCCATTAACTGTTGGAAATGGTAGAAACGGCTGTTTCCTGAGACATTTTGGGCTTGCCGGGTCTGCCATGTAATGGAGGGGATTAAACAGCAACAACAAAACCAACCCTGCGAGGCGCGCAGGGACACTGAGGCACGGGCCACCCCAGTCCGCGGCGCTCGGCCCCGCCGCGCGGACACCTCCGCATTGGGGCGTGGCCAACGGCCGGGGCGGCACCGCCCCCAGCCCCTGCACGTGCCCCACGACGAGCGCAGCCCCGCCCCTCCCGCCCCCGACAGGCCCTGCTGGGGAGGAGGGCACTACCGCACGGCTTCGCGGCCAATTGGGCCCCGCGGCGTCTCCGATTGGAGAAGGCACATGCCTATCTTTGCCGCGAGCCAATCATACGACGGGCAACCGGCGCTGCGAGCTCGGCGGCTGCCAGTCGTGCGGCTCTCCCCCAGTAAGTCCCGCCCGCGGCGCCGTGCGAGGCTCTGCCTATTGGCAGCCTCGAGCCGCGCTGCCGCGGAGCCAACGGGAGCAGCCCCCGCCTCCCTCCCCGCCTCCCTCCCCGCCTCGCCCATTCCTGTCACGCAACTGCCCCGCCGGCAGCCAATCCGCGCCTTTCGCCGCTGTCAATCATCGGCGAGCGGCGCGGGGGAGGTGGGCGGGGGCGGAGCCGCCGCTCAGCACCGCGGAGAGCGGCTGCCGGTCGGGCGCGCGGGAGCCACCGCCGCCGCCGTTGGGAGCGGTTGCCCCGGCGCGAGCGGCCGCGCCGCTTGCCCCGGTTCGGCCCCGGCGCCGAGGGGCGGCCGTCCGGTGGTCGCGGCGGGCAGGAGGGCGCCCAGGGGACGGGGCGCCGCGGGCGCGGGGCGGCGGGCACGGCGGGCACGGCGCAGGCGGCAGCTCGGGGCTCGCGGGGCGGCCGAGGGGGCCCAGGCTTCGCCGCCGGCCGGGGGAGAGGAGGAGCGAGGGCGGCCGCCGCCGCCAGCGCTCGCCGCGAGGCACCGGTAAATAAGTCGGCGAGAGTGGCGGCAGCCGCCGCTGGAGGAGAGAGACGGCGAGGAAAGCGCTAAACCCCAAAGCCCAGCGGGCAAAAATACCTGTTCCCGGCAGGGCTCGGGGAGGGAGACGAGACTTAGCGGGGCTGGATGCTGGCGGCTTTGCTGAAATGTTCGGGCACCGAGGGTAAATCCTATCCAAAAAAAAAAAAAAAAAAAAAAAAGATAGAGAGATGGACACTACTCTTTTGGATGCCAGCCTGATTTTTTTTGTTGTTGTTTACCTTTTTAGCCCATGCTAAATGTGGATTTTGTGAGCGAGCTCAGATGGCAGGTGCTCCATTGTCCCTTGCTTGAACGTAAACCTTAGTTTTGCTGCTTGTGGATTTTTGTTTCTTTAAAGGACCTTTCTGGGTAGCTTTTGCCTCTCACAAAATGAAGCCTTTGTGTTTTTTGGTCAGTTATAACCAATATTGACCTTCTGTTCGGTAGAAGGGACTAAAGTGCTGCCTCACTCAGAGGACCGTTAGAGACTTTATCTTTTGCTACATGTAGCTGACTGTTCAACATATCCTTTTCCCCCTCCCCCTCGAAATCCCCCTAAAGATTTTTCCACAATGAAGAAATTCAATTTTCGCAAAGTTCTGGATGGTTTAACTGCCTCATCCCCCGGTGGAAGTGGTGGCGGTGGCGGTGGTAGTGGGGCTGGTGGCGGCTCCATGCACCCGGGAACAACTGCAGGAGCTGCGGGGACTCCCCGAGATGAGATCCAGGAGACTTTAACTTCAGATTATTTTCAAATTTGCAAGGTAAGGACTATCATATCTTTTTTCTTTTTGATAGGGAAATAACAAAACCTGCATTTGGAGGGGTGGTAATATGATACCAATACATCTTTTACTTAAGAACTGCAGTGGTTGTATAAGGACTTTGGCATGAAAGGATGGAAATCTCGTTGATGTTTTTTCTTTCTGCTGCAGAATTGGGAAAGTCACTAAATTCATAAAGATCTTATTTCAGCATTGAGGGTCCAATCCAGAGTTCATTCACAGCCCGAAAACTAGAAACAAGATCATAGGCAGAAAAGCAAATCATTAGGTGCTAGGATAAATAACATTTACAAGCCATTACAAATTTTCAAATGTATACATCTGCTCTCCCTCCTTTCTGCTCCTATCCTTTCTTCCTTTTCTTACCACTGTTTTAAGGCAAAAGCATAAACTAGAGCTAAGAGAGTTTTTGCAGGACATATTTTTTCATTTATTATTTGTGAGGGATTGGGTGTAGCTTCAGTTATTTTATTTTTAGTATTTGCCTTGAAAGTTATCACTAGATAAAAATAAATTTAGGAGGAGAGCATAAATATCAAGAGTTTCCAAATTGTTTGGAACTGGTTTTGTGTATTGGTCAGGTCCTTCAAGTAGAAGGCATAAGATAACCTATGTTCACTACATTTTATGCCTGTTTTCTGCAATGGAGCTTACACTGATGTCCTTAAATACAAGAGTGAAATCAGTACAAACTACTTGGCACTTCTGACCAACCCTAGAAGAGTAAGCTACACTTCTGTAATGAACAACACAACAGAAAAGCGAGATTATATTATGATCTTCTGATCCTCTGCTGTTATCTTTAACTTTGACATTAATTCTGTAGGCTTTGCTATAATATTGCCAGTGTAAGGACACCCCTTGATTTGAGATTTCAGCTATGGTCAACTTCAGCACAGTGTAACTTCTTTATGTGTTGTGGGGGGATGGAAGAACGATAAACAAGCAAGACAACCCTATGAAACCCTATGTAGGTCTGGTTGCCAGTGAAAAGTACAGCTTTCAGAAGCTCAGATACCAGGGCTCACATTCTATCCTGCTCTCAGATTCAGCTCATGTCAAAACTCATATCAGCTTCGAGGCTGGAAGGATGAGCCACCATGACTTAAAGAGCTTTGGAACAGGGTCTGTAAAGATTCTAACTGGAGGGAGTTTTACAGTCTTTTGCCATCCATGAAAGCAGGTTCAGGCTTTTTGAGTTAAAATCACCTCTCTGTGTACATTGTATCTTACCAAATGCCAGATACTTCTTGATTTTCAGTAGAAAGATAATGCAAATAATCAAGATGCACTGAAATATCCCTTGAGGATCTGATACTCTGAGAATTCTGTGTAAGACTAAAACTGACCACAGTTCCCTATGTTTAAATCATTTAATAATGGCTGCGATCTGTATTTTATATAGTATATTTTTGTTTTGTGTGTGTATTTGAAAAACTAGGCAAAAGAAGATGAATTGTAAAGAAAAAAAAATCTTAGCTCTGTATTTCCCTTCTTTGGCTTGATATTACCTAAAGGCAGTTTTGTGTTATGTTCTGATAGATCTGCATGGGAATATGAGTGTGCTGGGAATACATCATCTTGAGAAGATTTCAGTAAGCAATAATTGCCTCCCTTTTTAAATTAGAGGACTTAACTCTCAGGTTAAAATGTTCTCAACAAAGTAAATATTTGTGTGGAAGGGCTTTGTGTTGCAGCAGCACTTGCTTATGAATGCCTGGTACTGCAGAAGTCAACTGTGTAGTGTACAAAACATCGGCTTCCTTTTTGCAAAGTACAAAAGTATGCTAAAGGCAAACTTCCCCAAACACTTGGTGATTATGTGCACAAAATACTGCAATGCTTACTCAACAAGCTCGCCTATTCAGTTGTGTTGCAGTTTAGTACCACTACAAACTTGTTAAATGAGCAAAAACCCCTGGGCCCCAGTCCTGCATTATGCAGTGTGCAAGTGGACCCCAGCAGCGGGGCTCTACGCAGCCGCAGCTCTCGTGCTGCATGCTACGGGCTGAAGCACCTGAGCCATAATCTGTACCTCAGCCAATCTGTGTTCAATTAAAAGTAAAGCAAGACACAACTAATCAAAGCTTTGCCTTTCTCACGCTTTTGTTGTGTAGAACTGACATTTCCACTGACGATTTTCATGTCAAGTTACATAAGTTATGTAGGCTGTGTGTTTAAGGACCCATGCTCTCTGGTCCTGCTGCACACAGAACTGATTAAAGCCAATAGCAGATTTAGGTTGTTATGATCTGCATGATCAAGGCAGATGGATCCATGGTCTAAGTAATATCCTAAAACAGTTTCCCTTTCGTTGCTGATTGTTAAATCTTCATTTAGATGTGAAACATAAAAGCTGACTCATACTTAAGAATTAAAGGGCCTTACCCTGCAATCGTTACTTAAATAAATTGCCCTTTTGGAGTTTGTGGGAGGTCTTCCAGACTAAAAATACAGATTTGATGCTCTGTCAGAACACTGATTTTATTAGTAACCCACCTGAAAGCTGCTTCTCCCTTTTGTGAGATTTTCAGGATTCTTATTACTACAGTGTCTTTTTGAGATGCAGATGAAACTTGATAGAAGTGAATTTCAATATTTTATTTTATGCTGAAGATGACTTTAATGATTTAAAGAATAGAAATGAAATGTTCCTGAATGTACAAAATAGCTGCAGCCTCTTCTTAAGCATGATAATTTTTATCTATGTAGCTCTACTAATGAACCAGTGGCACCCTTTTAAGATTATTAATGTAGTGATGTGAAATCGTCAGCTGTATTTTAGGACCACAGCAAGCTAAGGTATAAATATGCTATATTTAGGGCTGCCCTTGGGACTTGGATGTCCACATGCAAATCATAAAGATATTGATTATAGTTCACATTAGCTGAATTAAATGTGTGAGATAGTAATGTTATGCCAAAAATATATATGATCCAGTAGAACACTTTAGTAAAGTTTTTATTATTTTTAGTGAGGACAGGGCTAGTTTCCTAGTTAATCCTCCTTTATATTTTCTTCTCATATATTTGATGAAGATTTTTTTAGACTAGCCTGTGTTTGTCTATAGTATGTAAAAATTACCATATAGCAATGTGAAGAAATCTCATATGAATATAGGATGTGTGAAGATCACAGCTAGGATGTTGCAAATCATATGAGTAGGACTTTGAGCAGTAAGAACATAAATGGAACTAGGAATTCCATTACTTTTGCAGAAGGTCAGTTGTTAGGGGATGACGCACTTTGGAGAAGACTGAAAGAGAATGAAGATGCACATTTTTTGAATATATAGTGCATATTCTTTATGAAAGTAACTCTCCCAAAAAGAACTACATGAGCCTGTCTTGAAGAAGGATCATGGGGTTGAATGAGCATGATGTTAACAACCGTGCAAAAAAAAAAATGGAAATCAAGACCTCAGTGAAGAACATAGTAACAGTCCTACTTGAACAGGTCTGTATTAATCCAGTCCAGTATGCATTCGGTAGCTATAGGCAGCAGCCACATACCCACATTCAGGAACCACATTCAAGAGCCCCAGAGAAATCTTCTTCTAACAAATTATTCCTGAAACTGATGGTTTTGTGACTACCTTTAAACCCTGAAGCATGAGATTTGTTGTCTCTCCAAAGCTGGTCCAAGCTGTTATCACTGAGTAGCTTTGCATCATGTAATAGTCATCTCATAATGAACATCTCTTTGAATTTTGCTGTATTACACATACGGGTAGTGTAGTCATAGTTTCAGTATGCACATTACCGGGGCCTTATAGAAAAAAAGACACAGAGGCCGGAACAGGATAAGGATTTTGTTGGACTTGCTATGGAAGCCCACAGTTTGATTATCAAGATGCCTTCCTAATCCTACTTCTCTTTGACAAAAGCAGGCCCTCAAGACACATGCAGTCAGTAGCCATATTGCAAAGACAACTTTCTTTTTTTTTTGTTTTTATATGAGCATTTCTTTCCTCTGGAATCATTGGAATCAGAGGGTGTACTGTTACATTTTTTGGCCAAACTGTTTCACAGAGTAAAGTTACCTAAGAATAGTCTGATATAGGCATTTCAAAGCTTATGATGCCAATTTAGATGCAGATAAATTTTAAAGACCTCTTAGGTATTTTTATCATATAGGTGTCCCAATAGGATGGAGTAAGATTGTGATAGTGCTGTAAAGGCTGTATTTACATACCTCAGCTATCCATTTTTCCTATAAACTGGCCTTAGATTTTAACTTTCAGGGTTTATATATGGTGATACTTTATTTAGTGAAGCTATGAAGAGGAACATTCAGTCCCTCTGAAAGCAGTTGAGCAGATAATTTTAAGTGTGGATACAACATGAAGCTTCAAAGATAATAGAAGATGATTTTTGAAAGGAGAGTTTAACAACAATTGTTTAGTAGCACATTGTTCTATTTTTGGCTATAAAGAATTATTTTTGACCTTAAAAAATTATTTGGTATAATCTGTGCACAGTGTTTTATCTAGGTTTAACTGTTTGGTTAATCTGTGCTGTTTCTGTGTTGTAAGATCATTCAGGGCCAAAATAAAGAAAATCTGTATGAAGTGCTATATTTCAGAGAAGATCAATTTTAAAATTAATATTAATCTGTACTTATAACTCTCAGAGTTCATTCTGTACTCAATTACTGAATAAGATACAGTGTTGGGAAAGATTTCTCATGTGTGACAGAATTTGAATCTAATTTTTGGTGCAAAACCAAATTCTGTTTAAAAGTACAGAGAGAAATGACACTTCTGTAATTACATGAAGGTAATTTTATGGGATATGTGTTGAATTAATGTATTTTTCTTTTTTAAAAAGTTTGTTATTCTAAATAAGGCTGATCTGTTGTAAGGAGTATAGCATGGTGAAAGCTTCTTTTTAAAGAAATTTGAAGATAATAAGCTACCTATGGTGGTATAGAGGCAGACACTGTTTTGTCTCTTTTGCAAATAAAATGCCAACATTTTCACATTAAAATATCTGTTTTGTTAACCAAATATTAATCCTAAATGCATTAACAAAGAGCCATCAAGGCCAATGCATGCAGTTACAGTCTCAAAACCATTTTAAGAGGAACGTTAGGCTGCAGAATTAAGCACTGCAAAATTTGAATTTCTTACAGTTCGTTTGCTTGTAAGTGCAGCTTTTAATTACGTATTTCTTTTATATGTCTTATTTAGTAGAATGAATGTTTTTGCTGAATTGAAAACTCTTCAGTATTTCTTTGCATGCTTAGCATTCATAACATACCCTTATACCAAGTTCCTCTTGGGCTTTCTCAGCAGAAGTACTCATCACTGTAGTTTTGAAAGCTTTATAAACGTTAATGAATTGATTTTCACAATATTTCTGTGAGATGGAGGTATGATTATTCCCAAAGTAGAGATGAGGAAGTGAGGCACAGAAAATGCAAAATGCTAGATTGTGAAATATCAACTATTTATGAGTGTCCTGCTTGACCTGCTATGGATCTGATTTTTTTAATATACTTAGTAATTTTATATTATGTCTCCCACGTTCTATTGTTTTCACATTCTGTAGCAAATATTCTGCATATCTACAGAATAGTTTTTAGGCTGGCTATTCACATTATCAGTTTAGGTGTCCACCCTTGGTAGTCCGAGTGGCTCTGAATTTCTTTCCCCTGTTGGACCCAAGATGGAAATGTAGTTTCAGGCTGGACCTGTGGATTGGACACACGATGAAGGACACAGGATTAGCTGCCAGCCAAGAGACGCTTGCTCTGCAGACCTTGGCTGTATCGTATATAAACCCAAGTGTAAGAGCACTGATAGAATTTGCTTTCTGTGATCCTCTAGCTCAGTTATACTTTGCTCCTTCTAATTTTGTATCAACTAGACAACTTGGACAGAAATGCCTTTCCTATTGCATACCTTGGGTATATCCATAGGACAGACCACACTGTGCAATGCTTGGTGTGAGGCAAAAGTTCTAATGGCAGAAACAGAAACTCAGTGTTTTTAGCAATATTCTTTTAATGTAATTTTGTGTGACATTTCAATGTCTTTTTTTTTTTTTTTCAATCTAATGATTCCTCAATCTCAGTTACATGGAGTCCTTGGATAAAGAATTGGAGCCTAGAATATAATATTTCCTCATGAGAAACTGAGTCTCCCCTTACTAGGAGTGCACCAAAACATAGCTAACCTTAGAGGTATTTAGGGGTCCCTTTTTTTTCCACAGGATTATAATAGGATGACTTTATACTCTGCTTTTCCTGAGTTGATGATGGAATTAGGAAATCCTGGGTTGTCCTGGAAACGGTGAAGAAGAAAAAGAAACAACAACATGGACTGTAAAGAGGAAGAGTGTATTTCTTAGTACATGAGGAGTGTACCAAGTGCCTTCTCGCTTGTACAGAACAGGCCTCCAGCAATCTGGTGTGGTGATGTAGTCTCTCACCCTCTGAGACCTGTAATGAATTTATACCTGGGATTTAGAGCCTTTCTCATAAAGTTGATTCCCATCCCCAAATCTTGTATTTTTGCCTCTCCTTTCTTTTTGAGTGCCATAATTTTTATCCTTTTACCTGTTATCCCCAGCTACTGGGAACTGGACACACTGTTTCTATACGTTGTACCTTACCTGTGGGTCCCCAGTTGGCCAATGAGAAAGTTTCTTACTATTGTAGTGTGAAAAGTGATCTTTGAATCGCTTCCATGAGGATGGAGGAGATTCAACCTGGATTGCCTATATCTCAGGGACGTTTTTAATCATAGAGATGTTGTACAAAACATTGGCTACATAAGCAACCCTTCTTCCTCTGCTTATGTGTTAAGGAAAAAGGCCCGTATTTCAGTTTTGAAATAAATGGCTGAGGTGTTTGCTGTTAGAGCTTCATGGATAAAAATATGAAGTGGTGGGAGATTTTTTTTTTCTCAGTAGAAATGCATATACTGCCTAAAATAAACAGCTGTGTTCAAGGAAGATGGACTAAAACTATGACAGACCCCGTTCCTTTTGGTTAGTTTAGATAACTTTCCATTTATATCTGATTCATATTCTGAGGCATATGATGCTTGTTCCTAAATCCCTTTTTGGGCTCTGTGTGAAAATACAGTGGAAAGTTAATATCTTCATTTTTATAAAGAGAGAATAGAAAGCAGGAGAGAGGCAAAGTAATACACACTAAGTTATGTAAATGTGCTGGTTTACTCGCTGTGCTGAGGAACTGCTTATAGAAGCAGCTTCTATGGACTGGTTAATTTTGGCACAATGTATGTTAGAATCCTGGTGGGAGGCAGTTAGCAGGCCGTGTGATTAGCAGTACGAGTAATGTGCATCAGGGGAGGGGAGGGAAGAGAAAGCAATATTGTTAGGTACAGATGGCTGGTAAATATGCTCCCATGTAATAAGATGTTATCTTGGTACAGTGCTATGTCCATTCCTAATAGTGTACTAGCAAAGACTGTGAATAGTGAAAAATAGCAGAGACAATCTGTCGCCTGTAGCTAGGGTCAAAGTCTGTTGCGATACACTCTTAGAGTTCTGCTGAAGTTGTGCAAGGTGCTGAAAAAAAAATTGATCCCTAATGTTTATCAGTTTGAGTCAGTGAATGCAAGTACTGATAAGTACCCCATTGAATTCAGCAGAGCACCTTTTAGCAGAACAATAAGCAGCATCTGCTTATATTGTATTATATCCTCCATTACATTTGAACACACTACAAAATGCAGGTTGGATGGATTTTCTTGTTTGTGTTCTTCACCATGGTTCCTGTGAAAAAATCACTGTATTATCCATTGGATATGACAAAAATTCCTACTAAATAAATTATGAATGCAGACTTCTGCTTCATTCATCCCATTCCATTTTCTTGCCCTTTAAGAATGGAATTTTATGCTCAGCTACATCTGTCTACAGTGAGGTTTTTTACATGCATTGTTTCTTCCTAAATATATTTTAAAATATATCTTAAATGAGGCAGCAGGGGAAAACAAATATGTGATTATATAAATAGGGAGGTGATTCTATGTGATTCTTCTAATCTTTGGATAATGTGTCCTCATTTGTGTATAAACTATGCCCTTATAGGTATTTAGAGAGGAACAGTAATGTGCAGGATCGGCTGGATTTCACTGCTGTTAGAGGGTGAAAAGCTGCCACATTCAAAATATGTTTTCACCCTATGTGAGATGAGACACTGTATCCAGTTAATCTCCAGATTAAATTCTATATTCAATATCAGGAAAAAAAATGTATCAAATTGTATACAATATGCATACAGCAAAAAGTTGGGAAGATTAATTGTAAATTAATAATAAATTATAGATTTTGTTGTATATGATGAGTTAGCAATAAATTCTGCTAATAGTATTCGTGTTCTGGGATCTGTACTGATAATACAAGAAGAGCAGATTATGATGGAAAATAAAAGATATTTACAGGAATCCCGATGGTTCTAAATATACATAAATATATATATCTAATTATACTAAAAAGGCAGACTGTTTCTGTGTAAAATAGAGATGTAACATTGTTTTTATTCAGCTATTGAAGAATAAGCTTCAAGAGCTTTTTCACAGCAGTAAAATCATGGGATTTTTTTTTGTAGAATTTTTTAATTGCTCAATGTGAGTGAATTTATAATTAAAAGATTCTGAAAGCATGAAGCAGAATACTGACTTCATGACAGTAACAGCATCTGGATATAACCAACCTGAAGTGTTGAATTTCCAGAAAATCTGAAAGTGGAAAGACATGGATTATTATTTTGAAATATTGCCATGTCATTCTGGTGTAACTTTGATAAAAACAGATGTTTTGAAACTTCCCATTAACGCTCTGAAATCATGTTATTTTCTGCATCCACAACCAGAATGAAGACAAAAATATTTTCATTTCAGAGCTGTCAGATATATTGAATGTTTTTGCCTTTCCTGTAAATATCCACAAAACAGATCTCTGCTGTATTGATGATATTCTGAACAGACTGTAATTTTGACTTTTATTGTAGTATGGTTAAGCACTGCGACAAAAACAACAACAAAAAAGATCCAACTACTATTTGAATTACTTTGATGTGAAACCTATAATAAGCCTCCATTTGGGTAGAAGTCTCCTTTAGAGAAATAGACGAAATTTAGGTTCACTAAAGTCAATGACATTTTTCCTTTTTACACCAAAGCTAAAATTGTGGGTATTTTTATAAGGACTTGATGCACCTTTTCTTCTTACCAGTTTTATTGTTTCACTGCCAAGAGTGGAAAGCCTCTTACAGCACATTTACTGAACAAGGGATGCAATCCTTCCTTGCATTCTCCATTCCTGTCTTTTCGTGTATTTCTCTTTTTTTTTTAAAAAAAAGCTCTTTTGGGGAAGAGAGGGAGGGAAGAGGTGAAATCACTCTACCCATGGTGAAGAGCTAAGAATTCTCCAAATTGCTGTTACCTGCTTTGGGATCATTATATTTTTGAATTACCATATTTATGCTGTAACTCAGCGCTGTGGTAGATTTGGCAAGTGGAAGTAGCTGTCAGGAGTTTGGCCACAGCAATAACAATTTAAGTTGATCAAACTAGATTAAAATCTAGTAAGGGATAAGGCAGTCAATCAATATAGTTTTCTCTATTTGTGTTTTTTTTTTTTTTGTATCTTAATTCTGCTCATTTTGTATTTTTGACAAACTCAGTATCAGAGAACAATCTAGGGAAAAATGCTTTCTGGAACTCATAAGCCTTATTGTCGCCTATGTTTCACTTGATCTTTTTTATCTATATAAATCAGATATGGTATATGACCATTCTCATTTAATAATGCCTAACATCCAATTTACAGAAGTGGAAAATCAGATATCTGAAGTTTCTGCAGGGATTTTTTTCATGAAGAGAAGAATTCTAGTGAGGATCACAAGATTTGGTCTTTGTTTTCAGTTGTGCCAGATCTTTGTTTAGGTTTTTTTTTTGATAAATTCTATAAGATTTTTTTCTTATATAAAATGATATATTTTGGATATATTTTCTTTATCAAGGCCAGAGCAATGAAAGGAAGCTCAGAATTCATGTGCTGTGCGGTAGAACTGGCATGTGTACAAATCCTTTCCTCCCACCACTGTATTGCCTACTTCATTAATGTTTCTCTTTCCTTTGTGTATCCACATATTCTATGATTTTTTTTTCTCTGTTGTGTTTTTCTTGTCCAATACCAATCCCCCTTTTCTTCCTTTCTCTGGTGAGCTGCTGTACATAAAGGTTATACACTCATAGGAAATGTCCCGCTGAGACATATAAACCAGTAGTCATTTTCTGGCAGTGGCATTAGACTATGTCTTTTAGGGAGAATAATCAAGTTAAATCACTTTCTGTACTCCATTCCCTTCATAATCCCACACCATCCGCAATCACTGGGTTAGAGATGCTGGGGACTGTATCTTTACCATGTCTTTTTAGTATTAATTTGCTGATATTGTCCATGAATCTGTTTAATCCCTTTTTGAACCTGATGCCATCCGCCTTCACATCATATGGCACCAAGTTACAAAAGTTCACTATCATCTGTTGTGTAAGGCAGTACTTTTTTTTTCTGATTTAATCCAATCTCCCACTTGTTTTGAGTGTCTCTGTGGATTTGATGAATAACAGATCCACATTCAGCTGATCCACAGCCTTCTTGATCTTATAAATCATTTCCATATTCCTGCACGACCTTCTCCTCTCTAAACAGAAGTCATAGCATTTTAGTCTCCCCTGGTAAGCCTCATGTTCCATCACCTTGAGCATTAGTTTTCTAGAGCATCATTTTTGACTCCACTACTTGTTTAGATGTAGAGACAAGTGCTGCATGCAATGCTCAAGGTATGGGCTCACCAACGTTGCATATGTAGGATGTTTCTAAGCTACTGCTTCCAGCTTTTATGTGCAGAGAGAAACAGAGAAAAAGAACCATCAGTGGGTATGTTTCTCTAAGAAAAGTAAGTGTAAATTTTAGAACCACCCGTGAACATGCTCAGAAGCCTTGGCCTGTAATACAGGGTAACAGCTAAGTGGAAACTATCTCTTGAGGTTTGAAATTTTGCAAAGTTGCAGCAAGCTTAAATACATTTATATATTTATTTTTTACGTATATATATATATCTAACATATGTAAGAGATAAAGATATCTGTATCTTTAAAAAATGAAAATTTATTTTATAAAAATGTATCCGTCCTGTATCATTTTATTAGGGTGGAAGCCCACTGGTATCTTGTCCTCTTCCCATCTTTCCTGAACAAGGAGCCTACAGAGAATCCAGGCACAGAGGCCCATATAGGAGGGAAGACATGACTATAGAGGGCTGTAGTGCATGGCAACACGTCTTTATAAAGACCCATTTTCACCACTACAATGTCAGAGAAAGCCGTAATCATTGACATTTATTAATTTCTAACACAACTGAGTAAAACAATCCTTGAGAATCATATGTAGACTTCAACACTTCATCCCTTATTCCACAGACAAATAAATTACTTGCTTCAAGGAGACTTCTGCACATGGCAGGCTGGTCACAAATTGGAACTAGATTCTATATTCTGAGTCACAGTTTTAGACCATGTTGTTCCATTTTAATAAATACACTCGCAATATTATTTACTTAAGTAAATCTGTTTTGCTGTCAAATGTTACACAAAATAGAATATATATGCAATATAAGCAGAAGGACAAAGTAGTTGGGTCAGTTTTGCATCATACACCTTAGTACATTCTTGATGGGTTTTAAAATAGATTCTAGTTCTGTATTTTCTGAAATTATTTACAGAAGGTCAAAATTACTTTGAAAAATCATAACTTTCCAGTCTAATAAAAGGGCCATAGAAAAAAAATTAGCAAATGCACTTCTCCTGAAAGGCTACATTACGTACTGTGTCAACAATTAGACTGGATATTGCATATTACTGCTATTGAGATTTTGGTTTCTGGCCACAGAAATGTATCATAGCATCTTAGAAAGAGCTTATTGTTTCATTCTGTACAGCACATTAAAATTCATTGGTAAAATACTGGCAAGCCCAAATAATCAATTTCCTATGTTCATTTAGGTAAATTGGTTGTTTAAAGATTATTTTAATGATATATACATGGAATACACCATAAGAAAAATTATTTTCAATGATTTTCATCACATTAAAAATGGAATAACAGAATTGAACCAGGATTTATGCTGAAATTGTAGCTGCATTTTTAATTGTTCTCTTTCAAATAACGTATTTTAAATATTGCATATACACTGTGCTAGGGATCACAGACTGCCTCGAGAGACAATATGCCAAAAAGGGAGATGTAAAGGAAGCTGGATAATGCAGAGAGAAGCAGTCTTGGCTCCATCTGCTGTCAGCTTTTTCTCTCCCTTTTTTTGGCACCTTAGGACAGTAGGTCCTACATTTATGAGAAAGTAGATTGATATATTTAGGATTCTTGTTTTGCTGTTCCTGTCTGCTATTGAGTTTAATTTTGGAAAAGATTCCTGCTTTGTTTTGCATTTTCTGATCACTGTTGATAGTTTTGATCTACGTTGTTCCTACCATACACAATACAGCCAAAAAGGCCTGTGTTTTATTTGTTACCTTAGGGTCAAGTTATGTCTGTAGCTCTTCCCACCATTTCACATGTATTACCAAACACTCTAAGGAAATGCAGGCACAGTTCTAGAATCATTATGCATTTTTACATATATGCTCATATTAATTGTATCAATATATTATTGAAAAATCTATTTTAAGTACTGTGTTCTCGTGTCCCTGGAAATAGGTTGGTGGCTGGAGTATTGAAAGGCCAAGAGGCTGGGGATTTAATGTATTAGAACTTACCCTGTTCTTCTGTTGAATAGGCTTAATCTCAAGAGTTACCTCTGAATCTGCTCCCATTTGTGCTACATTCTCAGTCATAGAGGCATTTTTTCCACTTTGACGTGTACTGTATAGTCTGGTTACTATCATCTAGACTGTTTTTGTCCATTTTGGTTACTATTATTTTTAATAGGTAGTTCTAATATGAATATTTTACTTGAAAATTGTGATTTACTTGAAGGATCTCTAGCTTTCAACAATATTTGTAATTGGAAGAATTATGCATTCCCAAGATCTTAATTTCCCACAGTAATAAGTATAAATCCCCTTAATTTAGAAAATTGGTTGGAAAACAGAAATAAGTTTTAAGTCAGTCCTACAGTTCAGGAATTTTTACTGAATTATGGTACTGAAAAGCTAGTTCCCTTCCCATGGCTCTGTGTCTGTACCAGGATTCAAATATGATTTACAAATGAAAAATCTGACTTCATATAGACTGCAGAAATTCTGAAAATACAAGGAAGATGCTAAATACATAGAAAAGATTTGAATAAATCTTTAAAAATAATTTTCTTTAGGTTCTTAAATTGAAGAAATAGGACTGCAAGTTGTAGAGAAATAGGATTGTAAGTTGTAGTTATGAATAAACCTCAGAAAGGTTTTATTGTGATTGGAATTGCTAGAAATTCAAACTTGGGAGGATTTTTAAAAATTAATAATCAAAAAACTTTAAAAAGTATTTATTTTTCAGATAGGAAAGAACATTTATTCACCATAACTCAGAAATCTCAAATATAATGAAAATAATGCATTTAAGCTAAATATTAGACAAGCTAGAAAATATTTCTGTTACTAATTCCTGAGGGTTTTGTGACATGAAAAGCAAAAATATTTTTACAGTGTATAAGTCTAGCTCTATTAAAATCACATTGTTTAGTCTGAGCAGTCCTACCACTTCAGAAAATGAGAAAAAAAACCCAAACCACCAAACCAGAGTTATTGAGATCTTTAATAGTGTTTACATGAACACTAAAAAAAAATCAGTTGCTATTTTGCAACTTACTGAAAGTAGTGTATACTTCTATATTTTGGGGGTCTGGGAACTCGTAATTAGCATTTTTAAAGACATCCCTTATCGGCAATAATTAGATATGAGTAAGATTTCTTTTAAGGAAGAGTTTATTTGCTGAATAACATCCCAAAATACTTGTGAATGCAAGTTGAAGTATTTCCAGCTGGAAAGAAAGAAATCAGAGTTGGAGTGATACAGCTGTAAGGATCATCAGCTGCCTTTTACTCAACAGGTCTGCAATTAAGGACTCCCTGTTGTTGCACTCGTTCCCTAGGGACTGCTGAATACTTCAGCAGACACAGATCATGAACAAGATAATTCCGAGGGGAAAAAAAAATCTGAAAATGTAAATTTCACTTGATCCAAACATCTCCTCTCAAATCTCAGATGTATACTAAAAAAGGCAATTTGATGCCCGACGTTAGGTAAGCAATCACACCCATTAGAGTCTCTTTTTTTATTATTTATATAGCCTGGTCTAGTTATTCTTTTTCTTATGCTATAATATTATTCTTTATGAAAACTAGGTAAGTCATAATGGGCATAACCCTGAAGCTAATGTGTGTTTTTAAATATTATTATCTTCAAACTCAAGCCTGTGTTATGTCATGCTCAATTCATTTGTTCTCCAAAGTCTCTCTTTTCACGATTAGAATTAAAAGCATAGTATTATAAACAAAGAGAGGATGAGTGGTTCAGTTGCACTTTTTGAGAACATCTTTGATATGTTATTTTTTGGATGATATTAAGGATTTTTACTTCATAAACTAAATTTGTGTTTTTTTTGGCTTTTATTTTTTAATCTCGTGCCCTGGATGTGCTCCATTTCTTTCTATTGCTTCTATTTGTGACGGTGTTTTAAAAGCATTTTAAGGTGTTTTCTTATTTTCGATTTACAATTCCAACTAGCTGACATATTAAGGTTATATTTCCATATACCATATAAGCAAAATATACCATTTATATATTGGCATATTTGTCATCCTCTTTGTTTTAATAAAAGCATATGAAAATGCATATAAAATAGTGCTAACTAAATAACATAATTTGAAATCGGCGTGAGTGAAATCCACCTTTGTATTCAGAATGTTACATCTTTGTTGATACTTTTCTTGAAATGTATTACAAACAATACAATGTAAAGCAAAATACAGATTCTCTTCCTATGCAGCCAAAATAATATATTAACTTCTCTCTTGTTACAAATCATTTTCAATGACTGTTCATTTGTTCTATTTCAGACGGTTCGTCATGGTTTTCCTTATCTACCTACTGCCTTAGCTTTTGACCCAGTACAGAAAATTTTGGCAATTGGGACAAGAACAGGAGCCATACGAATGTATCCTTTTTTAATGCAGAATATACATGATTTCTATATATTTATAATACAATGATCATCTTTACTTCTACAAGCAGTCAGGTAAGATACCATTTTCTACTTGATTCTGTTTTCTTATATGGATCAGAAAAAGATGTGTTGTTGAGGAATTACTATTTATTAATATGCCTAAAGGAAAAAAAATGTATAAGTTTTTGGAATTTGATCAATATTGGTTAATATAAAGCAGAATCATTTTTTCGGTTTTCGGTATGTAAAGGTAGAAGTAGAATGACAAAGTCGTGTGAACATGGTATGAACATCATGCTAACAATAAATATTAACTGGTGCAATGCAGAAGAGGTTTGCAGTGTAGATATCCATAGATGAGATCCTTTTCACACTCTCCTCAGTGAATGGTGGAAAATAGCAATTTTGGGTACAGTCCATCTCCTGGAGGAGGTGTCTCAGAAAGGTCAAATGAAACACTCCAAAAGTACTTGTTTCTCTTTATTAATTATAAAGGTACCTGTGCCGGTAACTTATCTTCAAATTTTCATGACAGAGTAGTTTTAATTTAGGTGTCTACACAAAATGAATTGAACATAAATTTCATGAATATATTTCAGTTTGATGAAACTGTATATGAAGTAGGAAAAAAAAAGAAAAATATGTTACAGGAAAGTTTAATTGTTACAGGATAACCAGCCTTAAGCATTTTATGATTCTATGATAACACTTAATAAAAATAATGCTTTTTAATAATCACTTATAGCTAAATAAATGTTAAAAAGTAGGGGACAATGTTTTAAAAAATACTAAACTGTTTTTCTGTTGTTGTTGTTCTTTTGTTCCCATTGTTCCCAAGAGAGCTATGAACCTAATGAATCCCAAGGAAGGTTACAAATGAAAGAAAAATTTCCTTATGGAAAATCTGACTGTGCCTCATGTAACATGAGTAGAACTGGGAATATTGATTTCTTCCATTTTTAGGTGCTCTTGTTCTGACTAGCTGTGATTATATAAGCCTAGCTTTAATTGTAATCCAGATACCTCCACAAAACTCAAATAAACCAGTTATACCATAATGTTCACTTCGATGATTCTACTTATTATTTACCTAAATGAAGTGGATTGCAATTATGTATTGAATTGAATATATTCTAAGTGCAAAAATCCCATGAATTTGTGCACTTCTGAGAAAGTGTGAATTTAACAGTCATGCTTTCTTCTTCTGGGAGCTGACCTAAGTTAGGAAGCTAGAGCTTTGTCTCTGGAAGCTTTGTTCGCATCATCTTCCAAAAGGGGAGGGATTGGGAATTTTGCAGCTACTGTTAGAGTTATAGGAAGAATACCTTGCAAGAAGGTTGACTCCTTAGCCCACTTCTCCTTTCCATTTCAGTAGCCAGGTTTTTGTAGGAGATGTGTTGCTAATGGCTAGGCATCCTATACCTACATATAGGCTGTATTATATTGTATCTAAAAGGATTTTCCTTTTAGAAAAATGGAGACTCAGTGTTACACTTTTGAAAATTCGATTTAGACTGATTTTTTTTTTAAGAAAATTAAAAAAAAAAAAACCCAGATTTTAATGACTCTGAACCTTCTACAGTATCCTATAAAAATATTATTAATAGAGCGGCACAATTTCATTCTGCAAGAAAAATGGTAAGTCTTAGATAATAGAATGAGCTAATGTGTTCCACATATGCATTTTATTCTGTTTTGTTGGTGCTTCTAAGCAGTACTATGGATGGAATGAAAGAGCACACCGTCTGGTTACCATCAGAGAAATGTATGCCAATTTTAGTGTTACCAAAAGGGCCTAGTGTGGAGCAGACTCTGTTGAGTTGGGCAGCACAAATCCATAATGTGAGAGAATTTTAGTATTTGGCAGTGATATGGAACAAGTTTTCCTGCGACCAGTGTAAATCACGTAATGTTATCGTTGCTTCTCTGTCTTCCAGAAGATTCACAAAGTACTAGGAAGTGTATTGCTAGCAAGTTAAGATATCAAAAGGGAAACTATTTCCAAAGAATATGAAGTGAATATCTCAATATTGGGAATTACAGTTTAACATCAAGGTAATCATTTCAAATATTCAAGCTGTGCTGCTAAAATTGACTCTGCTAAATTGACCCAAAATAGATATATTCAAAAGTTGCAAATAGAGTACAGAGATAAATGGAAGTTCAGTATGAGAGTCAATTTGTTTTCTCCCAGCCTTCTATTCAAGTTGCTTTAGATGCAACTGCTATAGCCTCTATAGCAATGGGAATTGCTGTTGCTATGCTTTACTGATCCTAGCAGTCTCCTTGGGATTTTCAAGGAACTTTAGACAACAGTGTAGTTTTTACCATTTGATGACTACTGGATATTGGATCCTCATAGGGACAGCTATGCTCCAGCCTTAGAATGAACGTACTGCAAGTCATCCGTGACCGATTTTCTGTTACCAACACAGGCTACCAAAATCTGCAAATAAAAGGCAACCTCCCTCCCGCTCTTTAAACAGTTGCTATGTCATCTGGTCATTGTTCTCCTTCCTCCCAAACAGTAGCAAATTTTCTCTCTCCTCTGAGAATGATTGATTTCCTTTTTGAACCCTTCTGTCAGCTTCCATGCTTCTGATCCCTGCTCAGATAATCATTCAGATGATTGCTCGTTACCACTCTACCGGAACTATCCCTGCTTTTTAAGGCTGTGAAACAGAATTCCTTTTCTTACTGTCTCCATACTCTTCCTCTCTCCTTACAGTCCAGTGAATTTAATGTCATCAAACACAAGAATCAGAGACTGCCCACTTTGTTTAGCTATCAGAGGAGGTTCTATATCACCATACAAAGGAGAGAGAAGCTTAATAAGACTGAGGTGTCTTTCTCGTTTCAGAGGAGAGGTAGAAGTAGTCTGGGACTTTGTCACGTCCTAGGTCTGAATTAAAATCTTAATTGAAACTTTAAAATCATTGGCAGTGATTATTACAATATCATATTACAACATCTGAAGAAGTTTTATCCTTCTCACCTATTTGATGGATTTCTTGCCATGCTTACTTACATGCAATGCTTACTTTAATGGGTGTATCTGGTGGAGAAAAAAAAAAAAAAAAAAAAACAAGAATAGCTTAAAGCCTACCCAGAGTTCTACCCATGAAATGGCTCGTGTCCCAAGTAAAAGGGAAAGTGGAATCTAGATCTAAGATAGCTCCATTGACTAGAAGCTGATGTATACTGAGAGACTGCATTACTGGGAAGTGCAATTTGGGCTGTTTGTGCAATCTAGAGGAGGAAAAAAAAAAAAAAAAAAAAAGACAAAGGGAACAAGCAGTAGTAATTAGATCCTGGATCTGTCTGTGTAGAATTCAGAAGAGGGGTGGAAATTTACATTACTTAAAGGAAGTTTGATACAGAATTTTTGATGTCATATTTGATGTGCTTAAGGAAAAAATAAGATAACTTGAGGTTTTGGTCTCTGGGAAGGGTGGCGTGGCATCAAAATATAAAGTGTGACAGATATATTCTCCCTGGAACTGCTGTCTCCTAATCTAAGCAAGGTTTCATTAGATCTTTATCGTGTAATATGCAAACTGTGTTCCATGCTGTTTGCTCTGTGTGATATATTGGGCAGATGGAACGGGAGAAGCACAGACAAGATTATCAAACCCAAGTTCTGTTATTTGACTTGGAAGAATCATTGATGTATAACATCCTTATCTCATTGTGCAATTTATTTGGGATTTTTCTGGTGCACTTTCAAGTGATTCAGGAACACAAACCTCACTGAGAATCAGTGATGTAAGGTAATCTGAATATTCTCTGATCATTGATATATGTACATATGTATCTTTACATATACAGATACCTAAATAGACAATTATGAAATTAAGTTATTGTTAATCCATGAGAATACAAAGGTATTATAAAATATATAAAATTCACTTGTATCATTAAATCTGAAAGGGCTGGAGTTTGGGAAATTTTAAATGAGTGTTAAGATTATTATGCATCTGATTATGCATATGTGCAGTGATATATTTATACATATTAAGACTCTCCATATATGCATATATTTCAAGTCTCAAATGGATATCCAAGATCCATTTCAAGTCTGCTTTATGATTTTTAAGTAACAGGTTTGTTACAGTTAAATGTATCACTTTTAGTTGAGGAAAACTGAATCTAACATCTGCAAACAAATCTACTAAGAAAAGAAAAAATTTGTGCATATTCTGAGATGTACATATAAGTGGCATACAAGTGTATGAATCTGGTAACTTTTTAATTAGAGCTGAGAAATATATTCATGATCACTGCCTGAAGAAACTATTCTGTGTGTTTGCTTCAAGAATTTTATGGAATTTATTGAAAGTCATCTTGTGATAAAGAAAAGATGCCTATTAGTGATAGGAAACTGCCTTAAAGAAATCATGAGCCTCAGTTTGACTGTGTGTGAGGTATAAAGCACCTTAGCGTCTTACCTTTGCCTACCTTTTTGTTCAAAGCTTTCAGTCGGCAACAGATGTATTGTCATGCGCTGGGAGTAGTACACATCAATTTGCCCTCACTTCTCATCTGCTAGTTATCTTCTTAGACAGCTATTTCTGAACTAAAGTTAAAATATCTTTTACATGCAGAAAATTGTTGTTTTATTTGTTTCTCAAATATTTTTCTCAAAGGTACAGTAAACCCATGCTGGAGTATCCCAGAAAGCCGTTACTCTGCTCTGTCTGGATGCCATAAACAATGAGAGGGAAATAAGTAGGACAGGATGCATTAAAGCTGGATAAGCTTCTAAATATAGTAACCACTAGGATTCTGGGCATCAAGCATGATGTGACTCCCAAATTTTGCCTATGCTGATATGAAGCTCAAAGAATGGGGACTAAAAAGTAGGGAAAAAACAAAAGCAGTTTTCTGTCTGAGTATCAAGAACAGAGGTGGGGAAACTGCAGCAAGTATGCAGAGAATTTGTCAAAATACAGAAGAGAATCAGGCTTTATTCACTAATGAGAATTTCTTTAAAACGCTCATCTCTGGTAACAGGATACACAACAGTGCTGTGTTACAGACATGCAGCTGAGCTGCAAACTCTTCAAAGCACTGACACTAGATGCATAGTTTCAACCAGCCGTGTTTCTTATTGTATACCACCAAATGTACTAGATGCTAAAGGTAAAAATCCTCTGGGTCAAGAAAGACTATAGAAAGATTCAGAGAAGTATATAATACAAGCAAATTTTTAAAGGCAAAAGGTCTTTATTATGACAAGCATAATGAAATACGATAGGTTTGCTTAGACCTTTCCTTCTTCATTTTGGCTATCTTATGTTGCAATGCAAAATCTGCATGAATGCAGATTTGATATCAGGTTTGTGAAAATAAGATAGTAGGCACTGTTAGAGGGTTTCAAGTTTCAGTGCAGATTGACTTTGAGAAGCATTAAAGTTTAAAAACATGCACCAATTCTACTGTGTTATTAGGGGGACAGGACAAAGCAAGTTTTGTGCCTCCATTTTTGATAAAGTCATTTTTAGGAGTTTTTTTTTATCCATTATATTTTAAAGTCAGATTTTTAAGGTATTTAAGTCTCCAGCAGGTCTTAGGCCAACATTGTGAATTCTTCTATGAAGATGTTTTTAAGTCTGAATTGGTGGGCCTCCAGTGCTGGTGCAGCATGAAATGGTAGTTCCTGAGGTTTAGGTAGATACAGCAACCCTGAATTGGGCATTATATGGACATGTGGATACTATGAACTGCCCATTCCCTTCACTGTTCAGGAACCCACAAAGATCAAAGGTTTGGATGATTTTGTTGGCTCTCCCGCTCTCTTTATATGAAGGGAGATAGTTTGAAGAGTTGTATTTGAGATAATCAGTCACTACTGGTGGAAATACTTATTGCAAATTGGTTAGCAACTAAAGAATAAGAGTTGGAGTTTCAAGGCTTCACAGGTTAATGGATACTCTTAAAAATAGTAACTCCAAAACTAAATAAATGATATATAAATCATAGTACTATCTTGCAGTAGAGGCCCTCTACTGCAACTCGACATCTGAAACTTTTGCATTAACTGCAGATAATCCCACATCCTGAGGACAATACTGTCCTGCAAATCCAAACTTTTCCTGGGACCAGAACTTCAAGTCAATGATGCACAAAGCAAACACTATGGCAAGGATTCCCCAAAATTCATTCTACATTTCTTTTTCCACAAATAGAGGAGATCCAGGGTTAATTCAAGTATCCTCTTAATAAAGCTTCTGCCATTGCCCCAGAAGGGGAATGCAACTTAATCCAGCACCTCACAGAACTCAGTGCTTAAACTTGGGAGGCAAGTCAGGGAGTGCCATTGTGTCCCTTGGGAATGGCACAAGAAAGAACAAAAAAATCAGAAATAAGATTTGTTGGTCATGTCATCTGTGCTCATGTCATCTGTGGCAGATTAGGCACACTGAAGCACCATTTAGTGCTTCCCAGAGGACCTGAAATGAAGTAAGCAAAGGTCTATGCATGTATTGCCTCTAGAAAGCATCAAACCAGATGTCTCATCTCAGTAAAACCCCTGAACCACATAGGCTGGAAATACGGAAAGTGTCATCACAGACTTCTGTTACAGTTATCATATAGGCTTGGTATTCTTAATGTTTTCTTGTAGAGGAAGCCCTGAATGATGCAGATGGTGAGTTCCATCTATGTACCTTCAATTAAGATTCCTTACACAGCTCTTTTTTCTTAAAGCAATGTAGCAGCTTTCAGTTGCTACACCAAAATGGTCCTCTGGCCACATAGTCAACAACCAGTCTTGGTCTCAAATTCCATAGTATCATAGAGAAGTAACAGATTGATCAATCACCTCTTCAAGTAATGGAACAAACTCTGATATAAAATTCACAGTAGTAAGAATCATATTTCAAAAGACTTATGCTCTTCTCCTGCAAAAAGTATCCTTCAAAATTCTTTTGCTAGCCCCGTGATGCAAGGGACTAGATGCTAGGTAAATTATGTCTGTTGCAAGGTTTCTGAATTATGTTCTGTGTTGCTGTATAACATCCTGGGCACTTCTTCTGATACTGTGTTGTTATGCAAAGACTAAAATGATAAAACTGTTAATAATAACTACCTTAAAGGCTAAAAACAGTTTAAGGCTTAAAGGCACAAACTGCACACTACTTAAAGAACGGACAGCCTGTCATTGTGCCAGCAGCACACTGGTAAAATATTTTAAAGCCAGTGTGGATTTAGCAAGCCAAGCCTCAGTGATGCTTGGTTTTGATAATAGTGAGTGTGGCCCCTTCTATTATACTTTACCCTTCTTATTCTATGAACATCTGGGTTTGAGGCACACTGCTTAAGGTATTGCATCCCAGATTTTAGAAACAGTGTCTTCACTTGATAATTTCTTCTCTAAAATTCTGCAATATTGTTTATCAGGACCGTTAGAATTTCCAAAAATGATTTATAGAAGTGACCTTTACATCCTATCATTCCACTGACTTCATTAGAAGCAGGATTCACAATGCTTATTAATAACAACCGTGCTTTTTAGTGAATGGTATTGTATTGTCTTTGTTTTATCCCCCCTCTCCCCCCCCCCTTTTTTTTTCTTTTACTTAATATATATTAGCAAGTCTCTAGAAATACTAGAGTTTTGTTCTAAATGCTCATGGGTAACATAAGCAGAAAATACTAACGCTTGCTTCTTTTGTGTTCTGGTGGTTCTGGTGATTGCTCCCAGAAAGTTAAAGGCCTGATCACACAGCATTAAAGCACAAGCTTTTAAGCTGTGACAGCCAGTGCATTTCAATGCTAAGACTTCTAGATGAGTTTGAGATTCTATTTGGTTATTTATCTTTATTTTCTACAATGCAGAATTGACATTTCTGTGAGTTTTTTTTATTTAATCTAACTGCTTCAGTAAATAAATAAGGATTGGCTCAATTTTGCAGTCTCTTCACAAGATTTGAGACCTACCTCTACATCTTCATGAAGACTACGGAATATTTTCTTTGGATTATGCTAATATTATAGATTACTTTCTTATCTGTTCTCTGTTATATTTTCTGTGAGAATCTTCTTTTTTTCCCATTCAAGATGTGGGAGATTTTCTTTATTTATTCCCTGAAGCAATTGAGCAATCGTGTTTATGTCTCAGATAGTTGTGTTAAGAAATCACATGAACACTTGATAGAGATAAGCATACACTCCTAGTTTTACAGCTGATTTCATGGAGAACTTCCAGTAAAGTTGGAGGGAGTTTTATAAAATCATGATATGCAGAAAACAGCACATGAAAGCCTTAAGATGTGATCTAGTGTATTGCTTTACTCACTAGAACAGCCCCATTAAATTCCATAATCTCAAAAAATGCACTGGAAGAAAAATTTAAATGGAATTCTGAGATCTACCACTGATATTCTGAACCTACTCATATGCTTTAAGAGTTGCCTCTGTAGACACCCACAAGTGCCTTGCTTTCAAGAGACTCAAGTAGCTTAGCACCCATTTCATGACAGATCACAAATAAGATTAATCAACTCACAAATAAGATTAATCAAATAGATATATCTCCAGCAACTCCTGCTGAAGGATATGTTCTGGCATATCTTCTCAGAGCAAGTATACAAGATCAGACTATATACAAAATGCAGGGATGAATAGCACTCCGAGGAGTTTGTTTATGCCCATCATGTTAGATCACTGAGTTATGAAGGTCTCGGTTGAATTTCTCACTAAAAAGGTTCAAACCTACAGATCCTACTACACACAAGAGCATTGTTACTACCAGTCTACACATAGCTGTGAGGTACTTGTCAGCTCTGAGTGCTGCATTCTGCAGGAAAAGCAAGAACAGCCATAGTGTAATGATTTGGTCATATTGTTTGAAGTAGTAATCTTGCATTCTAGTCTGTGAAAAAAATAATTAAAATTTTTATTTTAAAGAGTGATCAGATGCATCTAAATTGATTATCATTCTTAAAAATCACAGATCTTAGGAAGATGGTTTGAATATCTAGTTTATAACAGCTGAATATGCCTCTTTTCTAGAAGTTTTTCATAAAAAAAAATCTTACTATAGAAGATAAAATGGTATCCAATACCTGGTAGTGCATAAGTAGCTTTTAAAATCAGAGCAGCCTGTCTGGGCCCATACAGCCTGTCTTTGGTAAATGTATATATTTTATATTAAAAAACACTGGATAAACTGAACAGATTATAATAATAATAATAGGATCTGGAACACAAGATTTCTTCATCCCAAATGAAAGCTTGCTGATCTCTTTTTCCCTCTAACTTAATTATTTGCCTTCTCTTTCCACCCTGGAGCGGAAAGAGTCATCCACCCATAAGCATTTCAAACTGTCAATTCTCTCAAGTAGACTTTCCCAGCTGAAAAGAAACAAAGCTAGAAAATCAAGGATTTTGCTGGAACAACAGGAAAAGCCAATTGCCCATAAAGATCCCCTGTAAGAATATCGTCTCCCATGCTTCAGAATTTCTTAGCTTAGGAGTGCTAGCATTGCAACTTTTATCTCAGGTGAAAGAGAAGAGCAATGCAAAACTGTTCAATTTTACTGGTTCTTTCAGTTTTACTTAAAAGTAAGAAGTAGAAGAATCACTTCATTAGGCTGCCAGTTTTTACCACAGCAAAGAAGCTCTCTCAATTTCTTTTAAGAGGAAATTAAATCTCAGGAAAATCAATATTTGGAATAAGAAAACTGTGTAATTTTCAAGTCTGTTGAACAACTTGGGGACTTGAGACATTTTTCAGTTGTTAAAACAACAACAACAAAACATTTAAGGAAGCTTTTAAAGAAGGCTGCTGTTTTTTCTCCCAAAGTCTGTTCTTCTCCACTCTTGAACAAGCCCAGTTCCTTTAACCTCTCCTCACAGGGCATATGCCTCATTTCTTCGACAGTCTTGGTTGTGCAATGCTGAACTTGCTCCAGTTTATTAACATCTTTCTTTTGCTGGGGAATGGTCTAGCTGTGGCCTAACAAGTGGTGAGTAGAGGAGGTCCTTCGATCTACGGACCATGTTCCTGTTAACCCAGGATGCTATTGGTTGCCTTTGCTGAACATGAGCGTGCCTCATGTTCAGCTTGCTGCCTACCTCTAGGTCCTTGTCAGCAGAGCAGCCGCCCAGCCGGTCAGTCTTCAGCTTGTATCATTGCAGGGGGTTCGTCCATCCCAGGCATAGAGCTCTGCATTTGGCAGATGAAATTGTTAAATTTCATCAGGTTTCTGTCAGTCCATTCCTCCAGCCTGTCTAGGTCCCTGCCTTTAGTGACCCTGCCTTTGAGCATATCAACTTGTCTCCTTAATTTAGTGTCATCTGCCAATTTGATGAGAGCATACTCTGTCACTTCCTCCAGGCTATTAATAAAGGAAGTAGTCTGAAGGCTGGATAAGCCTTGACATCTTCCCTGAATATCACGAATATCACAGCAAGCAGCAAACCTCCTAAAAGAGCAAGTCAGGTCAGCAGATAGGTGCCTTCAGCCACTGCAGCAAGGAATTTCTCTCATTACCTACTGCTGCTTCTTAGTGCTGACACGTGTTTCAGGCAGAGGCAGTTCTAATACATCCCTAGGCAGAGCTTTCATTCCCTTGTTTGCTACCAGGGGACTGAGACGGTTCTTCCATTGCGGATCTGAGGGTAGAGAAGGTGCCGTCCTCCATTTGCCAGAAATGACAAACTTCCAGCCATCCCCATCATGGATGTCTGTGTTTCCTGCACACCTCCCTCTGCAGTTAGGGGTTTAGACAGGCTCTCTTTCTCTGTAAAGGTATTCTCAGTCTCTTTTTTCCTTTGCTACAATTTACTCGCTTCCTTCTACTGCTCCTTAGCTTGGTGACGCGGGTCCACAAGCAGAGCACATATCCTGCAAGCAAAGCTATTGTCTCCCTGACCTCAGCGTCAGTGAGAAGCACAAGATCCTCCTGAGATCCAGCCTAAGGCATGGATTGCCATGTATTCCCTGCAGAGCTTTGTCTGAGTCAAGACTGCTGATATGACGATGGGGACGATGCCCAGTGGCACATCACCACCATTCCTGAGCAATCCAAAGCGGTCTTGAGCAATACTTCCGGACAGCCTGTATGTGTACTGATGCAAACTTAAGGTCAAAAAGCACAGCTATAATGGAGAAAAGATAAGGAATCAGGAGTTAAGTAAGGATATGTTATTTTTTTCTTGCTTGTGGTCTTTCCTATATCCAAGGCATCAGCTGTTTGATTTTCAGCTCTTGGACTTTGCTTCGATGCAGGATAGACAATGAAAGACTACTATCTTGTATTGACAGCCCAAACCTAGAGTAAATACGTTTCACTTCTGGTTGCTTTGATATGCTATTGGGATCCTGATCATAGTAATGCACACGAAAAAGCAAGTAAAGGTTGTTCACACAAATTTTACTTTTGCAGCTGATAATATGTAGAATTCTTAGCTTTAAAATCTTCAATATTCAACATAAAGTCTTTGGAATTCCTTTAACACTATAGTGTGATCATATACTAAATAATTCTCCTATAAGACTTGATCATAGAAGTAGAGGTAGTTTTTGCTAGTGTTGGAATCATAACTTTTATTTTCTTGATTAAAATGAATTTCAGACTTGAGGGCAACTATTGAATTAATCTTTGTGTACAATGTAGAAGGATCTGAGACAAAAATAGACTATATAGTCATTCTCAAATAAAAGCTGAATTGGAACTAGCCAAATCTATTAAAACCATCATTTTATTCGCTCTTTAATTAGCAGCTTCATGATCCTGATTATAACAATAATTAACACTCATGCAACTTGGCAGAGGTATCTTCAGAGTCCAAATTGCAAATATTGTTTAACATTCTTGTTTTCTTGTACTCTTCCTTAGTAAGGAGCAGGAAGAACTATTATTGTCTCTACTTCAAGCAATAGTTAGAAAGGAAAGTCTGTCAGTATGCCATGATGGCATGAATGCTATCATGAATGAAGTTAAGCCAGGAATCAAAGACATAGGATTAATTCTCATCTTCCCTTGTTGCTGCTTGTGGAATAAACCACTGTAATTGAGTATGTTGGATGATAATAAATAAAGATTAGCTAATGTAGGAAGCTTTTCACTTATAGGTTTTCTTATGTGCTTATTTAGAAAACTTATTATTTACTAAAGGGCAAGACCAACTACAGTGAATTTTATCCAGTGTGATTTAAGCAGGATTCTGTCCTTGGAAATTTAGCTGCCTTTTGTTTTTTAGTTCTGGTCAGCCTACGACTGTATAATCACAGTATATGTACCCTGAAACCTTGTTGTTCTATGGCAATTTTTGATCAGACATGATTTCTGAAAATTGAGCAAGTTCATTTTAAGAAAACAGTGTTGTAAAGTTGTCCTCATGTCAGATAGTTGATAGGCACATAGGATCTTGCAAAAGGAGGCCATAACTCCCTTCTCCAGAGGAGCTCAACAGAGAGAAGTGCAAATTACCTATATTGCTCTCTATGCTCATGGTAGCGAGTTGTGTCTAGATAAATTTTGATAGCTTTTTTCCCACCCTATTCTTAGAGGTTTCCAAATTTGTAATTTAAACAAGTTTGTTGGACAACAGCACCAGATTTGTGAGTTCCCATTCCATCTCAAATACCTTTTAAAACTGTATGTTACCATCTTGTCAATGCTTTTTGATAGGATCTACTCTGCTCCTCCTAAACTCTCACATATATATAATCTCATATATTATCTAAACTTAATGGCAATTTACTTGGTACAAGGACAGTTTATTCCTGAACTTACACTTCTGATATCTGATATCCTGATCTCTAACAGCATTACTTACTTTAAAAAAAAAAAAAAAAAGGTGGAATACAGGATCCTTGGATCCTTGACTAATATCCTTTCTTAAAATCAAAGAAATAATTGCTTTTTTAATATTCTTGTTTGATTGCTTCCTTTAGCCCTGTGCAACCCAGCTGACTCATCAGTTTTTGTTGCTGCTGCTGTTCTTTTTAAGCTTGTCATTTCCAATGTGATAAAACCAACCCAGGTTTGTTTTTTCTTTTAGCTTTTTTAATATTCTGGACATTAGTGTGAATCTAGAATAACTCTACTGAGTTGCATGAGGTTTTTCCACATCTGTTCTTCCTCCACACAGCCTGAATATGTTTTTCCCCAGGTTTTATTCTCTGCATTAAAATATATTAAAATGCTTGAACAAGAATATATATCTGCTTTTAAAAATAATAGCCAAGGAGCTGCATTTGAAATTGATTTTGCTTAAAGAAGCTGGGACTGTTAGCCCAGACTCTCTGTAGATATTTCTACATTTTTGCCTACTTTAGCTACTCTTCTACAACTTGTAAAATCTTCACTGTAACTATTTCTCATACTTTCTGTAGGAAAGTATATTCTCATATTTCTGCAGGAAAAAATATTTGCATCGATTTGATCACATTTAATATGTAACATAGCCTCTAGCTGAAGTGAATTCTGGTTTCTGGGCATCTGTAAAATCAAGAAGAATCTTTATTACTG